>NW_026590571.1:2378696-2390982 GCF_907164565.1 Psammomys obesus | reverse complement strand
GCTACAGAGGGCCTCTGAAAGCCAGAAGAAAACAGGAAACAACCTTGAAACCTGCCACAGAGGGCCTCTGAAAGCTTCTGCAGTATAGACTGTCAAAGCAGATGCTGAGCCTGATGGCCAACTGATGGGCAGAGTGAATGGAATTTTATGTAAGAAGTGGGAAATAGTAAGAGCTGGAGGGAACGGGAACTCCACAAGCAGAGCAACAGAACAAGATAATTTGAACACAGGGAACTTCCCAGAGACTCATACTGCAACCAAGGACTATTTGTGGAGATGACCTGGAACCCCTGCACAGGTGTAGCCCATGGCAGTTCAGTGTCCAAGTGGGTTCCATAGTAATGGGAAGAGGGACTGCCTCTGACATAATCTGATTGGCCTGCTCATTGATCACTTCCCCCTGAGGGGGGAGCAGCCTTACCAGGCCACAGTAGAGGACAATGCAGCCACTTTTGATGAGAACTGATAGACTAAGATCAGAAAGAAGGAGAGGAGGACCTCCCCTATCAGTGGACTTGGGGAGTGGCATGCATGCAGAAAGGGGAGGGAGGGTGGGATCGGCAGGGGAGGAGGGAGGGGCTCATGGGGGGATACAAAATGAATAAAGTGTAATTAATAAAAAAAATAAAAGATTTAAAAAAAACTCAAGTGACAACAAATGCTTGAGAGGTTGTGGAGAAAGGGGAACCCTACTCCACTGCTAGTGGGAATATAACCTTGTACAACCATTTTGGAAATAAATCTGGTGCTTTCTCAGACTAGGAATAGTGCTTTCTCAAGATCCAGCTATACCACTCCTAGGCATATATCCAAAAGATGCTCAAGTACACAAGGACATTTGCTCAATCATGTTTGTAGAAGCTTTATTCATAATAGCCAGAACCTGGAAACAACCCAGATATCCATCAACAGAGGAATGGATACAGAAATTGTGGTACATTTACACAATGGGATACTACTCAGCAATTACAAACAAGGAAATCCTGAAATTTGCAGGCAAATAGTGGGATCTAGAAAAGATCATTCTGAGTGAGTTAACCCAGAATCAGAAAGACACATACATTATATATTCACATATAAGTGGATACTAGACTTATAAGATAGGATAAACATACTAAAATCTCTACACCTAAAGAAGATAAACAAGAAAGAAGACCTGGGGTAAGATGATCAATCCTCACTTAGAAAGACAAAGGGGATGGACATTGGAAGTATGAGAAAACAATTAACAGGACAGGAGCCTACTACAGAGGGCCCCCTGAAAGACTCTGCCTAGCAGTGTATCAAAGCAGATGCTGAGACTCATAACCAAACATTGGGCAGACTGCAGGGAATCATTTGAAAGACAGGGGCATTAGTATTACCTAGAGAGGACAAGAGCTCCACAAGGAGCAAACATCTTGGCACAGGGGTCTTTTATGAGACTTTATCTCTAACCAAAGACCATGTATGGATATAACCTAGAACCACTGCTCAGATGTAGCCAATGGTAGCTCAGTATACAAGTGCGTACCCTAGTAAGTGGAACAGGGACTATTTTTGACATGAACTCAATGGCTGGCTCTTTGACTTTTCCCTCCCCCTACACACACACCGAGGGAGGAGCAGCCTTGCTAGGCCACAGAAAAGGACTTTGCAGCAAGTCCTGAAGAGACCTGATAAAACAGGTTCAGATGGAAGAGTAGGAGGACCTCCCCTATCATTGGACTTAGAAAGAGCAGGGAGGAGATGAAGGAAAGAGGGTGGGATTGGGAGGGAATGAGGGAGCGGGATACAGCTGGCATAGAAAGTTAATAAACTGTAACTAATATTAAAAACAATTTAAAAAAAACAGAGCCAACATGGTCCAGGCATGTTGCCCTCTGTAACATTCCACTGTGTTTATTTGTCTATTTAAAAGCAAAGATGAGTTGACTTTCCTCTGCCAATTGGACACTGAGGAATACATCTTTCAGGTCCAAGGTAGTGTGTATCTATTTCTGTGGAAGGATCAGACTCATGAGAATCAGAGGTCCCACTTCTCCTCATAGGCAGGAAAGTCATATTCCAGGGCCACTGGCAGGGCACCAGGATGCTTGTCTCTTCAAGGCAGGCAATAAGGACTGCAATTTCCTCTTTTGTGTCTGGGTCATTGGGTATTGTTTAGTCTGGACTGATGTAGCTGAATTAGTTAGTTGAACAAGTATAGGAACTTGGTGTTGGGCCAGTCCTGGGGCCTTGGTTTCTACCCACACCCAGGGTAAATATTTATTATTAACCTGAGAGATGGTCCAACTGTATCTTTGGATTGGAGGCAGAGCTTTCAGTTAGGAGATATTTTTCTGACAAAGGGTAAGACACCAAAATCATCTTCTGTATCTGCAAATCTCATCATCAGAGAAGGTGATGGTGACTTTCAGTTTATGTGAAAGTTATTGTCCCAATCAATTCTCTGCTTTTAAACACCCTTTGAGCTACCTCCAGCAACTGGGACTTACTTATTGTATTTGAATTTTTCTAATTTTTATAACTTTCTTTTTTTTAAATATCTGGGACCAACTGAGTGACAAAGGAAATTGTTTTAGCAGTCATATTTACTCTTTCTAAGAAGTAATTAGTAAAAATTCTTTAAAGTTGTATTGGTCTGTGTTGGACAGAATGGAAGAATTCATTTTTTCCAGGCTGTTTTTCTGGCAGTGATCCCCCAGCACAGCACAGCCCAGGAGTGGTTTTGTTACTTTTTTTTTTTTTTCAGTGAATGGTGGGTTTGCAGATCATTGGTTGAAAAGGAGACATTAATTATGAAAAAAGGAGCAGAACTTTCTCTTGATTATCCAGGCCAGCACATGGCAGGGGCCCTGGATAAGAAGCCAGCTCCTCCCCACCTCTACACAAGGACCAACTCTGTTACTATGAGCAGTAGTCAAGCAACTCAAGCACTCTTGGAGAGAAGCAAGTATTTTCTGTTGTTGATTTTTGTTTCTTTTTGTTTTTGTTGTTGTTGGATACTTTGGGTGACCTGGCAGAGCCAAGAGCATTCAGGTCTCCAACAGGAGAGGGGGGAGTCTTAAGGTAGATGGAGGGAGGGTCTCACACCGGAGAAAGCCATTGGTCAATACAGGGAAACAAAACTGTCAGAAACAGATAGAAAACACACACACACACACACACACACACACACACACACACACACACACAGAGAGAGAGAGAGAGAGAGAGAGAGAGAGAGAGAAAGAGAGAGAGGGAGAAAGAGAGAGACAGAGACAGAGAGAGAGAGAGAGAAAGAGAGAGAGAGAGAACAACCTGGAGTAGCCACCATGCAGTCGTAAGCTTGAATGATTGAAAAGACAGGGGGAATGACATCTTACATGGATCATTGCTGTGTCTGAACTCCCATATGTGTCCAAATAGAAGGGGTATCAACCAGAATTGCCTCTAGAGGTAACAGACTAGGGGACTTTGTAATTTGTTCTTTAGGGGGTGGAGGTGTCAGATTCCTCTGAAGCGTTAGGTAGAGATTGATTAATGGGAAACCTGGGGTCCTGGAACACCTCAAGTTGCATACTCCCTAGTCATCCCTGATCATCACACTCTTCCTTGACCACCCCAGAGTCTCAAGCTCCAGTCTCTGCGATCTCAATGGGACCTCCAGATATGTTGTGGTTATTCAGCAAAGAAGACTGCTTGGATACAGCTTTAAGCCAATAAAAAGTGTTATTAGGGTGTTCAGGATCTCAATGCAAACCCAAACCTTTCTAAGTGTGAGCTTTTAGGCATAGAAACTATGCTCAGGGTTGACATACTTCAGTTAACGAGAACAGTTAGCCAGAAGTAGAATCACAGAAGCCAAAAAGCACTGTTAGTAAATTTAGAAACTTTCCCAGAACTATGGACTTTGGTAGATTAAGACTTTGTTTTAGATTTGACAGGTGTTGCTGTCTGTCTATGAGGTGAGTTTTACAGCTTGAATAATACTTCCATCTTGAAGTCATTTGTGCTACAGTCTCAGTTCTACTTATGTCTATGGCCTCATAACTGTTTGATTCTGTATAATACCCAGAGAGTCAAAAGAAGTTTTACATCTTTCATTCTCATTGTGGAGTAATATTTTAGGCATGTATATATTAGAGATCATTTATTCATATCCTAGTGAGTAGCAATGGATTGTTTCAGGATTTGATTATTATGGATAAAACTCATATTTGCAAGTTTCATATGCAAAATTTTGTGTTTCTCTAGATTGAATGAACATGAATAATACTGTTGTATTGCATGGTAATTTATGTGATTATCTTAATAAATATTTTTAAGCTGCCTTACAGGGTGATTGAAAAAAATTAAATTCTTACTAAATATTAGCAGAATCTGGTGGCTCAGGCCTATTAAACCATAGTATTCTAAAGGTTGAGGCCTATGGATCACAAATTCAAAGCCTGTCTGAAATACAAAGTGATTTCAATGCCAACTTGGTATAATTAAGTGTGACACTATCTCAATACATTTTAAAAGCTCAGTGGTAGAATGTTATCTGTAGGCTTAAAGTTAATGTGCAATTCAAATACTGATTTATGTATCCCTCATAACTGGTTGTAAACCTTGCATTGAAAATCTCCTACCTCAATGTTGTATAAACTCTGCTCTCCAATGGTTCCCTGAGATGTCAATAAAACAGCTTACAGCTAATCACGAAGGCAGAGAATAGTGTTAGACTTCCTTCCAGCCAGGGTAGGAGGAGTTAGAGGAGAGGAAGTAGGGGATTCAGCAGGGAGCAGGGCAGGGGTCAGGGGTGGGTGGATCAACCACAGGAGATGTCCAGGTAAGATGAGGAGAGAGAAACTGGAGCGGTAAAGCTACAAAATGCGAATATCCTGGGATAAAAGCTGGGAAGAAGGGGTAATAACAACTCAGTGCTTGTAGTGTGAAGGAAATTATAAACAAATATAAGGAGTCTCAATTATTTATATTGTAAGACCTGGGGTCTCACAGCTCAGGAGTTCAAGATCGCGCCCTTCCCAGAAACCCCCACAGACTACGACTCGATGTAAAAGCAAGAGGTTTGAGGGGCATCTGGGTTGTTTCCAGCTTCTGGCTATTACAAATAAAGCTGCTACAAACATGGTTGAGCAAATGTCCTTTTTGTGTACTTGAGCCTCTTTTGGGTATATGCCTAGGAGTGGTATGGCTGGATCTTGAGGAAGCGCTATTCCTAGTTGTCTGAGAAAGCGCCAGATTGATTTCCAGAGTGGTTGTACAAGTTTACATTCCCACCAGCAGTGGAGAAGGGTTCCCCTTTCTCCACAACATCTCCAGCATGTGTTGTCACTTGAGTTTTTGATCTTGGTCATTTTGATGGGTGTAAGGTGAAATCTCAGGGTTGTTTTGATTTGCATTTCCCTAATGGCTAATGAGGTTGAGCATTTCTTTAAGTGCTTCTCTGTGTTCGATATTCCTCTGCAGAGAATTCTCTGTTTAGCTCTGTTCCCCATTTTTCAAGTGGATTACTTGGTTTGCTGCTTTTCAGCTTGTTTAGTTCTTTATATATACTGGATATGAGTCCTCTGTCAGATAAAGGGTTGGTGAAGATTCTTTCCCAATCTGTAGGCAGTCGCTTTGTTTTGATGACGGTGTCCTTTGCTTTACAGAAGCTTTTCAATTTCATGAGGTCCCATTTATTGATTGTTGCTCTAAGAGCCTGTGCTGTTGGTGTTCAGTTCAGGAAGTTTTCTCCTGTACCAATGAGTTCTAGGGTATTCCTTACTTTTTTTCTAGCTGATTTAATGTGTCTGGTTTTATGTTGAGGTCGTTGATCCACTTGGACTTCAGTTTTGTGCAGGGTGATAAGTATGAATCTATTTTCATTTTTCTACATGTAGACATCCAGTTGGACCAGCACCATTTGTTGAAGATTCTATCTTTTTTCCATTGTATGTTTTTGGCATCTTTGTCAAAGATCAGATGTCCATAAGTGTGTGGGTTTATTTCTGGGTCCTCTGTTCGGTTCCATTGATCCACCATTCTGTTTCTATGCCAGTACCATGCAGTTTTTAAAACTGTTGCTCTATAGTACAACTTAAGATCAGGGATGGAGATACCTCCAGAAGATCTTTTATTGTAGAGGATTGTTTTAGCAATTCTGGGTTCCTTGTTATTCCATACGAAGTGGAGAATTTTTCTTTCCAGGTCTGTAAAGAATTATGTTGGTAATTTGATGGGAATTGCATTGAATCTGTAGATTGCTTTTGGTAAGATGGCCATTTATACTATGTTAATCCTGCCAAGCCATGAGCATGGGAGATCTTTCCATCTTCTCATATCTTCTTCTAATTCTTTCTTCAGAGACTTGAAATTTTTTTCATACAAGTCTTCGACTTCCTTGGTTAGGGTTACTCCGAGATACCTTATGTCATTTGTGGCTATTGTGAAGGATGTTGTTTCTCTAATTTCTTTCTCAGCCCTTTTATCTTTTGTATACAGGAGGGCTACTGATTTTTTGAGTTAACTTTGTATCTGGCCACTTTGCTGAAGGTGTTTATCAGCTGTAGGAGTTCCCTAGTGGAGTTTTTGGGGTCACTCACATGTGCTATCATATCATCTGCAAATAGTGATAATTTGACTTCTTCTTTTCCCATCTGTATCCCCTTGATCTCCTTCAACTGTCTTATTGCTCTAGCAAGGACTTCCAGCAGTATGTTGAAGAGATATGGGGAGAGTGGGCAGCCTTGTCTTGTCCCTGATTTTAGTGGGATTGCTTTCAGTTTCTCTCTGTTCAGTTTGATGTTGGCTATAGGCTTGTTGTATATTGCCTTTACTATGTTTAGATATGTGCCTTGTATCCCTGATCTCTCCAGTACTTTAAACATGAATGGATGTTGGATTTTGTCAAATGCTTTTTCAGCATCTAGGGAGATTATCATGTGGTTTTTTTTCTTTCAGTTTGTTAATATGGTGGATCACATTGATGAATTTCCGTTTGCTGAACCACCCCTGCATACCTGGGATGAAGCCTACTTGGTCATAGTGGATAATATCTTTGATGTGTTCTTGGATTCTGAAGAATGGATGCAGAAATTGTGGTACATCTATACAATGGAGTCTTACTCAGCAATGAAAAATAAGGAAATCATGAAATTTGCAGGTAAATGGTGGGACCTGGAAAGGATCATCCTGAGTGAGTTGTCCCAGAAGCAAAAAGACACACACGGTATATACTCACTTCATATAGACATACAACGTAGGACAAACCCACTAAAATCTATGCATTTAAAGAAACCAAGCAAGAGAGAGGACCCTAACTAAAATGTTCAATCCCCACCTGAAAGGCAAAGAGGATGGACAGCAGCAGAAGAAAACAGGAAACAACCTAGAAACCTGCTACAGAGGGCCCCTGAAAGCCAGAAGAAGAAAACAGGAAACAAACCAGGAGCCTACCACAGAGGGCCTCTGAAAGCCTCTGCCCTGCAGACTATCAAAGCAGATGCTGAGCCTGATGGCCAACTGTCGGGCAGAGTGAATGGAATTTTATGTAAGAAGTGGGAAATAGTAAGAGCTGGAGAGGACAGGAACTCCACAAGGAGAGCAACAGAACAAGAAAATTTGAACACAGGGAACTTCCCAGAGACTCATACTCCAACCAAGGACTATTCATGGAGATAAGCTAGAACCCCTGCACAGATGTAGCCCATGGCAGGTCAGTGTCCAAGTGGGTTCCATAGTAATGGGAAGAGGCACTGCCTCTGACATAACCTGATTGGCCTGCTCTTTGATCACCTCCCCCTGAGGGGGGAGGAGCCCTACCAGGCCAGAGAAGAGGACAATGCAGCCACTTTTGACTAGAACTGATAGACTAAGATCAGAAAGGAGAGGAGAACCTCCCCTATCAGTGGACTTGGGAAGGGGCATGCATGCAGAAAGGGGAGGGAGGGTGGGATCGGGAGGGGAGAAGGGAGGGGCTTATGGGGGGATACAAAATGAATAAAGTGTAATTAATAAAAAATAAAAAAGTTAAACACACACACACACACACACATACACACACACACAAAAAGCAAGAGGTTTAATTCAACCATTGCGCAATAGGGTCACCCCTGCCAGTCAGCAATGAGTGGCACCGGGAGACAAAAGTCTTAGGTTTTTAAAAGAAAAATTGCGGGTAAATTTGAAGTTGTAGTCTTGGCAATTTAGGATTGGATGAGGAACCTACAAAGTAAGATAATTGGTTAGTCTTAGGTGCTCAAGCTTGGCAAGTCCTGCCAAGTGTGGATGCAGCTGCAATTGAAGGTGGGGGTGGTTAGCTCATCCTTGAAGATTAGGGCTGGCTTTTGGCTGGAGTTCAGGAGCTACTCAGAAGAAGGATTGTGGCCATCTGGGTTCGTTGCTAAGAAACACTATCTTGAATACAAGGGTCTGCTCCTTCTTTTTGCTGAGTGAAGGTCATTGCTTGCTCGCTTTTTTTCTATCTGTCCACACAGATAGGGTCATATTCCTCCGTTCTCTGGAAAGGTACTAAGAGGCTGTAGCTTAACCTGGACCTAAAATTTAAAACTATAGGCTTTAAAAGACATGTAGGTTACAAAATTAGTCTAACCCTTTCAATATGATAGCCTGGTTAGGAGTGAAACTACGAGAAAAACAGTTATTTGAAATAACTGTAACAGTTACCTGGCACTAATGAGCACCTTTTTTCAATCACTGTCTTAGAGACAAGGAAGAAATATAACAACGTTCATGTTGCTTTATAGCCTCATCAGAATCTGATGTTTTCATATTTTCTTTCACTTGAAATGATACTAATCAGGTGCTTTATCACCAACCAGATCACCACCAAATACATTATTCTCAGTTACTACTTAACAATGTAGTTCTGCTATGCTTTTACTTGGGTCAACATTCTGTTTTTATAGGAGAATTACTTACCAAATTATATTCTATGAACATCTTTCTATTTACTTTTGTTTTTATGTGATTAAAATTAATTTATTCTTATATTTTTGGTTGTGAGCCTAGCCTTTAATGGCTGAGCCATCTCTCCGAGAACCCTGACAATGCAGCCACTTCTGATGAGAACTGATAGACTAAGATCAGAGAGAATGAGAGGAGGACCTCCCCTATCAGTGGACTTGGGGAGGGGCATGCATGCAGAAAGGGGGGGAGGGTGGGACCTGGAGGGGAGGAGGGAGGGGCTTATGGGTGGATACAAAAATGAATAAAGTATAATTAATAAAAGTTAAATAAAAAATTAAACAGCAAAAAAAGTAATTTATTTTAATATTTTTTTATTCCAAAAAATCGTAATTGTCTAAATTTTCTAAATTTGTCAAAAGTACTTTTCAACACAAAATAAAGCATTCTACCAACTCAGTCTCCCTGAGGGCATATATATATGTGTGCGTATTTGTGTGTGTGTGTGTGTGTGTGTTTGTGTGTGTGTGTGTGTGTGTGTGTGTGTGCACCGCACACCTTACAGTATCTATAGAAAACATTTGCAGGACTACATGCTCTATGAATTGGTTTTTGCCTGGTGTTACATCTTACTGCATACCATTCTGAGTTCCACCCTTCCTTACTTGAAAAGAATTACAAAGGAGGTTCCACAAAGTTCAAATTTTAGCTAGTCTTTTCTTTATGTGTGGTTGGAAATTTTGACAGCTCTTTGCTGTTTTAGAATTTAGGGCATTGTACAGGAACTATTTTTTGCATTCACGCAAAATCTGAGCCTTTCAGGGGTACAAAACTGCCTTAGCTTGGGCACCGGTATACATACAGACTTTGTTCTGTGCTCTTACAAAAACAATCAAGCAAACAAACAAAAACAAAACAAAACAAAAAAAGCAAAGGTGATTCACATCTGAAACTTGTAATGTAAAAAAAGAAAAAAGAAAAAGAAAACAAAATTTTAGAAGATGATTCAGATATTTTATCATTTCTCAGAAATTTGCACAGAATACCCAACTCCCTTCCAACCTTGTTTCAACTGTCCACAACAATTTCAATGAATTACAAATTGATTTTTTATTTAAGGTTACTTACTAATCTTTTCATATTTGTGGAAAATGAAGTATTTGTGATGTTGGTGCTGTAAGATTCTTGCAAAACTGTCAGGAAACATGGTTTTTAAAAGGTGTGCAGGTGTTAAAGATAACTTTTTTAGTTGTCAGATTGAGATTCCAGAGGCAAAGAGGAAATGAAAAGAACAAGAAGACAAAACAATGTAAATCTGTGCTTGTATGAAAAATCTTTATATTACAATGCAGATGTTTCATTGGTGTACCTAAAGCAATAACTTCAAATACCATTTCTAAAGCCTCTATAATCAGTGTATAATAATCAGTCCATTGACCAGCAGCATAGAAATTCTCTGGGAACTAGCAAGTGTAGATTTTTGGGAACTGTTCCAGATATGCTGAACTATAATCCATATTCAATAATAAACCACAAGATTGCTTTTATATCATACATGTGTATTTCATTACTTTAAAATTTAATGATACAGTGGTTGAGGATGCAGTTCAGTCACAGAATGCTTGCATTCTGAATACATTTATTCCCTAGCTTTGCGGAAAAAAGAAAAATATATTTTTATTAAACTCACAAAGGACATATTGCGCAACATCTACAATCTAGGTAATTTACACATTTCTGTTGATACATTTTTATAATAATTCAATAATTTTATATTATAGAAAACAACACAGAAATGCTTGCCTAAAGGCCACTGACACTCCCTCCCTTATTAAAATCCTTCATTTCAGTTGAATCTGGCTGTCTTAATAGACCCTGTGGACACATCATTTTTGCTTAGCTTGCCTTAAATGAAGGTGCTGGAAAGTGTCCATTACACCATATGCCACTTTCATATGCCAGGCTATGTCAACTTGAGCTGTTTCTGGATTTGAGGCTTGCATAAAGTTTTTTTTTTTTTTCAAATTATTTTGTAGTTACTTGTCATCCAGTTCTTAGTTCTTGTACAGCTACTACCTCAAGGGTTAAGGCAGTGCCCTTGAAGATAGGGCTATTTGTACCTGAGGGAGCTTTAGTGGCAGGGGCGAAGACAGAGGTGTGGACCTTCATTCCTGGTCTCCAGTGAGGTTAGCAGGGTATCCCTTGTAGGTGGAGGGCTAGCAGAAAATCCCCATGTGGGCATGTGGGCAGAGAGGGGCAAGCACAGGAGACTTCCGGGTGAGACAGGCCTGGGCGAATGCAAGGGGCTGGTCCACGCGCAAGTGGGATTCCTGTAATGGTTACCTAGTGATTGTCTCCTAGCTACATCTGTTGTCCAAAGCCCATCCGGAGGTGGTCAAATCTGTGCTTGGTTGAGGGGAATATAGAGGGCCGCAATGGACACAGGGCAGCGGTTGCTACTCCCTTGTGATGTAGACAGCCCCAGGAAGGAAGTTAAGCTGAGGGTAACCCCTTCAGAGCTGAAGTTCCAGGATACAGTATCTGGGAAAGTGTACCGCCTCCCTCTTACTGTACAAAATTTGGGCCGCTGGAACCAGAAGATCAGATTTCAAGAGCCAGCAAACCCGCAGGTGACACATTAAGGTTACTGAAAACTTCTGGGTAGCCTCCGCATTTGAGCATTTCTTTGTCCCAAAGACCAAAATCTGGGCTCCTGAGGAATTGGGAGAAGGATTGTATTTTCTGAGGTGTGGTCACCAGGAAGGGGGAGAGGGAGAGAGGACGAAGGTATCTGTGAGGGGAGGAGAAAAGACGGGGAGCAAGGAAAGGGGTTGGACAGAGACAGGAGGGAGGGAGGGAGAGAGACTCAAAGAGAGAGGGACTGAAAAGGAGGGAGAGAGGTAGGACCAGAGAGAAGGAAGGAGGAGAAAGAAGAGAGGACAGGAGAAAGGGAGAGAAAAGGAAGGAAGAGTAAGGAATGAGGGAGAAGACAGTGTAAAGGGTAGGAAGGGAGAGAAAGGGAAGGAGGAAGGAAGGAGACGGGAGGAGGATAATGGGGGAGGGGGAACAGTGATGGAAAGAAGGAGAGCGATAGGGACAGAGAGGAGAAAGACCCTTTTGCTTCAAGTCCAGGTTATGGGGGAAAATCTAGGTGGGGAAAAGCTGATAGCGACTATGTTTGTGTTTGGAAAGGCATCATTCTTGTGTTTATTTTCAACTGAGAGAACACTACAGGTTTATGAAGCATTATGCATACAATGGTGGTTAATACCTACGTCTTAGAATTCCAATTCTATATACCATGTCTTCGTGATTCTGAAGTTGTTTAAAATCCCAGGAGAACAAATTTTTAAGGTGTTGTTTTATATATATATATATATATATATATATATATATATATATATATATA
>NW_026590571.1:2376961-2378596 GCF_907164565.1 Psammomys obesus | reverse complement strand
TATATATATATATATATATATATATAATTTTATTTTTCTTTTTAGTTACATTTTGTTAACTCTGTGTCCCAGCTGTATCCTGCTCCCTCATTCCCTCCCCAACCCCCCACTCCCTCCCTGGTCTCCTCCCTGCCACTTTCCAAGTCCACTGATAGGGGAGGACCGCCTCCCCTTTCATCTGACCCTGTTTTATCAGGTATCTTCAGGGCTGGCTGTAAAGTCCTCCTCTGTGGCCTAACAGACTGCTCCTCCCCTGGGGGAGGGGGTCAAACAGCCTGCCCTTGAGATCCTGTTAGAAATAGTCCGTGTTCCCCTTAATTGCCATTTGACACATAATGTTCTTGATTCCTTCAGGAATTACTAATTAGTGGAAAGCTTTGTGTCACACTTTAGGTATTTATTGAGTATTTACTGTGGGTGGAACAGACACATCTCTACTCTTATCAGACTAGGAACTAAAACGGATATTTTAATACAGGCCTAATCATCACTGTCCAAAAATATGGACAATTATCATTTGTCAGTTTAAAGTTTTTAAAAGTTTTTTTTTTCTCTTAGCTCTGAATAAGACTTGTGCTTGATAATAATGTACACTCCCTAAGTTCAGTTGCTCCTAATAATTCTTTATAAGGAACTATAATTATGTTGATTTTATCTTTTTTCCACTAAAGTTCAAACTGTTGTTGACCAAGCTGGATAAGGAACTTGCTTCTGGCCTTCACATGACAGCAATAGTGGAATATCATCCTAATAAAGATGAAGACACATTTGACCACATGCTTATTTTTGTAGGAAATAAAGTACTAGAGATTCCTCTAATTGGGTATGTAATCTTTATCTTTCCGTCTTCTAAGAATTTTGTTATTATTAAACTGTGCTAATAACATAAGAGCATTCTGTAAAGTAGAATGTCATATATAAATATAAATATATAAATATAAATATATAAATATAAATATAAATATATAATGTATAAAATGTCATGAGATTTGTTCCTGTGTGGCAAAAGATTTTAAAAGATGTCTGAAAATACACACTACAAATATGTGGCAGTGAACACATTAAATTAAAGACGTGTAGCAAGTTGAATGTCTTCTTTTTACAGAGACCTTGTTTCATATCCTGTGCTTGTTAGTTTTGTTCATCTTGATATAAGCTAGAGTCCCCTGTGAAGAGAGACCCTCAGTTGAGATTTTTTTAAATATCTTTATTATCCTGTATTCAAGTCTGTGGGGGCATATTCTTGTTTAATTGTTGGTGTGGGATATCCCAGTCCACTGTGGGCAGTGCCTCCCCTGGCCTGATGCTCCTTGAGTGTTTAAGAAAGCCATAGGGAACAAGTCAGTAAGAAGTGTTATTGTGTCCTTCCTGCCTTTGCTCTCGCTCCAGTTCCTACTTTGGCTGCCCTCAATGATAGAGTGTGATCTGGATTTGTAAACCAAATAAATCCTTTCTTCCCTAAGCTGGTTTTGGTCAGTGTTTGTTTTATCAGAGCAACAGAAAGTGACTAGAATAATTCCCAAATATTAAATATTTCCCAAGTATCAGTGCTTTCTTTTTCTTTTTATTATTTCTTTATTCCTTTCCTTTCCTTCCTTCCTTCCTTCCTTCCTTCCTTCCTTCCTTCCTTCCTTC
>NW_026590571.1:2371621-2376951 GCF_907164565.1 Psammomys obesus | reverse complement strand
TTCCTTCCTTCCTTCCTTCCTTCCTTCCTTCCTTCCTTCCTTCCTTCCTTCCCTCCCTCCCTCCCTCCCTCCCTCCCTCCTTCCTTCCTTTCTTCCTTCCTTTCTTTGTTCCTTCCTTTTGGTTTTGTGAGACAGCATTTTTCTGTGTATCTTTGGGTATCCTGGACTCACTTTGTAGACCAGGCTAGCCTCAAACTCCCAGAGATCCTCCTGCTTCTGCCTCTGCCGAGTGCTGGGATTACAGCTGTACACCACTGTGCCGGGTACATCAGAGCTTACTTTATCATACTTTATGTCATTTGAAGTATTAAGGTCAGTTCCCACTTTTTAATGAGCTTCAAAACATTTAATGGACTTATGTGAAGATTCTCAATTTCAAGTATATTAAAAACAGGTTGTATTATATTTTACATACATTATTTCATAATGTCCCTTGTTGACAACAATGTTATCAATAGACCTGTACATAAACTGAAATCTAACTTTAGGAAGCAAAAATTTGAAAAAAAAATAATATGTAAGTGTCTTTTGAGTGTGTGTATGTGTATTTACCATGGACCTAACTACGAAGATATTAGTAAACATAATTAGTAAACATAATTAGTAAACATAATTGTATGCTTCTTCCCTTCTCTCTTAGTCTGATTCCAACATGTCAACTGGAAATTGTGTCAGTAGTAGATTTTGGCACAGTAGTTGCCAATAGTAAAGTGCATTGCAAAGAGATTAGTATTGTTAACCATGGCATGGCTCCAGGTAAATATTTCGTGTCATATAGAAGAGTTGCTGTTATAGTAAATGTGTGTGTTGTATAATAGATTTTCTGCGTTATCAAGAAAAGATGTTGAAATACTTGAAAACAAAAGGTGTTTTAGTGTTGTGACTACAAAGGACAGATATCCAATCATTCATGAAAACCTGCCTTTTATAATATATATTAACAAAGCCTTTTTGTTATATGACCAGAGATTTTCTTTAAGATGAGAGGCAGGATAGTGTCATAGAAATAACATTGTTCTTAGGCTGATCCAAAGTTTGAGCTAGAACCCAACTATCTATATCATATGGGCCAAGTGTCTTTAAGAAAACTGTCAAAATCCTTATTCAAGAGGAGAAAATAGTAAATATATGATGGTTATTTGGGGATATATCTAAAATTTTGTGTTATAAATTAAAATATTCTTGTTGGGCTCTATAATATTTATTATTATTAGCCCTAAGATTATCATGTTAGAATTTATAATTGCTTTATTTACCTTGGGCTGGGCAGATATTCTTACCTATTCTGTCTAAATATCCTCCTCGGCATCCTTCTCCCAGCCCTTATCCAATGCCATTCTCTGTACCCTATCTTCCACTCACAATCTTATAAATACTGTCTTTTATTCTTCATTTGGACCTTTTCATGCTATTATTGGAGTTCTTCCTCCCTGGCCCACGTGGTTTCTTCTTCAGGCTAACCTGTCATGGCATCCTTTTTTTTTTTTCCTCTCTTCCTGTCCTCCTGTCTTTTGATTCTCCTGGATCTTCTGTCCTCAAAAGCCCAGGAACCTTAGCCAAGCCTACCCTATTCTGCCCTGCCCAGGTATAGGCCATTTAATGAACCAGTCAGGTATCATGTTTTAGGCAGGTTTATACAAACAAGATGGGTGTATCCAGTGGGCAGTAACCAAATCTTTAGGGCCAGTAATTAACATTAGCCTAACCTCCAATAATTTTGGTATGATACTTGTTATCATATTCAACTTGTCATTCACATCATGATCTCTAGAATGCTTTTACTAATATATTTTCACTGAAAGAACACTTTTCTTCAAACTGGATTATTTTTAGAAATTTTTATTTTGGGTTGCTTGAACACTGAGGAATATTAACATAAAACAATCTATCCTTTTTTGTATTTCTTCAAAAGATATACAAGAAGAAAACTCATAGCTGATTTCTGAGTGAACCTTGTTTATTTAGCATTCAATGATTTGGTTCCTTGGCAGGTGAATATTCATTGCTTGGGAGTTTATAGAATATTAGAATCTAGGTTCATTTTTAGTTTGATTCCAATGTGAAGAATAGAGTCTCTTAAGGCATGTGGGTTCTTTGATTCTGAAGAGTAGTAATATTTTAGAGCAGTGATATATGATTGAATTTTTTTTTATTTTATGTTGCTTTTCACGTTTTCCCTTAACTTGTTCATTTATAATCCTTTAGGGATTAAATGAAAAATAACATCCATTTTAGCCTAAAATCTCTGTAAATTAAAGCTTTATAGCCATGTTAAAATGCAGATTTGGTTTTAATGGGATATGTTTAATGCATTTTTTCAATGAAACAAATGAAAAATTAAAGTGTTTTTTAATATAAGTATTTTTCCAAAATGAATATATAATATTTTAAGGTACTAGTGAGGGTTGAATTCTGTCTCTGGGTTCAGATTTGTTGGGATTTATCAGTATCTGTAATTAAGATAAATGCTATTATTTTTGTTCCATAGTGAACCATCTATGTAATGTGTGTCTATTGTAAGTTTGTAGTTACTTACTCCACATAAGATGTAATAGTAAGAAACTGTGTCTCTTACTCTCCTTAGGCATGTTTAAAACAGAATACTGCGGTCAGTTGCCTATTGTCATTTCTCCAAGTAGTGGTATTGTGAAACCTCAGTCATCAGAGGTCATCAAAGTAGATTTCTGTGCAGACAAGGCCCACATTGTAAATGAAATGGCAAGGTAAATTTATAATATGTTCTTTTGAAAAAAAAATTGCTTCTATGGAACTCAATATTTTCCTGTATTCTTCTTTCATATTGATTGCTTGATTGCCAACTTCTTTTTCTTTCATTTACTACTTGTTCAATTAGTTATTTCTGTATGTCAAGATACACAAGTACAGATAATACTCAGCAATGGAAACTACTTGAGAGTAGCATATGGATACACATAACAGCAGCTCCTAAGTTTTGTGGACATGGAGGAATGGTCCAAGGATTCCACCAAGAAATTGGTAGTTGAATCACACACTCATCATTAAATAGGATCTAGGTAGCAAATGGCAGTGATATTGCTGTGTGTATGCATGTGTGTGAGTGTGTGTGTATGTGTGTGTAAAGTGAATATTGATGATAGATTGGATTGCATTAGTAATTTCAGTTAGATAAATTAGCAGATTTGAAACTTTAGAAATAACTGTATTCTCTATGGAAGGACCAGGGAATATATGGAGTTGAAGAAATACAAGGGAATGATGCATGGTGAGACTAACACACAAATTACACAGGATCCAGTAAAGGGCTTATGGGGCATCAGTTTTTTAAAAATGTGATTTGCCTCATCTCATTCATAGATGAAATGTGTAGTTAATACACTAAGTCAACACTAGTGTGTACAGTAATAAAATAGAAAATATCAGTGTACCTCGGATAAGATGCTCAATCCTAATTCAGAAAGGCAAATGGGATGGACATCAGAAAAGGGAGAAAACAGGGAACAGGACAAGAGCCCACCACAGAGGGCCTCTGAAAGACTCTACCCTGCAGGGTACCAAAGCAGAAGCTGAGACTCATAGCCAAATTTTGGGCAGAGTGCAGGGAATCTTATGAAATAAGGGAGAGATAGATCTGGAGGAGATGGGAGCTCCACCAGAAGAGAAAAAAAAATCTGGTTTTAGGGGTCTTTTCTGAGACTGACACTCCAACCAAAGACCATGCATAGAGATAACCTAGAACCTCTGCACAGATATAGCCCATGGCAGATTAGTGTCCAAGTGGGTACCCTAGTAATGAGAACAGGGACTGTCTCTGACATGAACTCAGTGGCTGGCTCTTTGATCAGCTCTCCCTGAGGGGGGTGCAGCCTTACCAGGCCACAAAGGAAGACAATGCAGCCAGTCTTGATGATAACTGATAGCCTAGGGTCAGATGGGAGGGGAGAAGGACCTCCCCTATCAGTGACATGGGGGAGGGGCATGGGAAGAAGGGAGGGTGGAATTGAGAGAGGCCTGGGAGAGGTTTACAGCTGGGATACAAAGTGAATAAACTGTAATTAATAAAACAATAAATTTTAAAAATGTAAAACAAACAAAAAATAAAAAATAACTTCTTTTAGGTTTTGTAGGTCTTTTTTTTATATTCTTGTGTGCTACTACATTGCATATAAGGTAAATTTCTTACTGAAGGCCATAGTTGTGGCTTTTAAGAAATATTTATGAATCTGATATGAAGTTAGGATCAAATTTGAAAGCAGAAAATTAATCTGAGGATCAGGTTGCATTTTAGAGAGTCACAGTAACAGTAGGCATGAATCAGATCAGGCAGTGTCCAGGTGACTTGTGTACAGGGATATTCGGGGTATATGTGGAAACTAAAACAAGAGTACTGAGGATTACTCTGAAAAGAAGAACAGAATGTGTAACTATAAGAGAGAAACAAATAGTTTAAAGAGAACCTATGCTTTAGAATGAAAGTTAGATCATGCATGCATAAGTTAAAATGAAAACCTGGGAAAGTATGTAATGTCCAAGGATCTATGGAAAGACATATTTACTGAGATATGTTATGCATACTTCCCACAATTATATAAAATTTTAAATAAGTGTTTATTCATTAAAATTTTATTTATTATTACATTTTAAATAATAAATATATTCATTTTACATCCTGATTGTAGTCCCCTCCTTCCTTTCCTCTTGGTCCCATTCTCCCACCCTCTTTTCCCATCCTCCCCTTTGCCTCAGAAAAGGCGAGCTCCTGCAACCATCCCACATAGCACATCAAATCACATCAGGACTGAGCTCATCTTCATTCACTGAGGCCAGGCAAAGCAACCCTGTTAAGGGGAAGTAATCGAAATGCAGGCAACTGAGTACATGTCACAGATAGCATTAGCTCCACTTACTAGGCAACCCAACTGAAAATCAGGCTGCCTATTGGTTACATAGGTGTAGAGAGTCTTGGTCTAGTCCATGAATGCTCTTCGGTTGGTGCTTCCATCTCCGTAATCCCCCTCCCCATGGGCCTAGGTTAGTTAACTCTGTTGGTCTTCTTGTGGCGTTCTTGTCTTCTCTGGGTACTGTCCTCCCTCCTTATTCTTCCACGAGACTACTCCTAATGCTTGGATTGATCTGATTTGATCAACTGCTGGGTGAGGCATTTCTCAGAGGATGTTTATGCTAGGCTCTTGTCTATAAACATAGTAGAACATCATTAATGGTGATTGTTTAGGAGTATCCAGTTATTCCAAAAAGGAATAAACGTGTCAGGGGAAGGCTAAATAAGAACTGCAATTAGTTTGTGTAACCAAATTTTCTTGGAATGTTTTTTAAGCAAATTTTTCCTGATA
>NW_026590571.1:2364510-2371521 GCF_907164565.1 Psammomys obesus | reverse complement strand
AATATATGTATGTGTGTGTGTGTAATTTAGGGAACTATTTTATATATATTATAATTATAATATATTTATAATATATTATAATTATATATAATTTAGAGAACTATTATATACATATATATAATTTAGGGAACTGTGGTATTTGGATGTAGATGAATTTAGGCTGAGCTTGGGTTGGAATGGATTAAAATGGTGTCTTGGAATTCTTGAGCCAATCTTGTATCAGTCATGTAACTCCTTTATTTATGAAATAAATAATGATATGAATGTTCCATTGTCTCTTTCTGCATTCACATCATTAGTTTGTTTTCCAGCATTCTTGTTTTGAGCAGAGATTAAGTTCCATTATACATATATTTTCCTTTATGGATATAGGCGCATTAAAGGACCTGATAACCTCTGGCAGCATATAAAAGGAATAGCTCTTAGTCTGCTGAGTTAGTTATGATGTCATTTTAATCATCTTTATCAAAATAATGAGAAGAAAATGAATGTATAAATTTATAATGAAAATATTTACTCATATACATATTTTATTTTCTTATAGAGTGACTTTACAAGGTCTTCCTGATACATTCTTGAACATCAAAGTTCATGTGGTTGAACAGATAATTGAACTGTTTAACACAGAAAGTGACAAGAAATTGGAATGTATACAGTTTGGTGCTGTGTTCTTTGGAACATCAAAAATTGAGCATGCACTTCTGTTTAACAATAGCCCTGAAACCATTAACTGGGTGGCAATAATGCAAAATGATTGTGTTGGAGAAGAGCTGGTAAGTGAACTGTGCAAAAGTGGCACATTATGTTGGAATTAAACTAGATGGGTTTTTCTTGCAAATAAGTGACCATTTATATTCTCCAGTTTTCAACTGGATCATGTACCGTAATCAAATTTAGGTAAATGCTACTTTAGAGACTAATAGTCTTCATTTTCTAGGTTCTGAAATTTTAATAATTATTTTAACCTTTTAAAATATGTTTACTTTTTCCCTAATATGTTTTTGTGTCTTATCTTATGTTACAAGGAACAAATATTCATCAAAGGACAGATATTGCTTTAAATAATCTCCCCTACTTAAACAAAATAAAGAAAATCAATATGACTGATTTTATCTTCTGTGTTCCCAATGAAGGGACTTTACTTCCTTATCAAAAGATTGTTATTACATTTTGCTTCAGCCCAAAGTAAGTAAAAGTGAATTCAATTGTAATGAAAATTATAGTAACTATACACTAGGCCAGATTTATTTGATGTCATAGCCAAAAATATTTGAAGGCAAAAAAATCCAATTTTTCTTACCTTTCTAAATATTTCTAACTTGGTTAAGATTTTCAATATTTGTAACTATCCGATAGTTTATATTAAATTAAAAATAATGTCCTAGACATATTGGAAATTGGCGGTGGCAATAAAGTTTTAGATTGCTTAAGTTGATTTGTAAAGCACAGAATTTGCTGTTACTGCAAGAATCATCAAGTACGTATTTCATTATGCCGACAGATAGCAAGTGATGCTCTTACCTGAACAAAATCCTCTCTGGCTGAATCCTATTAGTGTTAAATAAACAGCACCTGTTTTAGTTAACCTACATCATTTAATCATATGTATATATTATCACAATTCATTGTCCTTGCTTTTGTTACTTAGGCTGAAAATAGTTTAAAAATATTAAATATATGGTAACAAATGCAGGAATATCTTAGTATGTTTATGTGTAAAACGCCAACTGAACTGTAAAAAATTACCTCTTTTAGAGAGTTATTTTCTTTAAATGTGCTACCATCACAACATTTTCACTTAGTGATATCATCATTTTGAATGTTGAAATGTGTTTTAATTGAAGGGGATGTGATGGTTAGTTATGTATATGGTAGATTGCCTTAAGTGATTTGGGAAGATCCATTCTGAGAGTAGGTGGCACTCTTCTCTGTTTTTGAACCTTATGCTATGTAAGAGTACAGAATAACTTACTGAGTGCTAAACAAGCATGTACTTATTTTTCTCTGCTGAACAGTGGCTATGATGTGACTAACACTTTAAATTTTTTTGCCTTGTCTTCTGTGCTTTGATGGAATTTGACCTGGAATAGCAAACTAAAACAATCCTTTCTCTTCTTGGTTGTTTTATTTTATTAACACAAACAACTAAAGTAGAAAGCTAATTGATAATTGTCCTACTCTTATAATCACAAACTTTTGTACAGAAAGTTTCTTTGGAAAACTTATAAGATTATGTTCAACATTCACAAGACTATTACGTTATTTTATGTGTATGTCTGTGTATCTTAGAGTATACATTGTTGTGAGTCACATGGCGTGAGTGCTGGGAAACAAGTCTCGGTCCTCTTAAATATTGAGCCATCTCTTCAGCGTTTTTTTACCCATATATACTTTGAAAGAAATCCAAATGTTGTTTTGTGTTACAGCATTTTAAATTTATTTAGGAGTCTAGCATGGAAATTTATGTGTGAATATATTTGAAGTCTTTGTTAAAATTGAACACACCACATGTATTCCAATTTAATATTACACATCACTTTCTTGTGTATTTGAGCATCCACATGCTGAAGAGTTAACATTTAGGTAAGCTAGATATTGTCAATGACCAAGCTTATGGTGTAACCCACTATACCTTTGTTCCTGATTATTTCTTTTCATTCCATCCTTCCTTTACATTTCTTTAAGAAGATCAGACCTATATGAAATCATGTTCTCTACTTGTACATTACCATGAACTTATCAATTCACTTCACTGAATGAAATAAATATTTAACAGATGTTACTACCAGGGACAATATGGGTTATTATAGGGTCCTTAACTAACAATAAATTCTGTCTGGAAGAAAAATACATTATGGACACTCTGGCATGTGATGGAGAATTTGGCAAGTTGGTATAATTTAAGTTAGTTTTGTCTTAGAAGTATTTGTATTAATTCATTTCTTTCTTTGAGGTTTATGTTCTGGGAGCCTCTTTTGTTAGTAAATTTTAAAAATGGGTAACAGTTGCATTATTATTCCTTTCCTTCTGCTTGTGTAGATTTAAGGATTATGTCAAAATTTATATTGATAAGTGACAAAATATGTCACCTCTGCTGTAAAAATAATGAGTTGTGATATTTACAGGCTTGTAGTTGATGCTCAAAGGGATGTTGGGCCTTCACATAGGCAAGACTATGCTCTCTTTGTGAGATTTGATTCTGTGGGAAGTAAAGATGGATTTTTAAGTGATGATAACTCTAACACCATGAAAAGTAAGTATAAAATTAGTAAGATCATTAAATGTGTGGCAGTTAAAATTCTTTAAAAGCAAAAACAAAAACAAAAACAAAAACAAAAAACAAAAAAAAAACACATGAAGTTGGGAAGGAAATGTGAGGGAATATGGAGGAAATGGAGGAGAGTAAATGGGAAGTGAATTTGAAAAAAAACTCAATATATGTATGTGTGACATTCTCAAGCAATAAAACTAATGAGCATCACAGAAAAAATATAAAATGCATACTTTTTATATTGAACAAAAATGCAAGCACATTCATGGCCTTAATATGCCATCTGTGGCATATTAGAACCTTAGAACCATTTTCATAATTTTCCAAGTTAGAATTTACATGACTTTACATAAACATGATTAAGGGATTTGAGAAATTAAAAACAAACGTTTTTGTTCTTCTATATAAAAAGTTTGTTTTATAGACTCGACACAAAACAAATGTGTCATTCTATATTTGACCTTTGGAATGTTACATGTAGTAACAGTCAAAGAGCAAGGTTGAGAGGCTGAGTGAGGTTGAATGCTTTGAATCCCAGCACTTTGGAGACAAAGGCAAGTGGACCTCTCAGAGTTTGAGGCCAGCTTGCTCTACCGATTGACTTCCAGGACAACCAGGGCTACACAGAGAAACCCTATGTCAAAAAAAAAAAAAAGACAAAAAAGGAGCAAGATTGAGATCTATTAAGCTGAGTATAATACTGTATTTGGAAATATACTATGAGAAGGCAGGGAACATGTATTTTACAGGCCACATATATATTCTTTTGCAATTGCAGGTAGGTTTGTGTTGATTGGAGGTAAGCAAAACTGTGATAGTACTTGAGTCATTTTTGTTTTTAAATAAGTCAAATAAAAGATGAAGGAATACCTAGGAGAAGTAAACCCATCTTGTAAATTTAGGAAAGCCAAGAGTTTAGAATATTTGCAGGCCAGTATAAGTGTTACTGAGCAAGATTAAACTGTGTTACTATTTAACACACACACACACACACACACACACACACACTGGCACACACAGGCACACACACTCTCTCTCACACCTAATCTTGCTCATATGGCAGAAATGTTTTGCTGATATTACTTATGTTATGGCTTGTCATATAGAACTGTTTCCTGCCCATAGAACATTTATTTGAAGTCTTCCTGTTACTGCAGCTTTTGTTTTTTCATTTTCCCTTTTATTGAACATCGATTCTTTTCTCATACAATATATACTATTTATAATTTCTTTTACCTCTACTTTTCACAGTTTCTCCCCACCTTTCTTTCTTCTGGATCTGCTCCTTTTTCTAAACAGAAGTCTCTGATTAGAAAATAATAGCCTTCTAACAGCTAACAATCCAACATGAACAAGTAAAATATAGTAAGATGAAACAAAGTCTTTCACATAAAATTGAACACAAAGTTGAACACTGCAGCCCAAAGTAGGGAAAGAATCTCAAGAGCAAGCACAAGAGTCAGTGGACCACCAATTTTCATACTTAGAATTCCCATAAAATACTAAGCTAGTAGCTACAATTTGTGTGCAGTTGCTTCTGTAATCTTGTTAAGGCCCTCTGTTTGCTGCTTCAGTCTCTATGAGGTCATGTCTTGATTAGTTGACTCAGAAGGCCTTGTTCTCGTGGTGCCCTCCATATTTTCTGGCACTTACACTCTTCCTGTTTACTCTTCCTGAGTATTCCTGAGCTCTGAGGGGAGGAGTTTGATTTAGATCTCTTATTTAGAGATGTCTTTCCATATAATGTCTGGCTGTGCATCTCTGCATCTGTTCCATCTGCTGCAGGATGAAAGCTTCTCTGATGATGGTTGGATAAGGCATTGATCTGTGAGAACAGCACAATACCATTAGTAGTCATTTTATTGATTTTTTTTGTTTGTTTTAGACCAGTAATATTTGGTTTTACCCTAGGAATCTTGGTTATCTAGTTTCTAGTTTTTGTTTATCTAAGCAGTATCTGAATAGCTTTTTAAGAAAGGAGTTGACCCCAATACTCCTCAAATAATCCCACAAAATGAAAAAGAGAAGGAACATTGCCCAATTAATTTTATGATGACAGGGCTACTCTGAGTGCAAGGAGAGACAGATGAAATGGAACTGGCCTTAAGACAAATCAGACAAAGGTTGTCTAATTCTGTGGCACCATTGCTCAGTATATTTTTAGGCAGGACAGATTGTAGGTCAAAGGTTTAGTGGTTGGGTTGGTATCCACATTTCTCTTCCTGTAACCTGCAAAGTACCTTCCTGCAACAAGGAGTCTAGAACATAGGGTTGAAGGCTCCATTGAAGGTACTAGTTCAATGAGTCCTGTTGATGTTGTCTTAGGCAATGGGGCACTGCTGTCATTGTGTAGAATGCAGTCTCCTATCTAAGAAACAGCCCGGGGTATTTGGGGATTTCCATGGGACTCACTGAAACTCAATTAAATGCAATCCATTCCTACGATTGGAAGCCTTGCTTGGCAGAAAGAGACGACAACTTGAGATTCCATATGAGTCTTCCCTAGGAGTTCTCATTAGGATCACTTTCAAATATTCCAGGAAGTTTCTACTGCAATGTTTCCACACCACCCCCCAAAATCACTCCAATTTCAGCTGTCTCTTCTTGTACTCAGGGTAACTGTATCCTCTTAAAATGAATTTGGCAATGTTCCTTTTGTTTTTCATTTTATGGTAGTATTTGAGGAATATTGGCATCAACTGTTTTTAAAAGTCTGGTAGAATGCAGCACTGAAACCGTCTAGTTCATTGTCATTGGATGACTTTTCATGGCTGCTTCTATTTCCTTAGGAGTCATAGGTTTATGTAAAATTTTTATTTGATTTTGATTTAACTTTGGTAAGTGTTACCAAAGATGAAAATTATCCATTTCTTTTAGATTTTACAATTTGATGGAGTTACAGGCTTTTAAAGTATTTTTTTTTTTGGTTCTCTGGATTTCCTAGGTGCCTATTATTATGCCCCCTTTCATTTCTGCTATTGTTAATTTGAATATTGTTTTTCTATCTTTCAGTTAGTTTGGATAAAGTCTTGTCTATCCTGTTCATAAAGAAAACTCTTTGTTTTATTGATTCTTTGTATAGTTTTCTTTGTTTCTATTTTATTGATTTCAGCTCTGATTTTGATTATTTATTGACATCTAGTCATCTTGGGTATCCTTATTTATTTTGTTCTATAGCTTTTAGATGTGTTGTTAAGTTGTTAATATGAGACCTCTCTCTCTCTCTCTTTTTATGTAGGCACTTAGTACTATGAACTTTCCTCTTAGCACTGCTTTCATTGTGTCCCTTGTATATGTAGTGTATTCATTTTCATTGAATTCTACAAAGGCTTAAATTTCCTTTAATAGTCCTGTCTTGACATGTTTTTCATTCAGTAGAAAGTAGTTCAGAATATATGATTTTGTAAGAATTCTGTTGTTGTTGATATCCAGCTGTAATTTTTGGTAAGCTAATAGGGAGTTATTTCAATGTTGTGTTAGTTGAGACTTTCATTTTGTACATGTATGTGGCAAATTTTGTAGAAATTTCCATGAGTTGCAGAGAACAAGGCATATTTTTTTGTGTTTTGGTGAAATTTTCTGTTAATATCTGTTAGGTCTATTTAGTTTATAACATTTTTCAGCAACCTATTGAGCGACCTGTTAGATATGCCCACTATGTTGTCTACTACACAGTGGCTCATGCTAACCTAGCTTTCTTTCTTTCTTTCTTTCTTTCTTTCTTTCTTTCTTTCTTTCTT
>NW_026590571.1:2191881-2364500 GCF_907164565.1 Psammomys obesus | reverse complement strand
CTTTCTTTCTTTCTTTCTTTCTTTCTTTCTTTCTTTCTTTCTTTCTTTCTTTCTTTCTTTCTTTCTTTCTTTCTATATATATATATATATATATATTTATTACAGTTTATTGCCTTTGTATTCCATCTGTAGCTCCCTCCCTCTTCCTTTCCCAATCCCCTTCTCCCTCCCTCTTCTCCACCCATGCCCTTCACCCACTCCACTGATAGGGGATGTCCTTCTTTCCTTCTATCCTTTCAGTTGCTTACACACACTAAAACACACAAACAAACAAATAATTATCACAAGAAAAAAATCCAAAAACCTTAGTGTTATCATTTAACATTTGTTCATTTTCCTGTCTTCCACTCAATATATGGGCAAAGATTATTTACCCTTAAGTGTGTAAGAGAAAACCAGTAACAGGACAGTTACAGTAACAGTACCTGTACCACAGTAACAACTATGATAATAGTAACAACTACCACTGAGGGCCTCTAAAAGACTCTACCTAGCAGTGTATCAAAGCAGATACTGAGACTCATAACCAAACTTAGGGCAGAGTGCAGGGAATCATATGAAAAAAGGGGGAGTTAGTATGGCCTGGAGAGAAGAGCAGCTCCACAAGGACCAAATATATCTGGGCACAGGGGTCTTTTATGAGACTATTTCTCCAACCAAAGACCATGCATAGATATAACCTAGAACCCCTGATCGGATGTAGCCCATGGCAGCTCAGTATCCAAGTGGGTTACCCTAATAAGAAGAACAGGGGGTGTTTCTCACATGAACTCAATGTCTGGCTCTTTGAGCTCCCCTTGCCCCCTGAGGGAGAAACAGCCTTGCTAGGCCACAGAGGAGGGCATTGAAGCCAGTCCTGAAGAGACCTGATAAGCTAGGGTCAGATGGAAGGGAAGGAGGCCCTCCACTATCAGTGGAATTGGAAAGGGGCAGGGAGGAGATGAGGGAGGGAGTGTGGGATTTGGAGGGAATAAGAGAGAAGGCTAGAGGTGGGATACAAAGTAAATAAACTGTAATAAATATAAACAATAAAAATTTAATAATTAAAAAAGAGTGTATCTATAACCTTGGCTATTTCTGATCATATTTTGACAATTCCACTGAAATAATCAAATCTGGTTAATTGTGGCTTTTTGTTTTGTTTTGTTTGAGGTAGGGTTTCTCTGTGTAGTCTTGGCTCTTCTGTACTCACTTTGTAGACCAGGCTGGCCTCAGAGTCACAAAGATCAGCCTGCCTCCACCTCCCTGAGTGCTGGGATTACAGGTGTGTACCACTGTGCCCTGATCTTTATGGCTTTTTGAACATGAGAAGCACATTTCTACTTTAGAGTGCTTGACTTTGTTCTTTCTTCTTGGAATACATTTCTCGTAGACATTCATTTCCTTTTATTGTTTGCCCAAACGTTATGTTATATAAAAGTGAACTGTTTGAATATCGCTACCTAAAGCAATAACTGTAAGGCTTTGTATTCTCTCTCTCTCTACTTTTCCTTATGTGTAGCACAGTGAAGGTAGTCAATGGTTTTGTTGAAGTTTGAATGATTTTTCCCATTTATCATCATGTTTTTATTAAAAGTGATACCATGTGGGCTAAAAAATAGATTTTTGATTCTCCAAACACTCCTCACTGTGTTCAATAGTTACTATTGTTTTTCTAGGTAATCAACTTCAAAATGTGGAGTTAGCACTGACAGGCTCTGGACTTCCTGTCTTATTACAGTTTGATCCAGGAAAAGTACTGACTTTTGCACCTTGTTACATGGGTGAACATTCAGATATTCTGTGTGCTATAAGAAATCATTCCATATCACTCCCTGTGATATATCATTTTCAAAGAACTTCACACTTTAAAATGTATCCTGAAAGGGGCAAAATTGAAGAAGGATGTTTTCAGGTAAGCAAGCTTATGCTTTGACTTTCATTTATAGCACTTTGGCTAATTTTTTTTTTTGCTAAAATATTACACAAAAAATTAAAATCCATATTTGATCTACTAGTCTTTATGAGTGTGTCTTGTATGGCTTAAAATTATAAATGTAGTCATAGAGAATCAATAATTCTTTTTGTTAGGTGTCTTCAGTGTGCCAGTAAAAGCATGTAATTCTTAAGTGCAATGTGAAATAGTTATTGCTACTTAAACAGTTTTATTGTATTAAGGAATTATAAGACATACATAGAAAGATGCATTACTTAAGAAGTAGAGTGTTGAATAGGCTCTCTAATGTAGTACCATCAAAATGCACAGAACAAATGTATTATTCCCATTCAGGAAGGATTTTGTGGAACAATCACAGATCAATTCAAAATTTGAAATTTGAAATGGGTACTAGTTACCCAGTTTGCAACTTATTATGTTGAGGAAAAACAAACAAAAAATGTGGACAGTATGACAGTCCTATTGACACCAAGCCAATTCCTATGTTTCTAGGGTTATTTTAATTATGACTAGCCACTCTGATATCATTTTTTCTAGGCATTCTAAAACAGATTTCTTCAGGATTCTCTATTCATCTCCTTTCTTTGCCTGAGCAAGTTTTATGTGACCCTAAGTATATATTATATATACAAATTTAATATTTATATATCAAAATTCTTCATTTTCTACAATTAAATTTCTATAACAATAGAAAACTTTGACTTGATAGGCTTGGGTCAGACAGTAGGGGAGGATGATTTCCACTGTCAGTGGATTGGGGGTGAAGGACATAGGGGAGGAAGAGGGAGGGAGGGTGGGACCAAGAGGAGATGAGGGAGAGATACAATATGAATAAATTGTAAATAATAATAATATAGGAAAAAAGAAAAATTTGTGTCTATAGTACAAAGAATGTGCATAAAACCATACAGTGGTTTCAAGTCTGAGTCCATGTGTTTCGTGCATAGTGCACTGTTGTTATGTCACATGATGCATATACAATAAAAAGTATGCTTTTTATATACTCTGAAGCAAGGTTGTGGTAAAGATTTGTGCTGCAGCACAGACTAGGGCTGCAAGAAAAACCTTGGGTTAGTTACACATTTAGCTTTCATTTAGTTTTGGTTCATTGCATATTCAGAAGCTTTGTTGCCAAATTTTTGTGTTCTTCCAGCAAATTACGTTTTAGGACACCATATATGTTTGTGACCTAAATTAGGGCCTAGAATTTTATGAACTGTTGTACAATTCTGGCTTCATACTTGATGTTTTTCCATTTAAGATATTATGATGTTGTTCTAAACATTCAGGGGAAATTTGTGTGGAGATATACATTTAACATTCTCAAAATACATCACATAGAGGTATTGTTAAATCTTGAGAATGCTGTGTGTAACATTTGGAGGTATTCCCATAGTATTTGTCAAAATGATTGCATGATTTCATATTTCTTCTATCAGTGAATTAGAAGTCTAATTTGTTTATGTGCCTGTCTATACTTGATAATGTCTTTTTTCATTATAATCATTTTAGACAGTAAAAAATGGCATGACAATATAGTTTTAATTATGATTTTCCCATTAACTGATGATGAAGGCTATCAATTACTGTTTTCTTTTTCATTCATAATTTGTTTAGGGAAATATTTACTTATATCCACAGCAAGGTGAATGATGGCTTACTAGAGATAGTACTATTTGAATCTCTCAAATTTATGTGTTATGTTTTCTGACTAGGAGAATTAGAGTGTCAGTTACAACTAAGATTGAAAACCATTTGCTCTTAAAATGGGTAAATTATTCTGTGTTGTCTGAGTGGTCCCAATAGAATCACAATAGTTCTTAGCAGAGTAAAAAGAAATACCAATATTAAAGTGATATGAGTAGAGAAAGAAGTCAATTCAGCGACTTCATAAATGGAAATGAGAGCTGTAAGTCAATGAATGCAATTGTTTCCAGCATCTAGAAGTAGCATAAAATGAATAAAATAAAACCCAGGTTCTCGGGGGGCGGAGCCAAGATGGCGACTAGCACACACAGTTTCCAAGCTGTGGAAGAGAAAAAGTTCTGAGTTGATGAGTGGAAGAACTTCTGAAGCCAGGGAAACAACGGAGAGACTTTCTAAACAACAGGGAACATCGCCGGAGGTGAAAACCTTGGTCTCGGGTCACCCAGGGACTTGTTTGGGGAAGGTGAGAAACGATCCTTTGATTTCTCGGCACTCCCCTCCCCCCAGACCTCCCTCCTCCTCGGCACAGCGGACTCGCCTTTCTCAGCGCAGACCTAACTGCCTGGGGCCTGCAGCCACTGAGGCTGAGCCCCAAGTCCTTTATCGGCAAAGGCCAGCAGTACTGTGTCTCGGAGCCCCAGATTCACGCGCGGCAGCTGCACCATCCTCCCAGGGCCCGAGTCTGCTAGACGCCATACTAGCTCCGCAGGATCGCTATCACTGACAGTACGGCCCGCCCAATACCACAGTGACAGAGAATACGCTATATACTCACCAAAACCAGACAGAAACGCCATACAAGCTAGACACACCAGGCGCTGGGCCTCCAAAGCTTGGAGAGCACAGTAAAGAGACCCCAGGACTTCCCAGAAAGCATCTGCACTAGCAACCCAGTCTCCAGTTACAGCGGGACTTTCTAACCTGGCGGCAGAGCAGCACTGAGCTGGCGGGGCACATCAGCCCTCCAGTTTAAGACTAACCAGGGCCAAACCAGAGAACAGAAAGGCTAGTTACCCCGATTCCCACTGACGTGACCACCCTGAAATCTCCAGCTGCAGCAAGACCTCATAACCTGGCAGTGACAGCAGCACGGAACTGGCAGAGCACATCAAAGAAGCAGGGCCAAACCAGAGAGCAGACAGCCCAGATACGCCTATCTCTGCCAAGTGTCCTGCCTGTAAGTGAGTGCACCCTTGAGAATCTGCAGCTCCACTGATCCTGGCTTCTTCTAAAACAGAAGCCAGGCATCGAACCCCCTCCTACCCATATACCCACTTTGGGAAACAGAGGGGCACTTGGAACATTGAAGTTCCTGCTCTGTGAGTCTAATTGAGGAGTTAAGGCAGTTAATGCCAGAAATTGCGCTGCGATCATCACTAGCGCCTGCGACATATACATTGCAGAGCCCCTCCCACACACTCAAGGGTTCAACATTAGCCATCACTCTGTCCCTCGAGACACACGCCCATACCCACTTACACACACACACACACATATACACACACACGCACGCACGCTTGCATTTGCCTCTGTTTGCGCCTGCGTACTTTCCTCCCACAGGTACAGCTAGTCCTCAGCATACGCTAAGGACACGGGACCTCTCTCAACTTCCTGAAGAATTCTCCAGACTCGAGAGAGAGACAGTACCAGTCTGATCGGCAGAATCCAAAAACAAACAGGGAAGGTCTCAGATAAGCCAATGGCCAGGGGTAGGCGAAAGAACACTTCCAACATAAATCAGGACATCATGACTTCACCAGCAAACCCCAAAATCGATGGATACTCCAATTCATCAGAAGCACAGGAAAATGACCTTAAAGCCATGCTTGCTCAATTATTTGAGGCTCATAAGGAGGAAATGAACAAATCTTTCAAAGAGATGGCCAGTCAATTGGAGGTAAAGAAAGAAGAAATAGACAAAACCCTTAAAGAAACACAGGCAAACATAGCCAAACAAATAGAGGCACAAGTAGAGAAAAAATTAGTGGCATACAAAAAGGAAATGAACAAAGAAATAGAGTCCATCGTAGAGAGACAGGAATCCAAATTCAAACACATAAAAGAAATGGTGCAAGGCATGAAAACAGAATTAGAATCAATAAAGAAAACACAAAGTGAGAAAACTCTTGAGCTGGAGAACTTAGAGAAAAGATCAGGAACCACAAAAGTAAGCATCACCAACAGAATACAAGAGATGGAAGAGAGAATCTCTGGAGCTGAAGACACACTTGCAGAAATTGATACTTCTCTCAAAGAAAAAGTAAAATCAGAAAAATTCCAATCACAAAATATCCAAGAAATCAAGGATGCTATGAAAAGACAAAATCTAAGAATAAAAGGAATTGATGAAAAAGAAGACTCCAGGCTCCAAGGTCCAGAAAATATTTTCAAAAAAATCATAGAAGAAAATTTTCCCAACTTAAAGAAAGAGATGTCCATAAATATACAAGAGGCCTACAGAACACCAAATAGACTAGACCAGAAAAGAAACACATCACGTCACATCATAGTCAAAACACTAAATCTACAGAACAAAGAAAAGATATTAAAAGCAGCAAGGGAAAAAGGCCAAGTAACATATGAAGGTAGACCTATCAGAATCACACCAGACTTCTCATCAGAAACTATGAAAGCCAGAAGGGCCTGGGCAAGCATCATGGAGACTCTAAGAGATCACAAATGTCAACCCAGACTACTATACCCTGCAAAGCTTTCAATCAACATAGATGGAGAAAACAAAATATTCCATGACAAAACTAAATTTACGCAATATCTATACAGCAAACCAACCCTACAGAAGATACTAGAAGGAAAACTCCAATCCAACGAAAACGAATTCACCCAAGAAAACAGGGCATACAGATAATGTCCCAACAAAAATGAAAAGAAAACAAGCAATGAAACAAGGTAAGATCATCGACTCCATTACAAAAGGAACTAACATGCATTGGTCAATATTATCTATCAATATTAATGGACTCAACTCACCAATAAAAAGACACAGGCTAACAGAATGGTTACGGAAACAGGACCCAACATTCTGTTGCATCCAAGAAACACACCTATGCAACAAAGATAAACACTACCTCAGAGTAAAGGGCTGGAAAAATGTTTTTCAAGCAAATGGTTCCAGAAAACAAGCTGGAGTAGCCATCCTAATATCTAATAAAATAGACTTTCAACCCAAGTTAATCAAAAAAGATAAGGAGGGCCACTATATTCTCATCAAAGGAAAAATCCAACAAGAGGACATCACAATTTTGAATATCTATGCCCCAAATACAAGAGCACCTACATTCGTAAATGAAACAATATTAAAGCTTAAATCATACATTGATCCTAATACCTTAATAGTGGGAGACTTCAACACCCCACTCTCATCAAGGGACAGATCAACCAGACAGACACCAAATAGGGAAATAAAAGCACTCACAGAATCCCTAAATCAAATGGACCTAATAGATGTCTACAGATCTTTTCACCCAAACTCAAAAGAGTACACCTTCTTTTCAGCACCGCATGGAACCTTCTCCAAAATAGACCATATAGTTGGTCACAAAGCAAGCCTCAACAGATACAAAAGGATTGAAATAATCCCTTGTATACTATCTGACCACCATGGACTAAAGCTGGACATCAACAACAACAGAAACAACAAAAAGCCGACACGCACATGGAAACTGAACAACTTACTACTCAATGACAGCTGGGTCAAGGAAGAAATAAAGAAAGAAATTAAAGACTTTCTAGAATTCAATGAAAATGAAGGCACAACATACCCAAATTTATGGGACACATTGAAAGCAGTGCTCAGAGGAAAATTTATAGCACTAAGTGCCTACAAGAAGAAAGCTGTAACATCACATACAAACAACTTAATGGCCCAACTGAAAAACCTAGAAAAAAAAGAAGCAGATACACCCAAGAGGAGCAGACGGCTGGAAATAATCAAACTAAGGGCAGAAATCAATCAATTAGAAACAAATAAAATTATCCAAAGAATCAATGAAACAAAAAGCTGGTTCTTTGAGAAAATCAACAAGATAGACAAACCCTTAGCCAAACTAACTAAAAAGCAGAGAGAAACCATACAAATCAGCAAAATCAGAAAGGAAAATGGGGACATAACTACAGACACTGAGGAAATCCAAACGATTATTAGGTCATACTACAAAAGCCTATATGGCACAAAATTTGAAAATCTAAATGAAATGGATAACTTTCTTGACAGATTCCATCTACCAAAATTAAGTCAAGATCAGGTAGAAAGACTGAATAGTCCTATATCTCCCAAGGAAATAGAAGCAGTCATTAACAGTCTCCCCTCCAAAAAAAGCCCTGGACCAGATGGCTTCAGCGCAGAATTCTACAAGACCTTCAAAGAAGTACTAACACCAATTCTCCACAAACTATTCCATAAAATAGAAACAGAAGGAACACTACCAAACTCATTCTATGAAGCCACAGTCACTTTGATACCTAAACCACACAAAGATCCAACAAAAAAAGAGAACTTCAGACCTATCTCTCTTATGAACATTGATGCAAAAATACTCAATAAAATACTTGCAAACCGAATCCAAGAACACATCAAAGATATCATCCACCATGACCAAGTAGGCTTCATCCCAGGAATGCAAGGGTGGTTCAACATACGGAAATCCATCAATGTAATCCACCACATAAACAAAATGAAGGAGAAAAACCACATGATCATCCCTTAGATGCTGAAAAAGCATTTGACAAAGTCCAACACCCATTTATGTTTAAAGTCTTGGAGAGATCAGGGATACAAGGCACATACCTAAAGATAGTAAAGGCAATATACAGCAAGCCTATAGCCAACATCAAACTCAATGGAGAGAAACTTAAATCAATCCCACTGAAATCAGGGACAAGACAAGGCTGCCCACTCTCTCCATATCTCTTTAACATTGTACTTGAAGTCCTAGCCAGAGCAATAAGACAACTAAAGGAGATCAAGGGGATACAAATCGGAAAGGAAGAGGTCAAAGTGTCACTATTTGCAGATGATATGATAGTATACATGAGCGACCCCAAAGATTCAACCAGAGAACTTCTTCAGCTGATAAACACCTTCAGCAAAGTGGCAGGATACAAAATCAACTCAAAAAAATCAGAAGCCCTCTTGTATACCAAAGACAAAAAGGCTGAGAAAGAAATTAGGGAAACAACACCCTTCACAATAGCCACTAACAACATAAAGTACCTTGGTGTGACTCTAACCAAGCAAGTGAAAGACCTATTTGAGAAAAACTTCAAGTCTTTGAAGAAAGAAATTGAAGAAGATCTCAGAAGATGGAAAGATCTCCCGTGCTCATGGATTGGTAGGATTAACATTGTGAAAATGGCCATCCTGCCAAAAGCAATCTACAGATTCAATGCAATTCCCATCAAAATACCAACTCAATTCTTTACAGACCTTGAAAAAAAGATTCTCAGCTTCATATGGAGAAACAAAAAACCCAGAATCTCCAAAACGATCCTGTACAACAACAGATCATCTGGAGGTATCTCCATTCCCGATCTCAAGCTGTACTACAGGGCAACAGTAATAAAAACTGCATGGTATTGGCATAGAAACAGAAAGGAGGATCAATGGAATCGCATAGAAGACCCAGAAATAAACCCACACACCTATGAATTCTCAATATTTGACAAAGAAGCCAAATCCATTCAATGGAAAAAAGACAGCATCTTCAACAAATGGTGCTGGACCAACTGGATGTCTACATGCAGAAAAATGAAAATAGATCCATATCTATCACCCTGCACAAAACTAAAGTCCAAGTGGATCAAGGACCTCAACATAAAACCAGATACTCTAAATCAGCTGGAAAAAAAAGTGGGAAACAGCCTAGAATTCATTGGCACAGGAGACAACTTCCTGAACAGAACACCAACAGCACAGGCTCTAAGAGCAACAATCAATAAATGGGACCTCATGAAACTGAAAAGCTTCTGTAAAGCAAAAGACACTGTCATCAAAACAAATAGACAGCCTACAGATTGGGAAAGAATCTTCACCAACCCTTTATCTGACAGAGGGCTAATATCAAGTATATATAAAGAACTAAAGAAGCAGAAAAGCAACAAACCAAGTAATCCACTTAAAAAATGGGGAACAGAGCTAAACAGAGAATTCTCGAAAGAGGAACATCGAATGGCAGAGAAACACTTAAAGAAATGCTCAACCTCATTAGCCATTAGGGAAATGCAAATCAAAACGACCCTGAGATATCACCTTACACCCATCAGAATGGCCAAGATGAAAAACTCAAGTGATAGCACATGCTGGAGAGGTTGTGGAGAAAAGGGAACCCTCCTCCATTGCTGGTGGGAATGTAAACTGGTTCAACCACTCTGGAAGTCAATCTGGCGCTTTCTCAGACAACTAGGAGTAGTGCTACCTCAAGACCCAGCTATACCACTCCTAGGTATATACCCAAAATTTGCTCAAGTACACAACAAGGACATTTGTTCAACCATGTTCATAGCAGCTTTATTTGTAATAGCCAGAACTTGGAAACAACCCAGATGTCCATCAACGGAGGAATGGATACAGAAATTGTGGTATTTTTACACAATGGAATACTACTCAGCAATCAAAAAGGAGGAAATCATGAAATTTGCAGGCAAGTGGTGGGATCTAGAAAAGATCATTCTGAGTGAAGTATCCCAGAAGGAGAAAGACAAACTTGGTATATACTCGCTTATATAGACCTACAAGACATGATAAACATAATGAAATCTACACACCTAAAGAAGATAATCAAGAAAGTGGACACAGGCGAAGGTGATTAATCCTCATTTAGAAAGACAAATGGGATGTGCCTTGAACTTATGACAGGAGTCTACCACAAAAGGCATCTGAAAGACTCTACCTAGCAGTGTTTCAAAGCAGACACTAAGACTCATAACCAAACCCTCGGCAGAGTGCAGGGAATCATATGAAAGAAGGGAAGTTAGTATGATATGGAAAGGATAGGAGCTCCACAAGGACCAAATATATCTGGGCACAGGGTCTTTTCTGAAACTGACACTCAACCAAGGACCATCTATGGATATAACCTAGAACTTCTGCTCAGATGTGGCCTGTGGTAGCTCAGTAACCAAGTAGTTTTCCAAAGTAAGGGGAACACGGACTATTTCTAATAGGATCTCAAGGGCAGGCTGTTTGACCCCCACCCCAGGGGAGGAGCAGTCTGTTAGGCCACAGAGGAGGACTTTGCAGCCAGCCCTGAAGATACCTGATAAAACAGGGTCAGATGAAAGGGGAGGAGGTCCTCCCCTATCAGGGGACTTGGAAAGGGGCAGGGAGGAGACCAGGGAGGGAGTGTGGGGTTGGGGAGGGAATGAGGGAGCGGGATACAGCTGGGACACAGAGTTAACAAAATGTAACTAAAAAGAAAAAGTTATTTCAGAACAATATGTCTAAAAGAATTTCAGTAAAATTTTGTGATAAACAATAAAAAAAAATAAATATACATACACAAAAAAAAAGATAGTAAAATTGTTCAAATGTTCCCAAGACTGCTATGAATTGCCCAGTCTGAACACTGTGAACACTTCTGATGAAAGATCAAAGGTGGTTTGAGAGAAATGTTTCAAACAAATTAACTCATGATGTGAAAATTCCAATGCAGAAATGTTTCAACAAATAAATAACTAATTTTAAAAACATAAAAAAAAACCCAGATAATATGTCATCTCCACAAATTTCATGTAAATGACCCCACGTAAAAAAATGACATGGAAGAAATTCCAAGGAATTAAAAAGAATGACTATAAATATGGTCAACGTATTTGAATAACACAAAGACAGGGAAGTCAATCTATGACATGGGAGGGTTGGGAGGGAATTACTGAGGGGGCTACAACTGGGATACAAAGTGATTAAAATGTAATTGATAAAAAAATAAATACATACAAAAGAAAATTTCCAAAAGCTAATAGTGTCACGTAACATGTTTTGAGAGAACAACAGAACACCAACCAAAAGGACTAGAAAATAAATTCTCCATGATGTATTGCCAGGAGCCATTCTGTTAAGGAAGCTCTTTAGGCAAGTGGGCCTCTGGAATGTGATTTGGTATTTTGTCAGGTCTGTACTATGACACATCCCCAGAAAAGGTTCAAGCCTCTGACATGATGTCAAGAGCAATTGATTTAGGGAAGTTCAGTAGGTATGAGAGCACTCTGAAATGTAATCTTGTATTTTTCGAGGTTTGTACTGTGATGCACCCCAGAATTGCTTCCAACCTCTGATAACACCATCATTTGTGCACTCCTGAGTCTCTGTAAAATCTGGTATATTGTGAACAATCACTTTCTGGGTATTTGCCCACTCAGATTTAAAAAACTTCCTACAGGACCTTATTGAAGATGTACTGCTATGTAGATGGATTAATTCATGATTATGGAATTCCTGATTTGATTCAAACAATTTTCAAGTTAAATGGTTTAAGAACTTCTAAAACAAGTTTAGCAAGTTTATGGCTGCAATAAATACTTTTGTGGAACTCCAGATGCTTCACTAGGAGACAGATATGAGACAGACTTGTGACCTCTATAGCTTACATTCCAGATGATGGCATGAACACACACACACACACACACACACACACACACACACACACGCCAGTTAGTTTAAACTTCCCATGAACACAAAATGTAATGGGGCTATGATGGAATATTTACATTAAGTACAAATTTTCATGCCATTAAAAACAAATTATTTTGTATTTTCTTATACATTGTCAACTAATGGGAATATATACTGTCATGTTAAATTAGTTTTGTTTTTCAGAATGAAAGACAGATAAAATTATTGTCCTAAAGTCACTATAAACTTAGAAATAGCTGCAAGATGTGTAGCCAGGTCAGTCCTAATTGAAAAGATATATATTTTTGGAACTTTTAGACCACTGTCAACCTTTGTCATTCTGAACTCATTATGAATGCATGTAATGGATACATAGATAAAAATGTTTAGTTTAAAAATAAAAAAAAGAAAAAAAAAAGAAAAATAGGACCATAATACAAGAGTATTTTTTAAAAAATACATGATTTTTATCCAAATCCAATTTTCCATAAAATAAATGACAAAATTTGCCAAAATCAATTGTTACTAGTTATTTAGAAATTTTCTAAGGTTTACAGAAATTCACTACGTCAGGAATCTTGCTGAATGTCTGAAAGTCTAGATGGCATTTTTCTTGCCATTCTCCTAAACTTAACTATGGTAGCTATGACAACAATTAGCACTAATATCCAAAGAAAAGAGAGGTATAGGATTGAACAGCTTCTGAAAGCTCATTTCCAAAGATTATACTATAGGTTCTGCATGAAATATTGTAGAAAAACTTATAAGCATATTTTTATGTGGTGTGATTTAGAGTACCTTCTGGAGTAACAATCTTCTGAGGGAAAGACAGGAAGAGACAGAGATTGGGAGAGAGAGAGAAATATGAATAACACAAGAACTTGAGGGCCCTTGTCATTTAGAGTTTAAAGAAGCTATTAAAAAATAAACTCACGTGCTGGTTCTTTGATCACCTCCACCTGAAGGGGCATCAGCCCTAAAAGCCCACAGAGAAAGACATGAAGCCAGGTCTAATGAGACCTGATAGACTAGGGTCAGATGAAAGGGATGGAAGCCCTCCCCTATCAGTGGTCTGGGGGTAGGGCATGGGAGGAAAAGAGAGAGGGTGGGTGGCATTGGGAGAGGTTTGGGGGCTAAAACTGGGACACAAAGTGAATAAACTGTAATTAATAAAAATTAAATTAAATTAAAAAAAAACAACTAAGTTACTAAGATATTTATATAGTGATTTCAAAGCTCTGATATAGAAAGAGGAACTAAAATTAAACAGGTATAAAAAGAAAAAACAAAACCAGAAACACTCTTACAGAAGATTTACTGAAAGTTCCCTGGTAAGAAGCAGCTGCCTACAAATCTCCTGTAAAAGGAGAATGTTCTAACCTCTGTTCTAGGTATTTGCTTCTGTAAACGTGATCGGCTGAAGACAGGAATTTCTCATTATAAACACAGTCACATGAAACCTCTATAGCTTTTAGTCATATAAAACACTTAGTTAAATCTACCAATGATTGGGGACTCCAAAATGGTGGTAAAGAGTGTCCACCATCTGAGGGGCAGTGGATCCAAAACTCTGAAACTGATGAGTGGAGGGGCAGCTGAAGCAGAACATTGACTTTAAGGCTTTGCTAGAAGGGATAGTCTATGAGCTAGGACAGATTGATCCAGGCCACCTGTGGAAATCTCCAAGGTCTCAGAGTGACTAACTTTTGACCCCCTGCAGTTTCCCTTGCCCCAGTGAGAGTGTCTTAGGCTGCTGTCCTAAGTACTGGCCTCCCTGCTCTAGTGGCCAAAGAGCAGACACTACTGAAGGATCTCCTTCACTTATCCCTGCATTCCCAAATATGAGAGTAGAGAACCATGAGTCCCCTCCTCCCCAGTGCTTTCCACATATGCCTGCAAGTGAGTGTGACTTCGAGTAACTGCATGCAGAGCCCAAGATCAGGGTCCCTCTACACTAGCAGCCAGACATTGGATCTCTCCCACCCACACCTTCAATGTGGGTAACATAGGGATCCCTGGGACAGTGTACTCAACATGGAAGCCCTTCTTTGTTGGGTCTCCCAGTGGAGTCCAGGTAAACAATTCCTGGAGCCCAGATAGTACAAACCAGAGTTAAGTGTCTGGAGCACAATACCACAACAAACCTGTGGGCCCCTGAGATAATCAAGGCATCCACACATGAGCACTGAGCCCAGGAACAGTACCAGCACCCCCACCTGCCCTTACACTCAACCCTTCCCAGCATCTACACACCCTAGCATCAGGCCCTTCAAGGCACAGTTCCACACATACACCCATGCTTGCACAAGCATCTGAATCTTCCTTCCTTAGCTACTTCTGAAACACAAACATCCACTCTCAAACTGGTAGACCCTTCTCATCTTCCTGAAGAATACTCCAGTTTCCAGAGACAGATGGACTCAGTCTGCAGTTTAGGCTCCAGTAACAAACAGTGAAGGCTACAGATAAGCCGATAGCTAGAGGCCTGCTTAAGAACAAGTCCAATAAAAATCAGGACATCATGGCTCTAAAATTTAATGGGTATTTTAATTCATCAGAAACACAGGAAATTTATCTGAAATCTCTGCGTGTACAGTTATTAGCGGCACATAAAGGGGAAACGAACAAAGCTCTCAAGTAAATACAGGCAAATACAGCCAAATAAACAGAAGCACATAAAGAGGAAATGAAGAAAAAAATAGAGTCCATCAAACAGAAAGGAATCCAAATACAAACATTCTACTGCAACCAAGAAACACACTTCTGCAACAAAGATAAACACAACCACAGAGGAAAGGGCTAGAAAAAGGCTTTTCAAGCAAACGGACCCAGAAAACAAGCTGGAGTAGCCCTCATAATATATAATAAAATAGACACTCAACCAAAATCAATCAAAAAAAGGTGAGGAGAAATATTTCATTCTCATCAAAGGAAAAATCCATCAGGAGGACACCACAGTCCTGAACATTTATGCCCCAAATACAAGAGCACCTGCATTCATAAATGGAACATTATGAAAGCTTAAGTTCCATCAATCCAAACACCCCAGTAGTGGCAGACTTCAACACTGCATTCTACCCAAGGGACAGATCATCTAGACAGAAGCTAAGTAGGGAAATAATGACACTTACAGAGGTCCTAAATCAAATGGACCTAATAGATGTCTACAGAACTTTTCACCTAAAATAAAAAGAGTATAACTTCTTCTCAGCACTTCACGGAACCTTATCCAAAACTGACAATATAGTCAGCACAAAGCAAGCCTTACATATACAAGAATATTGAAACAACACCTTGCATCCTATCAGACCACCATGGTTTAAAACTAGACCCGAACATGAACATAAATAACAAAAAGCCTACACACATATGGAAATTAAACAACTTTCTACTCAATGACAACTGGGTCAGGGAAGAAATGAAAAAAAAAAAAACTTCCTAAAATCAATTGAAAATGTAGGTACAACTTACCCAAACTTATGGGACACACTGAAAGCAGTGCTAACAAGAAAGTTCAAAGCAATAAGTGACTTCAGAAGAAGTTTGAGGCATCTCATACAAGCAACTTAACTTGAAATACCTAGAAAAAAAAGAAGCAGACACACCCAAGAGGAGTAGAGAGTTGGAAATAATTAAACTCAGAGCTGAAACAAAAAACTTAGAAACATAAGTGGCATAGGGGGAGAAGAGTGGGACTGGGAGGAGATGGAGGGGGATACAGCAGGGATACAAAGTAACAAATTGCAATAAATAAATAATAAATAATTAAACAGAAACAGAGAAAGCAATTCAAAGAATCAATGAATCCAAGAGCTGGTTATTTGAGAAAATCAACAAGCTAGAAAAACCTTTAGCTAAACCAACAAAAAAGCAGAGAGACACTATCCAATTAACAAAATCAGAACAGAAAAGGAGGACTAAACAACAGACACTGAGGAAATCCAAAGAATCATTAGGTCATACTACAAAAGCCCATATGCCGCAAAATTTGAGAATCTGAATGAAATGAACAATTTTCTTGATAGAGTTCATTTACCAAAATTAAGTCAAGATCAGAAAATAGATTAAATACTCCTATATACCTCAAGCAAATAGAAGCAGTCAATATTCTCCATTCAAAAAAAATTCCCAGGAAGTCCAGCTGCAGCTGGAGACTGGGATACCGGTCCAGCATATATAAAGAACTAAAGAAGTTAAAAAGCAATAAGTCAAGTAATCCAATTAAAAAAAATGGGGTACAGAGCTAAACAGAGAATTCTCTGTAGAGGAATACAGAATGGCAGAGAAGCACTTAAAGAGATGTTCAACATCCTTAGTCATCAGGGAGATGCAAATCAAAACGGCCCTGAGATTTCACCTTACACCCATCAAAATGGCTAAGATGAGTAACTCAAGTGACAGCACATGCTGGAGAGGTTGTGGAGAAAGAGGAACCCTCCTCCATTGGTGGTGGGAATGTAAACTGGTACAACCACTTTGGAAGTCAATCTAGGGCTTTCTCAGTCAATTAGAAATACTGCTTCCTCAAGATCCAGCTATACCACTCCTAGGCATATACCCAAAATTTGCTCAAGTACACAACAAGGGCATTTGCTCAACCATGTTTGTAGAAGCTTTATTTGTAATAGCCAGAACCTGGAAACAACCCAGATGTCCTTCAACGGAGGAATGGATACAAAAATTGTGGTATTTTTTACATAATGGAATACTACTCAGCAATCAAAAATGAGGAAATCATGAAATTTGCAGGCAAATGTTGGGATCTAGAAACGGTAATTCTGAGTGAGGTATCCCAAAAGGAGAAAGACACACATGGTATATACTCACTCATAAAGTCCTATAAGATATGATAAACATAATGAAATCTATACACCTAAAGAAGATAAACAAGAAAGAGGACCCGGAGTAAGATGATCAATCCTCACTTAGAAAGACAAATGGAGGTGCATTGGACCTTAGAGAAAACAAGTAACAGGACAGGAGCCTACCGCAGACAGCCCCTGAAAGACTCTACCTACCATTGTATCAAAGCAGATATTAAGACTCATAACCAAACCCCCGGCAGAGTGCAGGGAATCATACAAATAAGAGAGAGATAGTATGCCGTAGAAAGGATAGGAGCTCCTCAAGGACCAAATATATCTGGGCACACGGGTCTTTTCTGAGAATGATACTCCACCAAGGACCATGTATGAATATAACTTAGAACCTCTGCTCTGATGAAGCCCGTGGTAGCTCAGTAACCAATTGGTTTTCCATAGTAAGGGAAACAGGAACTTAATGGCAGGCTCTTTGACCTCCCCACGCCACAAGGGAGGAGCAGTCCTGTTAGGCCACAGAGGAGGACTTTGCAGCCAGTCCTGAAGATACCTGATAAAAGAGGGTCAGATGAAACGGAAGGAGGTCTTCCCCAATCAGTGGACTTGGAAAGGGACAGGAAGGAGATGAGGGAGGAACAGAGGGAGGGTTTGGGAGGAAATGAGGGAGCTGGATAGAGCTGGGATACAGAGTTAATAAAATGTAACTAATAATAATAATAATAAATCAAAAAAAAGAAAAGATTTGAACTTGGTGTTTAAAAAAAAATGTCCAGAGCCAAAAAATTTCAACACAGAATTTTACAACACATTTAAATAAGACCTAACTCCAATAATCTTCAAATGATTCCAAAAATTAGAAGCAGAAAGAACATCACCAACCTCATTCTATGAGGTTACAGTCACCTTGATACCTAAACCACACAAATACCCCCTCCAAAAAAAAAAGAACTTCAGACCTATCACTCTTATGAATATCGATGCAAAAATACTCAATAAAATACTCACAAAATGATTCAAAGGACATAGCAATGTTATAATCCACTGTGACCAATTATCCTTCATTCTAGGCATGCAGGAGTTAGTCACTATATAACACTATATAACATAAAATCAGACACACTAAAACTGTTAGAAGAAAAAGCGAGGAGAGCCTTGACCTCATTGGCACAGGAGACATCTTCCTGAACAGAACACCAACACCACAGGCTCTAAGATCAACAATCAATAAATAAAACCTCAGGAAACTGAAAAAAAAAATCTGTAAATCAAAGGACACTGTTTTCAGAACAAAACAACCACTTACAGACTGGAAAAGGATCTTCACCAATCCTATATATGACACGGGCTAATATCCAGAATTTATAAAAAACACATGAAGTTAAACACCAACAAATCAAGTAATCCAATTAAAAAATCAGGTACAGATCTAAACAAAGAATTCTCAACAGGGAAATATTGAATGGCAGAGAAACACTTGAAGGAAATGCTCAACGTCCTTGGTCTTCAGGGTAGTGCAAATCAAAATAACCCTGAGATGGCACCTTACACCAACAAGAAAGATTAAGATCAAAAACTCAAGTAACAACACATGCTGGACAGTATGTGGAGAAAGGGAAACCCTCCTCCATTGTTGGTGGGAATGTACACTTTTGCAATCAATTTGGAAACCAGTCTGGTGCTTTGTCAGAAAACTAGGTACAGTGATACCCCAAGATCCAGCTATACTACTCCTAGGCATATATCCAAAATATGCTCAAGTACACAACAAAGACATTTGCTCAACCATGTTTGTAGAAGCTTTATTCAAAATAGCCAGAATCTGGAAACAACCTAGATGTCCCTCAGTTGAGGAATGGGTACAGAAATTGTGTTACATTTACACAATGGAAAACTACTCAGCAATTAAAATGAAGAAATCATGAAATTTGCAGGCAAATGGTAGGAACTAGAAATGATCATCCTGGATGAGGTATCCCAGAAGCAGAAAGGAACACATGGTATACACGCACTTATATGTGGATATTAGACATATAATATAGGATAAACATACTAAAATCTGTACACCTAAAGAATGTAAGCAAGGAAGAGGATCTGCATAATATACTCAATCCTCACTCAGAAATATAAACATGATGGACATCAGAAGATGGAGAAAACAGGGAACAGTACTGGAGCCTCTGAAAGACTCTCCCCAGCAGGGTTTCAAAGCAAATGCTGAGACTCATAGCCAAACTTTGGGCAGATTGCAGGGAATCTTATAAACGAAAGAGAAGAGGAAAGAACTGGAGGAGACAGGAGCTCCACAAGAAGAGGAATAGAATAAAAAATAGGGGCCCAAGGGTCTTTACAGAGACTGGTATTTCAACCAAGGACTATACTTGGGGATAATCTAGAACCTCTGCCTAAATTTAGCGCATGGCAGCTCAGTCTCCAATTGGGTTCCCTATTAAGAAGAGCAGTGGTTGTCTATGACACGAAATGAACTCAGTGGTCAGCTCTTTGATTACCTCCCCCTGGGGATTTCAGCCTTACCAGGCCATAGAAAAAGAAGATGCAGCCAATGCTGATGAGACCTGATAGGTTAGAGTAAGATACAAGAGGGGGAGGACCTTTCTTCTCAGTAGACTATGAGAGGGACATAGGGGAAGAAAAGGAAGGGAGGGTGGAACTGGGAGGATATGATGGAAAGGGCTAAAACTGGGATACAAAGTGAGTAAATTGTAATAAATTAATAATAAAAATAAAAAGGAAAACATCTACCAATGATTTATGGTTTAGAAATCTTTCTAGAAATCTACAAATGCTATAGAATCCTATGTATGATTGCACAGATCTACTGAGACTTATCTCTGTGCAAGCATGTGATAAATTCTTCTTTCTGTCACTTCAGTCTTTCGTATCTATATGTGAGACTGTCATCTTTGTTCCATTTTTTTACATTTATTTGGCATTTTTGCCATTACAACATGTTCCTAGTAACTGAAAGAAAATTGATTTGCTAAATACAACAAAGAAAATATCTATGCAGAATTCATCTAGAAAGTAATGAAATAATGTAAAAATAACCAAAGCCACAGTAAACCTTGCAATGATTTAATTTTTCAGCATTTCAAAGAAGTATGTTATTTACAATGCCAAATTTTTACCAGAAAATTATTTTACAACAAAAGAAACAGTAAATTTGGCTGACATACAAGAAAGGCATAATACTAGCAAATGTCTGTGAACAAATTCAAATGCTGATCTTTCCAAATTATTAAGTCAACTGTTATAAATATGCTGAAATAATTGCTGAAAAGGTCTGAAGGATAAAAATGTGATAGAGATGACTCATATGGATAGTATCCAGTATTAAAGTTATTAAAAAAATAAATATTTCAGATAGTACAGCACTTTAAACAAACACTTCAAAGAGCTCAATAGCAAATGTGAACTTATACCAAAAAAAAAAAGCAATGAACCAGAAGACAAGATATTTGAGAATACCCAGAATAACTATGAAAGATGATTTAAAAATAGGTCAAAATGAGAATTATTGAAAAAAGTGCAAATATGTCAAGGACTCCACCTCCCTAAGCATACGGGAATGCCAAAGCCTTTCCCAAATCAGACTCAGGAATGGCAAAACCTTTCGTGGTACAAGTACAGTTGTTTACAAATGATTTACTAGCCTATGCAGGAACTATCAAGCACAGCTTTCTCCTGTGGGATGACTGCAACAGGAATCTGCTCAAACATAGAGACCTCTGACTGAGATTAGCTAAACCTACCTCTCCTCAAGACAAATGTATAAAATAAGCTAAACCTACCTCCTCAATGCAAATGTACAAAATATATATGCTGAGTTTCTGGGCTACTACTAATGCCTCTCCATCACAGTGGATGGCACACCTTATCTTAGCTTTTTTGTATGTTTGTCTCTGTGTCTGTTCTTTGTTCAATCCCTGCTTGTGTAGGTCATATTAACACCAAATATGTGCAGGATACAATAACAAAAAAATAGTGCCAATGAATGATAAGAGATTCCAAAGAAGAGCTGAGAGAGAACAGTCAGAATATCAGTGAAACTTGGCAAACTCATGTTATATCAGAATGATAGACACATCAAAGTCAAACTGTCAAAAATCAGCAACAAGGAAATCTTCAAAATATTTAAGAAAAAGTGACTATTTCCAAGAAATCCTAGAAAGCTAAAAAATTAGAATTCATTAAAAATACTGAACGCAAGAATGCAGTGAAAAGAGATTCATTTACAGAAGAAAAATAGATTTTGAAATTCAAAATCCTATAACTACCAAAAATCTCAGTCAAAACCAAAATATAAATGATGATCTTTCCAAATAAACATGAAAGGAGAGAATGTATTGCTAGTAAATTTGCCTTAGAAAAGTACTAAAGGGTTTCCTTCCACTGAAACAAAATGGTATTTTACAATTACACAAGTTTGGAAGAAAAAACTAACAATAGAGCTAAAGGAAACTCTACATGTAAATATATTAAAAAAAACATGTAAGTGTATTTTTATTTGCAGAGCTTTCTGATTGTTTTGTTTTTATAAAATCTGGAGAAAAGAATTAAGTTACCAAAGGGGTCATAATGCTAGGAAGGACAGTAGGGGTGGGTAATGAATGAGAAGAAAGAATAAAAACACAGACTCACACACACACACATAACATCTGCTACTACAGTATGGTGACTAAGCTCAGTGTGCTATGCCACCCAAAATTACTAATAAACTATTTTTAAATGTCATTGCCACAAAAAATTACAGGTAAGTTAATACACTTGTTCTTCTTACCTTGTTACTAATAGTTCTTAAACTACTTCCACAAGAAAATGGTACACAATGAAAATCTGTGTCTCCAGACCATGGTCACTCTTATTTGGCCCCAAAATAAACTCTCTTCCACCTTTTAAGTTGAGATCAGTGTTTGCATGTCAACACATTTTATATATATATATATACATATATATATATATATGTGTGTGTGTGTGTGTGTGTGTGTGTGTGTAATATGTATGTGTATTCTATGCAACAGCAAAATAATATATTTTATACCAATCTATATCACACTATTATATAAGCTACAGTAAGTTAAATGGATTAAAACATATACTCTTCCAATTAGAAGGGAATACATTTAGAGAAAAAGTAAGAGGTGGGACATTCATAAATATATGGAAATTGAACAATACATTTTTAAACAACTAGTATGTCAAAGAAGAAACTAAAGAGGAAAATTGAGGTTACTTTAAAATAAAGGAAAAATAAAACACAAACACACATAAAGCAAAGCATAAGCCCAAAATAAGAAGGATGTTGAACAGAAAAATATAAAGAAAACCAACAAATCTGAGATTGTTTTGAAATGATCAACACTGCCAAAATTTAGTTATATTTACAACATAAATAAATAAATAAGACCTAAATTTAAAAAAAATTATAAATTATTGAAAGGTCTACTTTACATCAGTGGAAATGATAATAAAGAAGTATGATCAATTAAACAACAACAAGTAAGATAACCTAAATGATGTGAGCAAATTCATAGAAAGTCTCACTCAAACTACTAAAACAGACCCTGGAAGAAACAGAACATTTAAACAATTCTATAGATAGTACAGAAACTAAGCTAATTAAAATAAACCTGACAAAGAAAATTACAAAAGTTAATGGACTTAGTGATGAATTCTATCAACGACTGAATGAAGAAATAACGCCAATATCTCACAAATTATTCTACAAACTGAAGAGCAAAGAGTATGTCCCAATTCATTCTGTGACAACAGTTTTATTCTACAGGCAACCCCCAAAACATTTCAAGGTACTATAGACCAAGCACCCTTATAAATATACATATATGCATTACCCTTTAAGAGACAAATCAATTACAGGCAGCAGTCTCTCAGATGTAGCCCATGGCAGCTCATTCTCCAAGTGGGTCCCTAGTAAGGGGAACAGGGACTGTCACTGACATGAACTTAGTGGCTGGCTCTTTGATCCCCTCCCTCTGAAGAGTGAGCAGCCTTCCAGGCCACAGAGGAAGACAATTCAGCCAGTCCTGATGAGACCTGATAGGCTAGGGTCAGATGAAAGAGGAGGTTCTCCCCCATCAGTAGACTATGGAGAGGGGCATGGGAGGAGATGATGGAAGGAGGGGGGATTGGTAAGGGAGGAGGGACAGAGATACAGCTGTGATAAAATGAATAAAAACTGTAAATAATATAAAAAATAAACATTTAATAAAAAAGTAAATAAATTGTAATAAATAATCAGATAAATTTTGAAAAGGAAAAAGAGAGCCACCAAATTGGAAAGCTATGTGTAACTTATTTATCTGTTTGAAATTTGCATCTAGAACATATGAAAAATTTGCATTTCAACAACAAAGAAAAACATTCTAGCACTCAGGCCTAGTCAGGGGCCCAATGAAGAACTTTTTGATGTTTTCCTAAGTGGGCGTGTTGTCAACTGTTCTTTAAATATTTATGTTTATATTCACAGATTTGTGCTGGTATCATTCTTAGGAAGGCTACTTGTTGAAGTGTATAAAAGTTAATGCAGAGATGAAGTGCTCAAGGTACTGAGAGTAAGTGAGTGTGAATGTCCATCCACAGATGAGACATCTATATGGACACCCTGAACTCTGTGCAAGGCTTAGAAAACATCACAGAGGAGGGTGCAGAAAGAATTTAAGAGCCAGAGATTCTGGAAGAGTACTGTGGAATGCTGTCCTCTGGACCTGACATAGTGTTGCAGACATGAATTCAGCACAAGACCTGAACAAAACTAAACCTATTAAAAATCCCAGAATGAAACAGAGAGATGCTCCCTTACCTAAGGAGCTATTGGCAAATGATAGCTTGCTTCTGAGAGAGGGAAAGTCACTTTTCTTTTGGGGACTGAGTACTGGCTGTTTACTTATGCCCCAGTGGACAGTCACACTCCCCTGCACATGTGGAAAGCACAAATTGGACTCAAAGGGAGAGACAGTCACATAGACAGACAGACAGAAAGAAAGAAATGAGAATTTGGCTATACAGAGGGGAAAGAAGGCAGAGAGTGTTGGAGGAAAGCAAGAGGTAGAAAATGATCAAGATGCATTTTATACATTTATAAAATTTATAAATAAGAAAAGCTTAAAATAAAAAATCTACATGGGATAAATAAAAGAATGGGCAAAGGATATTATAATAATTTCCTATTTTGCTATGTCAAATAATTTTTTAAAAAATCAATTTATTTTATTCTTGTGTGGGTTTAAAGTCTCCTTTAAATTCTAATGAACTGAAATCTGAATCATTTGATCAATCCATGCTTGTATTCGGAAAGATCTATTGGAGAACCTGGGTTTTTTTTTTTTTTTTTTTTACATTTTTTTTTTATTTTATTTTTCTTTTTAGTTACATTTTGTTAACTCTGTGTCCCAGCTGTATCCCGCTCCCTCATTCCCTCCCCAACCCCACACTCCCTCCCTGGTCTCCTCCCTGCCCCTTTCCAAGTCCCCTGATAGGGGAGGACCTCCTCCCCTTTCATCTGACCCTGTTTTATCAGGTATCTTCAGGGCTGGCTGCAAAGTCCTCCTCTGTGGCCTAACAGACTGCTCCTCCCCTGGGGTGGGGGTCAAACAGCCTGCCCTTGAGATCCTATTAGAAATAGTCCGTGTTCCCCTTACTTTGGAAAACTACTTGGTTACTGAGCTACCACAGGCCACATCCGAGCAGAAGTTCTAGGTTATATCCATAGATGGTCCTTGGTTGAGTGTCAGTTTCAGAAAAGACCCTGTGCCCAGATATATTTGGTCCTTGTGGAGCTCCTATCCTTTCCATATCATACTAACTTCCCTTCTTTCATATGATTCCCTGCACTCTGCCGAGGGTTTGGTTATGAGTCTTAGTGTCTGCTTTGAAACACTGCTAGGTAGAGTCTTTCAGATGCCTTTTGTGGTAGACTCCTGTCATAAGTTCAAGGCACATCCCATTTGTCTTTCTAAATGAGGATTAATCACCTTCGCCTGTGTCCACTTTCTTGATTATCTTCTTTAGGTGTGTAGATTTCATTATGTTTATCATGTCTTGTAGGTCTATATAAGCGAGTATATACCAAGTTTGTCTTTCTCCTTCTGGGATACTTCACTCAGAATGATCTTTTCTAGATCCCACCACTTGCCTGCAAATTTCATGATTTCTTCCTTTTTGATTGCTGAGTAGTATTCCATTGTGTAAAAATACCACAATTTCTGTATCCATTCCTCCGTTGATGGACATCTGGGTTGTTTCCAAGTTCTGGCTATTACAAATAAAGCTGCTATGAACATGGTTGAACAAATGTCCTTGTTGTGTACTTGAGCAAATTTTGGGTATATACCTAGGAGTGGTATAGCTGGGTCTTGAGGTAGCACTACTCCTAGTTGTCTGAGAAAGCGCCAGATTGACTTCCAGAGTGGTTGAACCAGTTTACATTCCCACCAGCAATGGAGGAGGGTTCCCTTTTCTCCACAACCTCTCCAGCATGTGCTATCACTTGAGATTTTCATCTTGGCCATTCTGATGGGTGTAAGGTGAAATCTCAGGGTTGTTTTGATTTGCATTTCCCTAATGGCTAATGAGGTTGAGCATTTCTTTAAGTGTTTCTCTGCCATTCGATGTTCCTCTTTCGAGAATTCTCTGTTTAGCTCTGTTCCCCATTTTTTAAGTGGATTACTTGGTTTGTTGCTTTTCTGCTTCTTTAGTTCTTTATATATACTGGATATTAGCCCTCTGTCAGATAAAGGGTTGGTGAAGATTCTTTCCCAATCTGTAGGCTGTCTATTTGTTTTGATGACAGTGTCTTTTGCTTTACAGAAGCTTTTCAGTTTCATGAGGTCCCATTTATTGATTGTTGCTCTTAGAGCCTGTGCTGTTGGTGTTCTGTTCAGGAAGTTGTCTCCTGTGCCAATGAATTCTAGGCTGTTTCCCACTTTTTTTTCCAGCTGATTTAGAGTATCTGGTTTTATGTTGAGGTCCTTGATCCACTTGGACTTTAGTTTTGTGCAGGGTGATAGATATGGATCTATTTTCATTTTTCTGCATGTAGACATCCAGTTGGTCCAGCACCATTTGTTGAAGATGCTGTCTTTTTTCCATTGAATGGATTTGGCTTCTTTGTCAAATATTGAGAATTCATAGGTGTGTGGGTTTATTTCTGGGTCTTCTATGCGATTCCATTGATCCTCCTTTCTGTTTCTATGCCAATACCATGCAGTTTTTATTACTGTTGCCCTGTAGTACAGCTTGAGATCGGGAATGGAGATACCTCCAGATGATCTGTTGTTGTACAGGATCGTTTTGGAGATTCTGGGTTTTTTGTTTCTCCATATGAAGCTGAGAATCTTTTTTTCAAGGTCTGTAAAGAATTGAGTTGGTATTTTGATGGGAATTGCATTGAATCTGTAGATTGCTTTTGGCAGGATGGCCATTTTCACAATGTTAATCCTACCAATCCATGAGCACGGGAGATCTTTCCATCTTCTGAGATCTTCTTCAATTTCTTTCTTCAAAGACTTGAAGTTTTTCTCAAATAGGTCTTTCACTTGCTTGGTTAGAGTCACACCAAGGTACTTTATGTTGTTAGTGGCTATTGTGAAGGGTGTTGTTTCCCTAATTTCTTTCTCAGCCTTTTTGTCTTTGGTATACAAGAGGGCTTCTGATTTTTTTGAGTTGATTTTGTATCCTGCCACTTTGCTGAAGGTGTTTATCAGCTGAAGAAGTTCTCTGGTTGAATCTTTGGGGTCGCTCATGTATACTATCATATCATCTGCAAATAGTGACACTTTGACCTCTTCCTTTCCGATTTGTATCCCCTTGATCTCCTTTAGTTGTCTTATTGCTCTGGCTAGGACTTCAAGTACAATGTTAAAGAGATATGGAGAGAGTGGGCAGCCTTGTCTTGTCCCTGATTTCAGTGGGATTGATTTAAGTTTCTCTCCATTGAGTTTGATGTTGGCTATAGGCTTGCTGTATATTGCCTTTACTATCTTTAGGTATGTGCCTTGTATCCCTGATCTCTCCAAGACTTTAAACATAAATGGGTGCTGGACTTTGTCAAATGCTTTTTCAGCATCTAAGGGATGATCATGTGGTTTTTCTCCTTCATTTTGTTTATGTGGTGGATTACATTGATGGATTTCCGTATGTTGAACCACCCTTGCATTCCTGGGATGAAGCCTACTTGGTCATGGTGGATGATATCTTTGATGTGTTCTTGGATTCGGTTTGCAAGTATTTTATTGAGTATTTTTGCATCAATGTTCATAAGAGAGATAGGTCTGAAGTTCTCTTTTTTTGTTGGATCTTTGTGTGGTTTAGGTATCAAAGTGACTGTGGCTTCATAGAATGAGTTTGGTAGTGTTCCTTCTGTTTCTATTTTATGGAATAGTTTGAGGAGAATTGGTGTTAGTACTTCTTTGAAGGTCTTGTAGAATTCTGCGCTGAAGCCATCTGGTCCAGGGCTTTTTTTGGAGGGGAGACTGTTAATGACTGCTTCAATTTCCTTGGGAGATATAGGACTATTCAGTCTTTCTACCTGATCTTGACTTAATTTTGGTAGATGGAATCTGTCAAGAAAGTTATCCATTTCATTTAGATTTTCAAATTTTGTGCCATATAGGCTTTTGTAGTATGACCTAATAATCGTTTGGATTTCCTCAGTGTCTGTAGTTATGTCCCCATTTTCCTTTCTGATTTTGCTGATTTGTATGGTTTCTCTCTGCTTTTTAGTTAGTTTGGCTAAGGGTTTGTCTATCTTGTTGATTTTCTCAAAGAACCAGCTTTTTGTTTCATTGATTCTTTGGATAATTTTATTTGTTTCTAATTGATTGATTTCTGCCCTTAGTTTGATTATTTCCAGCCGTCTGCTCCTCTTGGGTGTATCTGCTTCTTTTTTTTCTAGGTTTTTCAGTTGGGCCATTAAGTTGTTTGTATGTGATGTTACAGATTTCTTCTTGTAGGCACTTAGTGCTATAAATTTTCCTCTGAGCACTGCTTTCAATGTGTCCCATAAATTTGGGTATGTTGTGCCTTCATTTTCATTGAATTCTAGAAAGTCTTTAATTTCTTTCTTTATTTCTTCCTTGACCCAGCTGTCATTGAGTAGTAAGTTGTTCAGTTTCCATGTGCGTGTCGGCTTTTTGTTGTTTCTGTTGTTGTTGATGTCCAGCTTTAGTCCATGGTGGTCAGATAGTATACAAGGGATTATTTCAATCCTTTTTTATCTGTTGAGGCTTGCGTTGTGACCCACTATATGGTCTATTGTGGAGAAGGTTCCATGCGGTGCTGAAAAGAAGGTGTACTCTTTTGAGTTTGGGTGAAAAGATCTGTAGACATCTATTAGGTCCATTTGATTTAGGGATTCTGTGAGTGCTTTCATTTCCCTATTTGGTGTCTGTCTGGTTGATCTGTCCCTTGATGAGAGTGGGGTGTTGAAGTCTCCCACTATTAAGGTATTAGGATCAATGTATGATTTAAGCTTTAATATTGTTTCATTTACGAATGTAGGTGCTCTTGTATTTGGGGCATAGATATTCAAAATTGTGATGTCCTCTTGTTGGATTTTTCCTTTGATGAGAATATAGTGGCCCTCCTTATCTTTTTTGATTAACTTGGGTTGAAAGTCTATTTTATTAGATATTAGGATGGCTACTCCAGCTTGTTTTCTGGAACCATTTGCTTGAAAAACATTTTTCCAGCCCTTTACTCTGAGGTAGTGTTTATCTTTGTTGCATAGGTGTGTTTCTTGGATGCAACAGAATGTTGGGTCCTGTTTCCGTAACCATTCTGTTAGCCTGTGTCTTTTTATTGGTGAGTTGAGTCCATTAATATTGATAGATAATATTGACCAATGCATGTTAGTTCCTTTTGTAATGGAGTCGATGATCTTACCTTGTTTCATTGCTTGTTTTCTTTTCATTTTTGTTGGGACATTATCTGTATGCCCTGTTTTCTTGGGTGAATTCGTTTTCGTTGGATTGGAGTTTTCCTTCTAGTATCTTCTGTAGGGTTGGTTTGCTGTATAGATATTGCGTAAATTTAGTTTTGTCATGGAATATTTTGTTTTCTCCATCTATGTTGATTGAAAGCTTTGCAGGGTATAGTAGTCTGGGTTGACATTTGTGATCTCTTAGAGTCTCCATGATGCTTGCCCAGGCCCTTCTGGCTTTCATAGTTTCTGATGAGAAGTCTGGTGTGATTCTGATAGGTCTACCTTCATATGTTACTTGGCCTTTTTCCCTTGCTGCTTTTAATATCTTTTCTTTGTTCTGTAGATTTAGTGTTTTGACTATGATGTGACGTGATGTGTTTCTTTTCTGGTCTAGTCTATTTGGTGTTCTGTAGGCCTCTTGTATATTTATGGACATCTCTTTCTTTAAGTTGGGAAAATTTTCTTCTATGATTTTTTTGAAAATATTTTCTGGACCTTGGAGCCTGGAGTCTTCTTTTTCATCAATTCCTATTATTCTTAGATTTTGTCTTTTCATAGCATCCTTGATTTCTTGGATATTTTGTGATTGGAATTTTTCTGATTTTACTTTTTCTTTGAGAGAAGTATCAATTTCTGCAAGTGTGTCTTCAGCTCCAGAGATTCTCTCTTCCATCTCTTGTATTCTGTTGGTGATGCTTACTTTTGTGGTTCCTGATCTTTTCTCCAAGTTCTCCAGCTCAAGAGTTTTCTCATTTTGTGTTTTCTTTATTGATTCTAATTCTGTTTTCATGCCTTGCACCATTTCTTTTATGTGTTTGAATTTGGATTCCTGTCTCTCTACGATGGACTCTATTTCTTTGTTCATTTCCTTTTTGTATGCCACTAATTTTTTCTCTACTTGTGCCTCTATTTGTTTGGCTATGTTTGCCTGTGTTTCTTTAAGGGTTTTGTCTATTTCTTCTTTCTTTACCTCCAATTGACTGGCCAACTCTTTGAAAGAATTGTTCATTTCCTCCTTATGAGCCTCAAATAATTGAGCAAGCATGGCTTTAAGGTCATTTTCCTGTGCTTCTGATGAATTGGAGTATCCATCGATTTTGGGGTTTGCTGGTGAAGTCATGATGTCCTGATTTATGTTGGAAGTGTTCTTTCGCCTACCCCTGGCCATTGGCTTATCTGAGACCTTCCCTGTTTGTTTTTGGATTCTGCCGATCAGACTGGTACTGTCTCTCTCTCGAGTCTGGAGAATTCTTCAGGAAGTTGAGAGAGGTCCCGTGTCCTTAGCGTATGCTGAGGACTAGCTGTACCTGTGGGAGGAAAGTACGCAGGCGCAAACAGAGGCAAATGCAAGCGTGCGTGCGTGTGTGTGTATATGTGTGTGTGTGTGTGTAAGTGGGTATGGGCGTGTGTCTCGAGGGACAGAGTGATGGCTAATGTTGAACCCTTGAGTGTGTGGGAGGGGCTCTGCAATGTATATGTCGCAGGCGCTAGTGATGATCGCAGCGCAATTTCTGGCATTAACTGCCTTAACTCCTCAATTAGACCCGCAGAGCAGGAACTTCAATGTTCCAAGTGCCCCTCTGTTTCCCAAAGTGGGTATATGGGTGGGAGGGGGTTCGATGCCTGGCTTCTGTTTTAGAAGAAGCCAGGATCAGTGGAGCTGCAGATTCTCAAGGGTGCACTCACTTACAGGCAGGACACTTGGCAGAGATAGGCGTATCTGGGCTGTCTGCTCTCTGGTTTGGCCCTGCTTCTTTGATGTGCTCTGCCAGTTCCGTGCTGCTGTCACTGCCAGGTTATGAGGTCTTGCTGCAGCTGGAGATTTCAGGGTGGTCACGTCAGTGGGAATCGGGGTAACCAGCCTTTCTGTTCTCTGGTTTGGCCCTGGTTAGTCTTAAACTGGAGGGCTGATGTGCCCCGCCAGCTCAGTGCTGCTCTGCCGCCAGGTTAGAAAGTCCCGCTGTAACTGGAGACTGGGTTGCTAGTGCAGATGCTTTCTGGGAAGTCCTGGGGTCTCTTTACTGTGCTCTCCAAGCTTTGGAGGCCCAGCGCCTGGTGTGTCTAGCTTGTATGGCGTTTCTGTCTGGTTTTGGTGAGTATATAGCGTATTCTCTGTCACTGTGGTATTGGGCGGGCCGTACTGTCAGTGATAGCGATCCTGCGGAGCTAGTATGGCGTCTAGCAGACTCGGGCCCTGGGAGGATGGTGCAGCTGCCGCGCGTGAATCTGGGGCTCTGAGACACAGTACTGCTGGCCTTTGCCGATAAAGGATTTGGGGCTCAGCCTCAGTGGCTGCAGGCCCCAGGCAGTTAGGTCTGCGCTGAGAAAGGCGAGTCAGCTGTGCCGAGGAGGAGGGAGGTCTGGGGGAGGGGAGTGCCGAGAGATCAAAGGATCGTTTCTCACCTTCCCCAAACAAGTCCCTGGGTGACCCGAGACCAAGGTTTTCACCTCCGGCGATGTTCCCTGTTGTTTAGAAAGTCTCTCCGTTGTTTCCCTGGCTTCAGAAGTTCTTCCACTCATCAACTCAGAACTTTTTCTCTTCCACAGCTTGGAAACTGTGTGTGCTAGTCGCCATCTTGGCTCCGCCCCCCCTATTTTTCTCAAAGTTTTAGTAGTGAGTGTCGTATGGCTTATTGTTGATATTTCCTAAAATTGTGTGTAAATCCCCAGGATAAAATCATGTTGCCTGAGATTAAGATAAGCTATATTTTAATTTTTAACATATTTTTCCTAACAATAGAATATTGATTAAGTTTTCTTTTTATTTAGAATGTGATATGTTCATTTGTTCCACATCAAATTGGTTTATTTAAAGTGAAGCAACTGATTGAGATTATCGGACCAGTGGCAGATGAAAACTTACGGTCTTTGTCAATGAAACCTTTTCATTATATACATTTAGAATTCAACAGTACTTGCAAAGCTTACACTAAAAAAGTTGGAGTGAAAATTAATCCTGGTATGTTATTGTATTTGTTTTACACAGCTCTGTTGTGATTATTGTTGTTAATATAAGATTATATGCATTAGACAGTGTCAAAACAGAGCTTTCTACCTTTATAAAGCTATCAAAGTCACCTAGAATACCTGTTCAAATACATATCATGGGCCAGCATTCTAGTATTATTAATTAGGTCTCTGTCTAATACTAAAGAGTTACATTTCTATCATATTTCCAGTAATTTTTTTTTTAATTTTCAGACAACTTATACAGATGCTAAAGCATTTTCATGGTTGCCATGCTATATTTTTTTTTCTATTTTTTTTCCTGAAGTTTGGTGTAAACTAGTTTTGACTACATCCAGTTTTTCTTGCTGCTGCAGTTTTATGCAGTCATATATAAGATTGTATTAGTTGAATCACGGAAACTTGATGATATACAGTTGTCTTTAATCTGTCTTTAACCTAAAAAGGAAAAAAAAAACAAACTTTCACTTTTATATAAGTCAAGTGAAAATAAATTTTCAAATTAGCATGGTTATTATTATATTTACAGCTTATTAACATTTAAATGTAATTTTGTTAAGTTGGTTTTATATAGGCACATGTATTAAATCATTTGTATTTTCACAATGGGTTTGAGAAGTTAGCATTTGTTAAAATCAACTGTCTTCATTAGTATTCTATTGGTCTATTGCCATGACCACAGCAACTCACACAAAAGCAAGCATTTAACTGGTTTGCTGAAAGTTTCAGCTGTTTAGTCTATTATTATTATTATTATTATTATTATTATTATTATTATTATTATTATTATTGAAAGCATGGCTGCATGCAGGCAGATATGGTGCTAGAGAAGGAGCTGAAAATTCTACATGTGGATTGGCAAACAGTAGGAAGAGAGTTACTGGGCCTGACTGGAACATTTGAAACCCCTAAGCCCATCCTGAGTAATACAAAAAGGCTACACCTACTCCAACAAAGTCATGCCTCCTAATCTCTGTCAAGTAGTGTTGCACCCTAATAACCTATCTATAAGTCTAATAGATAACCTAATAACCAAATCTATGAGCCTATGAGAGCTATTCTTACTCAAACCATCACATACATTATCTAGTGTATTAAATAACTATGTGCTTAGTTTTAGAAATGTACAATACAAAGTACTAAATACCGATATAATATTCAATTTTATTAAAGGTTTATCTCCATTGATTAGTAATCCCACAAGACAATTTGTGATCAGAGATTCAGAGAAAAAGGATTATCTTCCACCTGTAGCAGCAATGCTAAGGTCAGCCATGACGAACCTTCATAATCATCACCTAAATGATGAATCAGTGAAGAATGCACTGATTGCCTTTCCTAATGATAGAGCTGCAAGTATCAGGTCTGGAGATCACCATAAACATTTCAGGTAACATTTAATATAAATAAATTTATATTAAAATACATAGTATCCAGGATAATATGTAGAGATCTGCAAGATCCTGGTGTTAAAGAAGGAAAGAAACTGCTGTTGGCAGTAATCAGAATGAAATTATGTTCTTCTTTATGTATGTGGAGTAAAATGGCTGTTAAGCAAGGTAGTATTTGTTTTATTTAACTCTTTATACCCTTTATTGTTAATTTGTGAAAAAATACATGGCACATGTAGTAACTTCTAAAATATATTATGAATACCAATAGATAAATGATAGAAATGATTACTACTGGAATTAGACTCCAGAATAATAGTTATGTTCATTCAGTATGATTGTGAGTTTGAATTTATCTGAATAAAACAAATTAAATTGTAGGAAACCAATTAATGTTTATCATCACCCTGTTTTGTCATGTCATAGGCAGGTTATCTAGTAACTCTTCCCCATTTGACCTAAAACTTCTAGTTAAGTTGATACAGAGTGTTTAAAATTAAATTTTAATCCATTATAACCTCAAAGAAATTACTAATTTGCCAATGGTGAGTTAAAAATGATCAATACTTGATTTTTCTGACCTTTAACCCAGAAAAAATTTTAGTGTATTCAAGAGTAGAAGAGGGTTATATTCTGCCAACTTATATGTTAATAGTATACTACCTAAACTTAATATTCCTGTATTTTTTCTACTCATCTGTTTATGTTGGGGGGGGGTCATAAAAATCACTAAAACTTTAAAAATATTTTTACTATTTGTTCACTTTACATCACGGTTGCAGCCCCTTCCTTTCTCTCCTCCCAGTCCCACCCTCCCGCTCTCTTCCCTCTTTTCTCCCTCCCTTTCTCATCAGAAAAGGGGACCTCTTTCATATCAACACCTCTGGCACTTACAGTTACATCAGGAATAAGGGCATCTTCTTCCACTGAGGCTAGAAAAGGCAGCCCAGCTAGGGGCAGGTGGTCTGTAAATGGGAACAGAGCCCATGTCAGAGAACGCCCCACTCCACTTGCTAGGGGACCCACATGAAAGCCAAACTGCCCATCAGCTACATATATGTAGCAGGCCTTGGTACAATTCACACATGGTAGTTGGTTGGTGCTTCACTCTCTGTAAGCCTCCATGGGCCTAGGTTAGTTGACTATGTTGTTCTTGTGAAGTTCTTGTCCCTTCTGGGTCCTTGTATCCTTCCCCCAATTCTTCTACAAGAATCCCCGAGCTTGGTCTAATGTTTTGCTTTTCCTACAAATTTCACTCACATATCGCTTTCCTCAGTATTTGACTAGTACAATAAAAACAGAACTATAAAAACAATTCTGACATTTAAAATAATTATATATCATGAAAAGTTAGTTTTACGTTTTCTTTTGGCTCATAACATACCCTGCAATACCCTGACTATATGGCTTTTGGAAAAATTTCAACTCAAAACCCATATGCTTATACAGAGTTATAATGTTTTAGTTAATTTTAAAAATTTGATTATAAATCTATCAATTATATCATAAACATTAACTCAATTAAAAATAAACTTAGAATTTTGCAATTATTTAATAGCTGTATTTATTTCTGTCCTTGAAAAGTTGAGTCCAATAGCCAGTAGGGAACTTTAGCTATAAAGAGAACTGTTTTTGAATAACTGAACATTTCCCTTCCTTTAATATCACTCTGTAAAACTTTTACCACATTTAAATTTGTCATCATGTAACAATGAAGAATTATGGGAAACATGGAGATTTCTAAATTAATATATGATTAATTTTTCTTATATACATATGTATATATGTAAATTTTCTTATATACATATATAAATTCATTATTGAGAAAATCTTTCAATATTTGATAAAATTTGTGGATGATAGAGATAGATGAAGGTCAGAAGCTATGAATAATCGCCCTGTAGTTTACTGGAAATTTGTTACTGTTAAAAAGGAGGAATAACATGCCAGTTGAGTGAATGTCATAAAAAGTAATAAAGATCTCATGAATTTTTTCTATCAACTTATTATTGATGGATATTTCATAAACTCTAAAGTTTAAGGAACTCATTATTAGAACAACAACCACAACAAAATTTCTCTTCCCGTGGTTCCTGAAAAGTGGCCAAGAGGAAATTACCCTTTGGAATTATATTTTTTAGAAGAGAGAGCTTGGTGACCATTGGCAGGAAGGATCTGGACTAGGAATGAGAAAGTGTTAGAAGAGGCAGCTACTTGTATGCTGAGACAGTTTCTTAATAGGATAGACAGACACATCAGTTCCACAGAGGAAATAATATTTTTCCCTTTCAGAGATGTTTCAGGGTTTAGAAAAGTTTCATATCTTGTTAGTTTTGCTGGCCTAACCTCAGCCTTGGCATTGGGGAAAGCACTTCAGTATCACCATAAACCTATTTTGCCTAGTCCACTGATAAGGGAAGCCCTCCTCTCCTACTGTCTAACTCTAGTCTATCAAGTCTCATCAGGACTGCCTGGACCCTCTTCCTCTGTGGGCTGGTTAGGTGGTTCCCACAGGGACATGTGATCAAATAACAGGCAACTGAGCTCATGTCAGAGACTGCCTTTGCTCCCCTTACTAGGTATCCATGTGGAGACTGAACTGCTTATGGGCTACATCTGAGCAAGGGTTCTAGGTCCTCTCCATGCATGGTCCTTGTTTGATGCATCAGTCTCTGCAGTCCCACCTGGGCCCATATTTTTGGCTTTGTTGGTCTCCTTGTGTAGCTCCTGACCCATCCTAGTATCTCCCTGTTCCTCTTAGGGGAGGGTGATGTGGTGAAAGACAGAAGGAGGGTTGGACCAGAAGAAGATTAAGAAAGGGGTTACAACTAGGATACAGAGTGAATACATTGTAATAATAATAATAAAAATAATAATAGAAAATAAAAAAAAACAAACAAAAACAACAAAAACAGCAACAAAACAACCCTATTTTGCAACTAAATGAAAAAGGTGAGATGTAGCCTATGGCAGTTCAGTATCCAAGTGGGTATCCTAGCCAATACCCTACGTAAGGGGAACAGGAACTGTCTCTGTCATGAATTCAGTCGCTAGCTCTTTGACCACCTCCCCTGGATGGGGGAGCAACCTTGCCAGATCACAGAGGAGGACAATGTAGCCAGTTCAGATGATCTAGGATAAGATGGAAGGGGAGGAGGACCTCCCCCATCTGTCGATTTGAGACAGGCATAGGAGGAGATGAGGGAGGAAGGGTGGAATTGGGAGGGAATGAGGGAGGTGCTACAGCTGGGATACAAAGTAAATAACCTGTAATTAATATAAAAAATAAAAAATGTAAAAAAAATTAAAATTAAAATTTAAAAAAAAGATCCCTTAGTAGTAATCTTTCTCAAAGAGCCACAGGGCTTTTTTATGATTCTTATTTTTGGAAGAAGGAGTGCACATAGAAGGTAAATAATCTAACAATAGTATGTGTAGCATGACATCTTTTTTTTATCTTGTAGGACGATTTTCACAAAGATGCCAAGGTATGATTATGTGGATCCTGATTTTGAATACACTGATTTGGAAAAACTGGAAAGAAAAATACATCAAGATTACTATGCAGACTATATTCGAAATTTAAGAAATGCACGCCTAAAGAAAGAAGCAAAGAGGTAAGATAGTTCCTCAAATAATGTGCCTAAAGGTAAGATTTGGTTTTCTTCTTAAATTGATTATTTGAGTTATGTAAATTTGTGGAGTACAGCATAATGATTAAATATAATGATCAAATCAGGGTATTTGTCATTGTCATCATAAACAGTTTTATAACTTTTGATCAATGCAATAATTGAATATATTTATGAAGTATAATGGAACATGTATACAATGAATTTGGATCAAATCAGTGTAACAAATGCTTGTTTAATTTCCTTGTCATTACCTTGTTTTTCTAAATTTGATTTCCTCCATCCTAGTGGTTGTATGTTACCTGTAATAATGTTTTTTAATAAAAAGATGTGCATTTCTCCACATCTTTTTAGCATTTGTTGTAGTTTTTCATTTTAATAATAGCTATTTTAATGACTTGAAGTGATAATCTCAGTGATATTTTGATTTTTTGTTTTCCTATTGCCTGAAGACACTGATTAGTCTAAAGTAAATTTTGTGGTCTTTCTTTAAGAAATATCTATTCATTTAAGTTGTTTACAGTTTAGTTTGCTTATTGAGAGACTGTTATTGAAATTTTTAGTTATGTGTGCATTCTGCATAAATCTATTTTCAAATGAATAATTTGCATATTTTACCCATTGCAGATTGTTTCTACTTTTTATTCATTCCTTTGCTTTCCAGAAGCTTCTTTGCTTAATAAAGTCTGATTTGTGTTTTGAGTATTATTTATCAAAAAGGAAATCTAAGTATCTGTTTTTGTCTTAAGTTTATATCCAATGTTTATCTTATGATGTTTATTTTATTGTATAGACTATTATGATACAAATTTTAATCTTGTTAATATCAGATTTCTTTATGCCTTGTATTTGTTTTAATTTTGAGTTTTAGTAGCATTTCAACATGTTAAAAGCAAAACATATAGTTACTTTAGGTGCAGTAACTTTTGCTAACTTTTTGTTGGGAGTTGTCTTAGGTAAGTGGCAGATCCAAGGCAAGGATTCACTAAAAGCATATTCCCAAGAAAAAGATTTGGAGGACATAGGCATCAGAGTACATACATCTGGAGAAGAATTGATGTATTTCAAATAAATTTTGTACTCAACCCAATATCACCGGCCAGCAGTGACACCTGAATACCACCTGAGAGAGGGGTGGGGAAAGAGAGACAGAGTGACACAGAGAAGGACACCAAGTCTACATGCTGATCAAAGTGTTGATTTAATGGACGTCAGGTTAACACTGAAGTAGGCAAAAAAGTACAAGCAGTTTCTCACACAGGCAATTTTACTTAGCCAAAACATAAGAGGGCTTACTTAAAGTTACATAGAACCTACTGTCTGGTTACCATGGTTACATGGAATTTATGGTCTAGTTCTCAGGGCTGGATCCCTCTGCTGCCAAGGTCAAAGTCTTAGCCTCCAAGCTTTAGATAGGAATCAGGACCAAGAGGCCCGATTTCCTTTTGGAGATGCACACGCCAATTTGTCAATAACTCCAAATAGACTGCCACAACCCAATGCCAAGATTTTTGAGCATAAATGACATAAATCATTATTTCTATCTTGAACTAAAGAGACTTTCACTTTGATCCAAATCTCTCAGTGATTATAGTCTGTCTTTTGAGTGTGACAAAGGAATAGGGGTAGCTATAACTTCCTCTATGAGGTGTTTACGAAGAGTAGAGGCTACTTACTGGAGGAAAACATCCTGCAGATTAATATTCCAATTCAGTTAAATAGATACGGATAAGTCTAGAACAGTGTTCCTCACAGAGGATATTTGCACTTACTACTGTATTTTATGAACAAGTTTTCCTCAGTTACTCATCATTATCATTATCATCATCATCAAGAACAAGAACATCAATATTATATTTATTTTTATAGGGAACTCAAATTTCCCCTTAACAAAGAATATATAGACATGCAGCCATCATCTAGTTTAAGGTCACCATCACCATCTCAATCAGTAACAAAAGAGGAGATACCTTCATCTTTAAAAGCTTCTTCTCTCAGAGCTAAGAGATTGCTAAGCACCAAGAAAATGGAATGCAGGGAGACAGAATGTCTGGAGAGAACGGTATGTGCATTTTATTTTCAATTTTGTTGTTATGTCATGAGAATTCTAAAAATGACTTTTACTAATATGGAATGATTAATTTGGAAAAACAGATCACTAGAAGACTTAAATCAAAGCCAACCATTCACCGTGAAAAACATGACTGCAGCAAAGTTTTGACACCAAAGCAAATTCATCAAGTAATTGTTGGTAAGGTTATGCATAATTCTACCACATGTATGTGTATGTGTGCTGATTTTCTTTTATTTTTTTATACAATATATTTGATCACTACCCACTCAATCCACTACCCAATACCCACTCAATCCAGATTCTACTCACATCTCTATCCACCAATTTTAAATTATATTCTCACCCATTCTCAAAAGCAGATTTCATTAAGATGGTAGAATTGAAAGACCACGGTTCATTTTACCACACAACAGGAATTATGCACCTGTTCTTGGATAGATGTGTCATTGTGAGAGCTTTTGCCTCAGTTCCTAAGTTGTGAAACCCTACTAGAACTAAAGACACATGAGGATTAATTTTAGATGATAGGTCTGTGCTCAGGTGACAGGGCAACTGATTATAGTCCTAGATTTAAACCATGAAAGATTGCTTTAGCAGCAACCCCAATCCTGTTTTAGACTTATAGTTATCATCAAGATCGACTGTACAACATGGTAGCTATAATTAAAAAGATAATGCATACATGAATATTGCCGAGAGTAGATATTTTAATTTTTTTTTTACTGACAGCTGAAAAGTACACTAGCTATCCCATATGTTAATTACCACTATTTACTATTTCACAATGTAGATATAGGTAAAACATGCTACCATAGGATAAAATATGTAATGAAAAAATGTGATATATTGATAAAATATAGTATAATAAAAGTTTAAATAGATATTTTGATATTTGCTGCTAAATGAATCCATATGAAGGACACTGAAATAAATCAAGCAGACCAGTATGAATTCCACATTACCTTGTTTTTATCTGGAATTAAAAGAAGCACTTGAACTATAAAAGCAAAAAAATAAACTAGTTGTTACCAGGATTTGTATGAGATAGAGGACAAAACAAGGATGTTGGTCACAGGATACAAAGCTTAATTTAGTGTAAGTTCTAGAAAGCTACTGTAAGAGTTTAGCACTGTGACTACATTTAATAACAAAGTTTTATGTAATTGAAAATCGGTAGTGATACAAATGTATGTCCTGTGTGAAGTGACAGAATTTTTTTAATTAATGTATTTTTTCTTGATTACAGTTTATTATTTTTGTATCCCAGCTATAGCAACCTTCTTTATTCCCTCCCTACCCTACCTTAACTTCTTCATCTCCTACCATGTCCCTCTCTAAGCCCACTAATAGGAGAGGTCCTCCTCTCATTTCCTCTAACCTTAGCATATCAAAACAGCAACAGCATTTGCTCTAAGATCAACAATCAATAAATGGGACCTCGTGAAACTGAAAAGCTTCTGTAAAGCAAAAGACACTGTCATCAGAACAAAACGACAGACTACAGATTGGGAAAGGATCTTCACTTACCCTATATCTGACACAGGGCTAATATCCGGAATATGTGAAGGACACAAGGAATTTAAAAAAAAGCAACAAATCAAGTAACCCAATTAAAAATGGGGTACAGAGCTAAACAGAAAATTCTCAATAGAAGAATATAGAATGGCAGAAAATCGAAGAAATGTTCAGTGTTCTTAGTCATCAGGGAAATGCAAATCAAAACTACCCTGAGATTTTACCTTAACCATCAGAATGGCTAAGATCAAAAACTCAAGTGACAATACATGCTGGACAGGTTGTGGAGAAAGGGGAACCCTCCTCAATTGCTGGTGGGAATGTAAATTTGTACAACCACTTTGGAAATCAATCTGGAGCTTTTTCAGACAGTTAGAAATAGTGATTCCTCAAGATCCAGGTATACCACTCCTAGGCATTTTTCCAAACATGCCAAAGTATACAACGAGGTGACAGAAATTGCGATTAGATGTTTTTAATCCTACCACAATACAATTATATATGTGAAAATATGCTGCTTATTGTAATCTGGTATAAACTTTGTCAGTTTTGTCTTTAAAAAGCTGGGTGTATAGATCAAAAAGCAGATCTTTTGTAGATATGTATATAGATCTTATGTATATATGAAAATATCCTTTGGAAAAGTAAAATGTTTCACTTTTAAAATTTTGTATTTATTATTTACTACAATGTATACATTTTGTATCCTGGCTGTGGCCCCATCCCTGTCTCCTCCCAATGCCACTCTGCCACCCTCTTTCCCTCTTCTCCCACTATGCCCTTCCTCTAGTCCACTAATAGGGGAGGTCCTCCTCCCCTTCTATCTGACCCAGGCTCATCAGGTTGCATCAAGGCTGGCTGCATCATCTTCCTCTGTGGCCTGGCATGGCTGAAAGTCCCAGCAGGAGGTGATCAAAGAACCCCCCTTCCACTGAGTTAGTGTCAGAGGCGCCCCTCTACTCCTTACTAGGGAACCCACTTGGAAACTGAGCTACCAATGGGCTTTCTTTGAACAAGGGTTTTAGGTCCTCTCCATGCATGGTCCTTAGTTGGAGTATTCATATCTGCGGGACTACCTGGGTCTACTATTTTGACTTCGTTTTTCTCCTTGTGGAGTTCCTGTCCCCTTCATGTCATTTTATCTCCCTCTTAATCCATAAAGATTTCAGCACTCTGCCCAAAGTTTTGCTATGAGTATAAGTAACTGTTTTGATACCCTGGTGGTTAGAGTCCTTCAGAGGTCCTCTGAAAGAGGAACACCACTGTCTTGTTCCTTGTTTTCTCCTACTTCAGATATGTGTCCTGTTTGCCCTTCTGATTAAGGATTAAGCATCTTGTGTAGGATCCTCCTTGCTATTTAACTTCTTTAGGACTATAGATTTTAGTATATTTATCCTATATTGTATGGCTAATATCCCATTATAAGTGAATGTATATGACATGTGTAATTTTCTGCTTCTGTGTATCTTCACTCACGATGATCTTTCCTAGTTCCCACCATTCACCTGCAAATTTCATGATTTCCTTGTTTTTAATTGCTGAGTAGTATTCCACTGTGTAAATATACCACACTTTCTGTATCCATTCCTCCATTGAGGGACATCTATGTTGTTTCCAGATTCTGGCTGTTACAAATGAAGCTGCTATGAACATAGTTGAGCAAATGTCCTTATTGAAAGATCATGCATATTTTGGGTATATGCCTAGGAGTGGTATACCTGGATCTTGAGGTTGCATTATTCCTAATTGTCTGAGAAAGCACAAGATTGATTTGCAAAGTGGTTGTACAAGTTTACATTCCCACCAGCAATGGAAGAGAGTTCCTATATCTCCACATCCTCTCCACCATGCATCATCCATTGAGTTTTGGAACTTTGCAATTCTAAAGGATGTGAGGTGAAATCTCAGACTGGTTTTGATTTACACTTCCCAAATGAATAGGGACATTGAACATTTCTTTGTTTCTCTCCAATTCGGTATTCCTCTGTTGATAATTCTGTGCCCAGATTTTTTGGTTCTGTTGCTCTCCTGGTGGAGCTCCTGTGCATTCCAAGCCTTTCTCTCTCCTTTTTCTTTCATAAGATTCTTTGCACTCTGCCCAAAGTGTGGCTATAAGTCTCAGCATCTGCTTTATATCCTGCAGGAGGTAGAGTCATTCAGAGGCTTTCTGTGGTGAGCGCCTGTCCTATACCCTGTTTTCTCTCTCTTCTGATGTCTGTCTCATTTTCTTTCTGAGTAAGGATTTATCATCTTAACCAGGGTCTTCCCTCTTGCTTAGCTTCTTCATTTATACAGATTTTGGTATGATTATCCTATATTATATGACTAATATCCACTTTTAAGTGAGTATATACCCTGTGTGTCTTTCTGCTTCTGGGATACCTTCTGGGATCTTTCCTAGCTCCCCCATTTCCCTGAAAATGTCATGATTCCCATGTTTTTAATTGCTGAGTAATATTCCTTTGTGTAAATGTACAACAATTTCTGTATATAATTCCTCCTTTGAAGGACATCTGGGTTATTTTCAGATTTTGGCTATTATGAATAAACCTGCTACAAACATGGTTGAGCAAATGTCCTTGTTGTATGCTTGAGCATAATTTGGATAAATGTGTATAAGTGGTTTAGCTGGATCTTGAGATAGCACTATTTTTAATTGTCTGAGAAAGTACCAGATTGATTTCCAAAGTGGTTGTAGAACTTACTTTCCCACCAGCAATGGAGGAGGGTTCCTCTTTCTGCACATCCTCTCTAGCCTGTACTGTCACTTGAATTTTTGATCTTAGCCATTCCTATAGGTATAAGGTGCAATCTCAGGGTAGTTTTGATTTGTATTTCCTTGATGACTAGAATATTGAGCATTTCTTCAAGTATTTCTCTGCAGTCCAATATTCCTCTCTTGTGGAGTCTCTGTTTAGCTCTGTACCCCAGTTTTTAAATTGGATTACTTGATTTGTTGCTTTTTTACTTCTTGATTTCTTTATAAATTCTGGATAGTGGACTTCTGTCAGATATAGGTTTGGTGAAGATCCTTTCCCAGTCTGTAGGCTGTCGTTTTGTTCTGATGACAGTGTCCTTTGCTTTACAGAAGATTTTCAGTTTCATGGGATCCCATTTATTGATTGCTGAACTTAGAGCTTGTGCTGTCAGTGTTCTGCTCAGGAAGTTGTCTCCTGTGCCAATGAGTTCATTGCTCCTTCCCTGTTTTTCTTTTAACAGATTTAGAATGATGGCTTTATGTTGAGGTCTTTGATCCACTTGGACTTTAATTTTTTGCAGGGTGATAAATATGGATTTATTTGAATTTTTCTACCTGTAAACATCCAGTTAAACCAGCACCATTTGTTGAAGATTTTGTCCCCCTCCCCCATTTTATGGTTTTGGCTTCTTTGTCAAAATCAAGTATCCGTATGTGTGTGAGTTTATTTCTGGGTCATTGTTAGATTCCAATAATCAGCCATTATGTTTCTGTGACAGTACCCTGAAGGTTTTATTACTCTTGCTCTATAGTACAGCTTGAGATCAGAGATGGAGATACCTCCAAAGGATCTCTTATTGTTCAGTATTATTTTAGCAAGTCTGTATTTTTTTTGTTTGTTTTTCTGTATGAAATTGAGAATTGTTCTTTCAAGGTCTGTAAAGAATTGTGTTGGTATTTTGATGGAAACAGCATTGAATCTGTAGATTGCTTTTGGCAGGATGGCTATTTTCAGAATGTTAATCTTACTGATCCATGAGCATGGGAGATCTTTCCATCTTCTGATATCTTCTTTAATTTCTTTCTTCAGAGACTTAAAGTTTTTTCAAGCAGGTCTTTCACTTGCTTTGTCAGAGTCACACCAAGGTGCTTTATGTTATTAGAGGCTGTTGTGAAGGGTGTAGTTTCCCTAATTTCTTTCTCAGCCCTTTTGTCTTTTGTATACAGGAGGGCTACTGATTTTTTTTTGAGTTATTTTTTGTATCCAGCCACTTTGCTGAAGGTGTTTATCAGCTGAAGGAGATCTCTGGTTGAATTTTTAGGGTCACTCATGTATACTATCATATCATCTGTGAATAGTGAAACTTTGACCTCTTCTGTTCCAATTTGTATTCCCTTGATCTCCTTTAGTTGTATTATTGCTCTAGCTAGGACTTCAAGTACTAAATTGAAGAGATATGGAGAGAGTGGGCAGCTTTGCCTTGTCCATGATTTCAAAGGGCTTGGTTTAAGCTTCTCTCCACTTAGTTTGATGTTGACTATAGGCTTGGTGTATATTGTCTTTACAATGTTTAAGTATGTGCTTTGTATCTCTGATGTCTTCAAGATCTTAAACATGAATGGGTGTTGGATTTTGTCAAATGCTTTTTCAGTAGCTGAGCAGATGATCCTTTGGGTTTTCTCCTTCAGTTTGTTCATATGGTGTTTTTCATTGGTCAGTTTTCATATACTGAACTACTCCTGAATACCTAGGATGAAGCCTATTTGGTCATGGTGGATGATATCTTTTCTGTGTTCTTGGATTTGGTTTACAAATATTTTATTGAGTGATTTTGCATCAATGTAAACATAGTTTTGAAATTATCTTTTTTATCTGTGTCTTTGTGTGGTTTAGGTTTCAAGGTGAGTATGGCTTCATTGAATGAGTTTGGTAATGTTCCTTCTGTTTTTATTTTGTGGAATAATTTGAAGAGTATAGTTTTAGCTTTTCTTTGAAGGTATGGTAGAATTCTGTGCTAAAACCATCTGGCCATGGGCTTTTTTTTTTTTTTTTTTTTTTTTTTTTTTTTTTACAGGGAGACTTGATGATGGCTTCTGTTTCTTTGGGGGATATAGGACAGTTCATTGTATTTACATGACCTTGGCTTAGCTTTGGTTAATGGAATCTATCAAGAAAATTGTCCATTTCATTCGGAGTTTCAAATTTTGTGGCATATAAGTTTTTGAAATAAGACCTAATGTTTCTTTTAATTTCATCTGTGACTTTTGTTATGGCCTCCCTTTAGTTTCTAATTTTTCTGGTTTGGATAGTTTCTGTCTTCCTTTTAGTTAGTTTGGTCAAAAATTTGTTATTAATGTGTTTGATTATTGTAGCTGTGTAATCCTCTGTGGTGTGTCTGCTTCAATTTTTTTCTATGGCCTTTAGGTGGACTTTTATGTTGCTTGATGAATGTCTCAAATGTCTTTATGGAGGCATTTAGTGCTGTGAAGGTTCCTCTTAGCACTGCTTTCACTGTGTTCCATAAGTTCAGGTAAGTTTTACCTTCATTTTCATTGATATTTATGATGTCTCTAAATTCTTTTTTTTTTAATTTCTTTCCTTTCCCAGCTCTCTTTGAGTAGAGAGTTGTTTAGTTCCCATGCTTGTGTAGGGTGTTTTGTTATTTCTGTTGCGGTTGAGGTCTAGTTTTAGGCCATGATGGTCTGATAGGATACACGGAATTATTTCCATATTCTTGTATCTGTTGCAGCTTTCTTTGTGCCCGAGTATATGGTCAATTTTTTAGGAAGTTCTGGGACATACTGGAAAAAGTTATTCTGTTTTGATTTTGTGTGAAAAGTTCTGTAGACATCTATTAGGTCCTTTTGATTTAGGTATTCTGTAAGTGTCACTATTTTCTGATTTAGCTTCTCTTAGATAATCTGTCCCTTGTTTGAGAGTGGAGTATTGTAGTTTCTCCTATTAAGGTGTTGAGATCAACGTGTGATTTGAACTTTAATAATGTTTGTTTTACTAGTGCTGGTGCTCTTTCATTTGGGGCATTTATGTTCAGGATTGTGACGTCCTCCTGGTGGATTTTTCCTTTGATAAGAATGAAGTGTTCCTCTCCATTATTTTTTGATTAATTTTTGTTGAAAGTCTATTTTATTAGATATTAGGATAGATACTATCTACAGCTTGTTTTCTGGGTCTCTTTTTTTAAAAACCTTTTTCCAGCCCTTTATTCTTTATTCCTTGTTACAGAGGTGTGTTTCCTGGATGTAACAGAATGTTGGATCCTGTTTCTCCAACTATTGTGTTAGTCTGTGTCTTTTTTTCGAGAGCTGAGTCCATTGATGTTGATAGATAATAGTGACAAAAGAATGTTATTTCCTTTTATTATGGATTTGTTGGTGATTGTGTGTTTGTGTGCTTGTTTTCTTTTGATTTTTTTGTTGTTTAATTATCTATGTACTATGTATTCTTTGGTGTAGTTAATTTTGTTAGATTGTAGTAGGGCTGGGTTGCTGTGGTGATACTGTTTAAGTTTAGTTTTGTCATGGAATATCTTGTTTTCTCCATCTATCTTGATTAAAATCTTTGCTGGGTATACTATTCTGGTTTGATGTCTGTGTTCTCTTAGAGTCTGCATGACATCTGCCCAGGCCCTTCTGGTTTTTCATAGTCTCTGTTGAAAAGTCTGGGGTGATTTTGATAGGTCAACCTTTGTAAGTTACTTGACCTTTCTGCCTCGATGTTTTTAATGTTTTTGTTTTGTTTTGTTTTATATAGATTTAGTGTTTTGACAATTATGTGATGTGAGGAGTTTCTTTTCTGGTCTAGTCTATTGGTATTCTGCAAGCCTCTTGTATGTATAAAGACATCTCTTTTAAGATGGGAAAATGTTCTTCTCTGATTTTCTTGACATTATTATCTGGACCCTGGAGCCTGGAATCTTCTTTTTCATCTATTTCTATTATTCCTAGATTTTGTCTTTTCATGGTGTCCTTGATGTTTTGTGATTGGGACTTTTCTGATTTTATTTTTTCTATGACAGAAGTATCAATTTCTGCATTTGTATCTTTTGTGCCTTATATTCTCTCTTCTATCCCTTATATTCTGTTTGTGAGGTTTTACCTTTGTGCATCCTGATCCCTTCTCTAATTTCTCCAGCTCCAAGACTTTCTCTGTTTGTGTTGTCTTTATTGATTCTAATTCTGTTCTCATTTCTTGCACCATTTACTTGATGTGTTTGAATGTGGATACCTATCTTTCCATGATGGCATCAATTTTTTTGCTTGTTTCCTCTTCATGTGCCTCTATTTATGTGGCCATATTTGTCTTTATTTTTTTGAGAGTTTTGTTTATTTCCTCTTTATGTGCTTCTAATAACTGAATAATCATAGATTTAAAATAATTTTCCTTTTTTCTGATGAAATAAAATATCTATTGTTTTTGGTGGTTGCTGGTGAAGCCATAATGTCCTGATTTTTGTTGGATGTATTCTTACAGTGGCCTGTAGCCATTTGATGTTCCATAGCCTTTGGTGTTTGTTCCTGGAGCCTGTATTACAGGCTGGGTCTATCTCTGGAGTCTGGATTATTCTTCAGGGAAAGAAGACAGGTCTACTGGTTTAAGAGTGGGTGTTGGTGTTTCAGATGTAGCTAAGGGAGGAAGGTCTCAGGTCCATGTGCGCAAATGCAGAAGTGTGCATGGAAGTCTACCTGCCTGAAAGGGTGGAATGTGAGGGAGGAGTGTTAGCTCAGGTTGTGGTGCAGGCTCAGCAGGTACAGTTTGCATGCACAAATGTTTTAAATGTCTCAGCGATCCACAGACATGTTGCGGTATTGTGCTTCAAGCATTCAGATCTGTCTGGGATGGGCCATCTTTGTTACTGGAATTATTTTCAGGAATTGTTTGGCTGGACTACATTGGGAGACCCACAGAACAGGGACTTTAATGTTGAGAATGCTGTCCTGAAGACATCATTGTTGTCCATAGTGGAGGTGTGAGTGGGAAGGATCTGATGTCTGGTGATGAGGAACCTGGGATCTGAGGCTCTTTAAACACTTTTTTAGAGATGCACTCACTTGCAGGAGTGTGTGGAAAGCACAGGAGGTCCACAGTTTTCTACTCTCATATTTAGGTCCCTTGTTTGGCCATTAGAGGAAGTAGGCCCCTTACCTGGGGTTATGTGCACCATGCTATTGCTGGAGCAAGTGAAAGTGCAGCTGAGAATGCAGGTGGTCAATAGTTCACCACTCTCAGACCCCAGACACAGGGGTCCTGAATCCAATCTGTCCCAGCTCTGGGGTTGTCCTCTCTAACACTGGAAGCCTCAGTGTCAATGCTCTGGAATCAACAGGCCATCCAGTCACCAATTTTGGAGATTCTGATCTTCTGTCCTTCAGAAATGGTGGACACTAATCGCTGCCTTATTGGAGTCCTAAAATCTTTTAATTTTGAAAATCATATTTGACAAATCATATAAGAATTCAAGATAAGCAAACCAGATAGATATCAGAAGTGGGAGAAAACAGGGAACAGGACAGGAGCCTACCACAGAGGGCCTCTGAAAAACTCTGCACAGTAGGGTATCAAAGCAGATGCTGAAACTCATAGCCAAATTTTGGGAAGAGTGCTGAGAGAGATAGAAAGATCTGGAGGGGTCAGGAACTCCACAAGGTGAGCAAGAGATCAAAAAAATCTGGGCCTAGGGGTCATTTCAAAGACTGGTACTCCAACCAAGGACCGTGAATGGAGATAAACTAGAATCCCTGCATGGGTGTAGCCCATGGCTGCTCAGTCTCCAAGTTGGTTGACTAGTAAGGGGAACAGGGACTGTCTTTGACATGATCTCAGTGGCTGGTTCTTTGACCACCTCCCCTGATTGGGTGGGGCAACCTTACCAGGCCACAGAGGAAGACAATATAGCCAGTGCTGATGAGACCTGATAGGCTATTGTCAGATAGAAGGGGAAGAGGACCTCCCTTATCTTTGGACTGGGGTAGCAGAATGGGAGAAGAAGAGAGAGGGAGGCTGGGATTGGAAAGGGATGATGGTAGGGGCTATAGCTGTGAGAGAAAGTGAAAAAATATAATAAATAATAAAATAAAATAAATAAAAATTATTCAGTGATTAATCAAAATTATTTCTGTAAAGATACCAGTAGGAGAGCAAAAACATCTATTGACTAAAATGAACTGTTACAAACTATCAATAATTTATTTTAACTAGAATATGGAATAAAACTTAAGAAAGCAACCATATTTTAATAAATAGGTTGGAAAATTAAACAATTAATTAACATGCTTCATTGTTGTACTATCATATTAGATATTGTTAGTTCTTAAGGACATACAAACTTAAACCAAAATGAGAAGATACTATAAATTTAGTACATGATTAGACTTAAACCATGATGCAAAACCATCTCATTATTTATTTTTTTTCTCAGGAAAACAAAGAACCTGATACTCTTAAATTGTATACTACTAGTGTGGATAAAACTGTTTTAAATAGCTTTATGGCTCCTTATATATTTAGACACTAACCACAAAATTCTTTCATTTTATTCCTAAGTACTTATCCAAAAGATATGAAGTTGTATGCTCAAATCACTGTTGCTATCAAATATATATAGTTGCTTTTTAAATAGCTAATAACTAGAAAGTAAATATGAATGATCAGTTCAATAAACCAACACAATTAAGACATATACATAAGGGAATATGTTCTAGTTTTATTTTGGTTTTTGTGATTAAAATACTTTGAGAAAAAGCAACCTAGGAGAGAAAATTATTTTATCTCAAAATTACAGAACACGGCCAATTATTGTGGAGAAGTCAGGGTGGCAGGAGCTCAAGATAGCTAGTCGTATCCACAGTGAAGAGCAGAGATTATTTAATGAATACATGCTTCATTGCTCAACTTACTTTTCCCTACTCTTGTTTATTCCACAACTTCAAACCCATACATGGTTCCACCCATAATAGGCTTGGTCTTCCTATACTGATTAAGGTGATCATGAAGTTCCCTACCTATGTAGGACTTCCATGGAGGAAGGGGGACACCAGTTCATCTTTAAAACCCTCAACCCAAAATTTGTCTTACCTACAAGAAATATATGGATAAAGATGGAGCAGAGATTCATGGTATATACTCACTTTTAAGCATATATTAGCTATATAATGCAGCATAACCATGTTACAACGCACAGACCTAAATTAGCTAAATAAAAGGAGGACCCTAGGAAGGATGTTTAATTCTCATTCAGAAGGGCAAATAGATAGATACTGGAAGTGGGTGAAGAGAGGAAACAGGATGGGAGCCTATTATATATAGAGGGTCCTTTGAAAAACTCCACCCAGCAGCGTATCGAAGCAGATGCTGAGACTCACAGCCAAACTTGGGGCAGAGCACAGGGAGTCTTATGGAAAAGTGGGGGGATAGAAGGATAAGAAGGGACAAGAGCTCCACAAAAAGACCAACAGAACAAAAAAATCTTGGCCCAGGGTTGGCCTAGAGACAATGAGGCACCAACCATGGACAATGCATGAAGAGAACCTAGACCCCCTGCTCAGATGTAGCTAATAGGTAGCTTTGTCTCCATGTCGGTTTCCTAGTAAGGGGAGCAGTGCCTGTCTCTGATACAAACTCTGTTTCTTGCTCTTCAGTCACTTCTCCCTAGCAGAGTAGCTTTGCCAGACCATGAAGGATGAGGATGCAGGCAGTCCTGACGGGACTTGATAGTTTAGGGTCAGATGGTAAGGGACGTAGGGATCCCTCTTTCTGAGGATTAGTGGAGGGGTTAGGCAAGGAGAGAGAGGGATGGTAGGACCATGAAGAGAGGAGGAAGGTGGCTACAATTGGGCTGAACATTGACTAAATTAAAAAAAATAACCTTGATAAAAAATGAGGGAATGGCAAACCAATGACTGGCCCAACTTGAGACCCACCTCACAGGAGAGAGCCAACCCCTGAAAACTGGTATTTTTCTTTTAATGAATTATGCATAGGTAAGCAAAATAAGTGTATTTATAGAAGTAGACTTTGGTGAAAGTTTGCAGATCAAAGTGTTGATAGGAATTTTATTGTGCTTATCATTTTACCATAAAATTTTCATACTAGAATATATTCACATTGAACATGAAGCAATAATCTCTAAGTATGAAACATTGGTCATTTAGGTAAAAGCAGAGCTATTCATGTCTGATATTACAGTAAATCATTTTGTGATGTTATACTAACTAGTTTTGTGTTAATTTTGAATAATTTAAATAAACAAAACAAAATTTGAAGACTTAGGAAATGAGGGAACATCTTTGCAATAATTTTCTTTAATAACTTACTTTGATTATTTCAGGACCATCTGTACTTAATTTTGGTAATGTTTGTGTGGAATCTACAAATACTCAGCAACTTCATGTTGTTAATATGCTGTCCATGTATGTATTGATCCAGTTAGATAGTGATTTGGAAGAACTTCAGAAAACCAACCAATTTTCATATGTGATCCCACCAACATCTACTACATATATTTCAATGGTGTTCCAATCTTCTACCAATGGGAAATTCTGGAAGTAAGGTTATTTCTCAGTTTCTGCTTACTAGAATCATTTCTCCTATGTATTAATTTACTTCAGTAATTGTAGCATAGAATATTTTATCACAAATTATAGAAAGTATATATATATTAATTTTTATTTTTTAATATTAGTTAGAATTTGTTAACTTTGTATCCCTGCTGTATTCCACTTCCTCATTCCCTCCCATCCTCATCTCCTCCCTTTCCCTTTCCAAGTCCACTGATAGAAGAGAACCTCCTCCCATTTCATCTGATACTGGTTTATCAGGTGTCTTCAGGACTGGCTGCAAAGTCCTCCTCTGTGGCCTCACAGGGCTGCTCATCCCTCGGGGGAGGGGGGCGGGGGAGGAGGACAAAGAACTTGCCATTGAGTTCATGTCAGAAAGAGTTCCTGTTCCCCTTATTAGGGTATCAATTGGATACTGAGCTACCAAGGGCTACATCTGAGCAGAGGTTCTAGGTTGCATCCATACATGGTCCTTGTTTGGAGAAACACTCTCATAAAAGACCCCTGTGCCCAGATATATTTGGTCCTGTGGAACTCCGGTCCTCTCCAGGTCATATTAACTACCCCCTCCATTTTTTTTTCCTGCACTCTGCCGAAGATTTGGTTGTGAGTCTTAATATCTGCTTTGATACATTGCTAGGTAGAGTCTTTCAGAGGCCCTCTGTGGTAGGCTCCTGACCTGTTATTTGATTGCTCCTACATCCAATGTCTATCCAATTTGTCTTTCTAAGTGAGGATTGATCATCGTACCCTGGGTCCTCTTTCTTGTTTTTCTTCTTTAGGTGGATAGATTTCATTATGTTTATCCTATCTTATACAACTATATAAGTGAGTATATACCATGTGTGTCTTTCTGCTTTTGGGATGCTTCACTCAGGCTAATTGTTTCTAGGTCCCACCATTTGCCTGGAAATTTCATGATTTCCTCGTTTTAATTGATGAGTAGTATTCCACTGTGTAAAAGTACCACAATTTCTGTATCCATTCCTCAACTGAGGGGCATCTGGGTTGATTCCAGGTTCTGGCTATTACAAATAAAGCTGCTACAAACATGGTTGAGCAAATGTCCTTGAACATCTTTTGGATATATGCCTAGGAGTGGTATAGCTGGATCTTGTGGAAGCACTATACCTAATTGTCTGAGAAAGCACCAGATAGATTTCCATAGTGGTTGTACAAGTTTGCATTCCCACCAGCAATGGAGGAGCGTTCCCCTTTCTCCACAGCCTCTCCAGCATGTGTTGTCACTTGAGTTTTTGATCTTAGCCATACTGATAGGTGTCAGGTGAAATCTCAGGTCATTTTGATTTGCATCTCTCTGATGGCTAAGGAAGTTGAGCATTTCTTTAAGTGTTTCTCTGCCAGTCTGTATTCCCCTACTGAGAATTCTCTGTTTATCTCTGTACCCTATTTTTTAATCAGATTGCTTGATTTGCTGCCTTTTAACTTGTTTAATTCTTTATATATTCTGGATATCAGCCCTCTTTCAGATATAGGGTTGGTGAAGATCCTTTCCCAGTCTGTAGGATGTAGTTTTGTTTTGATGTCTATGTCCTTTGCTTTAAGAAGCTTTTCAGTTTCATGAGATTCCACTTATCAATTGTTGCTCTTAGAGCCTGTGCTGTTGGTGTACTGTTCAAAAGTTTCTCCTGTTCCAATGAGTTCCAGGGTCTTCCTCACTTTTTCTTCTAACCGATTTAGTGAATTCGGTTTTATGTTGAGATCTTTGATCCACTTGTACTTTAGTTTTGTGCAGGGTGATAAGTATGGATCTATTTTTCATTTTTCTGCATGTAGACATCCAGTTGGACCAGCACCATTTGTTGAAGATGCTGTATTTTTTCCACTGAATGGTTTTGGCTTCTTTGTCAAACATCAAATATCCATACGTATGTGGGTTTATTTTTGGGTCTTCTATTCGGTTCCATTGATCCTCCTTTCTGTTCCTATGCCATTAATATGCAGTTTTTATTACTATTGCTCTGTAGTACAGCTTGAGATTGGGGAGGGAGATGCTTCCAGACGATCTGTTGTTGTAAAGGATCGTTTTGGAAATTCTGGTTTTTTTTGTTTCTCCAGATGAAGTTGATAATTTTTCTCTCAAGTTCTATGAAGAATTGTGCTGGTATTTTGATGGGAATTGCATTGAATCTGTAGATTGCTTTTGGCAGAATAGCCATTTTTACTATGTTAATCCTACCGATCCATGAGCACAGGAGATTTTTCTATCTTCTGATATTTTCTTCAATTTCTTTCTTCAGAGACTTAATTTTTTTTCAAACAGGTCTTTCACTTGTTTGGTTAGAGTCACTCCAAGGTACTTTATGTTATTAGTGGCTATTGTGAAGGGTGTTGTCTCTAATTTCTTTCTCAGCCCTTTTGTCTTTTGTGTACAGGAGGGATTCTGAGTTTTGAGTTAATTTTGTATCCAGCCACTTTGCTGAAGGTGTTTATCAGCTGAAGGAGTTCTCTGGTTGAATTTTGGGTGTTGCTCATGTATACTATCATATCATCTGCGAATAGTGAAACTTTGACCTCTTCCGTTCCAATTTGTATTCACTTGATCTCCTTTTGTTGTCTCATTGCTCTGGCTAGGACTTCAAGTACTAAATTGAAGAGATATGGAGAGAGTGGGCAGCCTCGTCTTGTCCCTGATTTCAGTGGGATTGGTTTGAGTTTCTTTCCATTGAGTTTGATGTTGGCTATAGGCTTGCTGTATATTACCTTTACTATGTTTAGGTATGTGCCTTGTATCCCTGATCTCTCCAAGACTTTAAACATGAATGGGTGTTGGACTCTGTCAACTGCTTTTTTGGCATGTAAGGAGATGATCATGTGGTTTTTCTCCTTCAGTTTGTTTATGTGGTGGATTACATTGATGGATTTCCGTATATTGAACCAACCTTGCATGCCTGGGATGAAGCCTACTTGGCCATGGTAGATTATAACTTTGATGTATTCTTGGATTTGGTTTGCCAGTATTTTATTGAGTACTTTTGTATCAATGTTCATAAGAGAGCTAGGTCTGAAGCTCTCTTTTTTTGTTGGGTCTTTGTGTGGTTTAGGAATCAAGGTGACCTTGGCTTCATAGATTGAGTTTAGTAATGTTTCTATTTTGTCGAATAGTTTGAAGAGAATTGGAGTTAGCACTTCTTTGTATGTCTAGTAGAATTCTGAGCTGAAACTATCTGGCCCAAGGCTTTTTTTTTGAAGGGTAGACTGTTAATGTCTGCTTCAATTTCTTTCGGGGATATAGGGCTATTCAGTCTTTCTACCTGATCTTGACTCAATTTTGGTAGATGGAATTTATCAAGAAAATTGTCCATTTTATTTAGATTTTCAAATTTTGTGGCATATTAGCCTTTTGTGGTATGACCTAATGATTGTTTGGATTTCCTCGCTGTCTTTAGTTATGTCTCCCTTTTCATTTCTAATTTTGCTGATTTGGATGGATTCTCTCTGTTTTTTTAGTTAGTTTGGCGAACGTTTGTCTATCTTGTTGATTTTCTCAAACAACCAGCTCTTGGTTTCATTGAATCTTTGAATAGTTTTATTTGTTTCTAATTGATTAACTTCAGCCCTGTGTTTGATTATTTCCAGCTGTCTGCTCATCTTCTGTGTATCTGCTTCTTTTTTATTTCTAGGGTTTTCCGTTGGGCCATTAAGTTGCTTGTATGTGATGTTACAATTTCTTCTTGAAGGCACTTAGTGCTATGAATTTTCCTTTGAGCACTGCTTTCAATGTGTCCCATAAATTTGTGTATTGTGTATTGTGTATTGTGCCTTCATTTTCATTGAATTCTAGGAAGTCTTTAATTTCTTTATTTCTTTCTTAACCCAACTGTCGTTGAGCAGCAAGTTGTTCAGTTTCTATGTGCGTGTAGGCTTTTTGTTATTTCCATTGTTGTTGAGGTCCAGCTTTAGTCCATGGTGGTCAGACAGAATACAAGGGATTATTTCAGTCTTCTTGTATCTGTTGAGGCTTTCTTTGTGACCAACTATATGGTCTATTTTGGAGAAGGTTCCATGAGGTGCTGAGAAGAAGGTATACTCTTTTGAGTTTGGGTGAAAAGATCTGTAGACGTCTATTAAGTCCATTTGATTTAGGAAGTGCCTTTATTTCCCTATTTGGTTTCTGTCTAGATGATATATCCTTTGGTGATATTGGGGTATTGAAGTTTTTCACTATTAAGGTATTAGGATCAATGTGTGATGTAAGGCGAAATAATGTTTCATTTATGAATGTAGGCACTCTTGTATTTGGGGCATAGATGTTCAAAATTGTGATGTCCTTTTGGTGATCTTTCCTTTGATGAGAATATAGTGCCCCTCCTTATCTTTTTTGATTAATTTTGGTTGAAATTCTATTTTTTTAGATATTAGGATAGCTACCACAGCTTGTTTTCTGAATCCATTTGCTTGAAAAACATTTTTCCAGCCCTTTACTCTAAGGCAGTGTTTATCTTTGTTGTATAGGTGTGTTTCTTGGATGCAACAGAATGTTAGATTTTGTTTCCATAATCATTCTGTTAGTTTGTGGGTTTTTTTTTTTTGTTTTTTTTTTGGTTTTTTTTGGAGGGGGCAGTTGAGTCCGTTGATGTTGATAGATGCTAGTGACCAACTAATGTTACTTTCTTTTGATGTAGGGTTGGTGGTGTTGCTGTGTTTTAGTGCTTGCATTCTTTTTTTTGTGTAGTTATTTATTTCTTATGTTTCCTTAGATGTAGTTGTTTTCTTTGGGTTGGAGTTTCCCTTCTAGTAACTTCTGTAGAGCTGGGTTACTATGTAGATATTGTTTAAATTTGGTTTTGTCTTGGAATATTTTGAATTCTCCGTCTATGTTGATTGAAAATTTTGCTGAGTATAGTAGTCAGGTTTGGCATCTGTGGTCCCTTAATGACTGCATGATTTCTGCCCAGGCCCTTCTGGTTTTCATAATTTCTGTTGAGAAATATGGTATGATTTTGATAGGTCTACCTTCATATGTTACTTGGCCTTTTGCCCTGCTGCTTTTAATTTTTTTTCTTTGTTCTGCAGGTTCAGTGTTTTGACTATGATGTTGATGTGAAGAATTTCTTTTCTGGTTTAGTCTTTTTGGTGTTCTGAAGGCCTCTTGTATGTTTATGGACATCTCTTTTTTTCTTTTTAATTGGGAAAATTTTCTTGAAAATATTTTCTTGACCTTGGACCCTGATGTCTTCTTTTTCATCTACTCCTATTATTCTTAGATTTTGTCTTTTTATGGTGTCCTTGATTTCTTGGCTATTTTGTGTTTGGAACTTTTCTGATTTTATTTTTTATTTCAGAGATGTGTTAATTTCTGCAAGTGTATCTTCGGCACCTGATTTTCTGTCTTCCATCTCTTGTATTCTGTTGGTAGTGCTTACCTTTGTAGTTCCTGATCTTTTCTCTATGTTCTCCAGCTCCTGGTTTTTCTCTATTTGTGTTTTCTTTATGGATTCTAATTCTGTTTTCATGTCTTGCACCATTTCCTTCATCTGATTGAATGTGGAGTCCTGCTTTTCATTGATGGCTTCTATTTTTTTTTTCTGTTTCCTTTCTATATATCGCTAATTGTATCTCTATTTGTTTGGCTGTATTTGCCTGTATTTCTTTGAGAGCTTTGTTCATTTATTCTTTATTTGCCTTCATTTGTGTGGATATTTCTTCATTTACTCTTTGCCTCAATTTTCGTGGTCAGTTTTCTGAGAGCTTTATTTATTTCCTCCTTGTTAGTCTCAATTTCTGTGGCCATTTCTCTGAAGGCTTTGTTCATTTCATCTTTATGGGCCTCTAACAACTGGAGAAACATAGTTTTGAGGTTGTTTTCTTGTATATGTAGAGAATTGAAGTGTTCATTGATTTGTGGGGTTGCTGGTGAAGCCATAATGTCCTGATTTTTGTTGGGTGTGTTCTTACATCTGTGTCTGGCCATCTGGTTATCTATAACCCTCACTGTTTGTTCCTGGAGTCTGTAGTTCAGGCTAAGATCATCTCTTTCTGTTTTTTGGATTTTTTTTTCAGAAAGATGAGAGAGGTTCACTGGTTTGGGAGTGTGCCTTTTGGATTCAGTTTTACTTGAGTAAGAAATGTGATGCTAGTGCTATTCGGATGTGCTTTTAGGCCACACAGTGTGCATGTGCAGATTCCCTGACTATTGCAGTGGCCTGCAGGCCACCAGTATGCAGCTCTGTCTGGGATCCAGCAATTGTTTCCCTGGATTTCATTGGTAGTCACGCAAGGCAGAGGCTTCAGTGTTGGGATCGTTATCCCAAGAAACCCTATAATGCCCACACTAGGAGTGTGGGTGTCAGGGATTTGTTGTCTGGTGGCTTTCGTAGAGAGGCCCTGGGTCTGGGGCAAACACTCCCTTGAAGGCACACTCACTCCCTTGCAGGACCATTTGGAATGCATAGGGGTTCCTCTTGCTCTCTATTCTCCAATTTGATCCTTCTGGGGCAAATGTGGGTGTAGGCTAACAGTCAGCTCAGTGGCACTGTAGCAGCAGGACTTGGTGTCCACCTGCACTGTGTGCCACCTCTCTGACCTTCCCTTCAGCCAGGGAAGGTTTATGGTGGCTGGTCCCGGGGTAGCACCGGATAGAGTTGGGTTGAGTGTCCTCAATCTCAGATCCAGGGCCCAGATCTCTTTGGCAGAATCCACCTGGTGCTAGTGCATATGTCGGCTGGTTCTGGGAGAGTACCAAATAGGGTTGAGTGTCCTCAGATTCAGAACTCAGGTTTCTCTGCCAGGGGCTGCTGGGTGCACTGGAGCAGAGGTGCTGTGGCTTGTGGCAACATCAACAGGCTGCCTCTCTCTCTTTCCCTTCCCTCTCCTTCCCTTCCGCTAGGGCAAGCTTATGGCAGCGGCATTCTCAGCGGTGTTTGAGGAGGTGTTGGGAATTCTCAGTTCCCGATCCTGAGCGGAAGTTTTTTCTGCCAGGGGCTGCCGGTGCTAGAACTTGGTGCTAGACCTTATTGCGCTGGACCTGGGAGGGTATCATGATGTGTTGAGTGACTGCAGTCCCAGATCCGGAGCTGAGGTTGGTTTGCTAGGTGCAGCTGCCAGCACTGGGGTCCTGGTGCTGTGAACCTGCTGTGGCTGTGTGCCTCTCTATCCTTCCACAACACCAGGGCAGGTTTATGGTGGAGTTCTCGGGGAAGTACCCGAAAGGATTGGTTTTTCTCAGCCCTAGATCTCGTGTTTTTTTTTTTTTTTTTTTTTTTTTTTTTTTTTTGGTGGAAGCTGCAGCTGTAGCTGGGGCTGGGGCACAAACAGTGTGCTCTGTGGTGATTCTGCTGGCTGCCTCCTGCCTCCTCTAAAGAAAGAGTAAAGAGTTGGACACATGGAAGTGCCTAGGGATCATCCACCTCTGAGGTGTCTCCTCCTGGAGGAGTCTGCTAGTGACCTGATTCTACATGAACTCAGTTCATGGTTAGTCTCTTTCTTCCTGGAAGTCTAGATAACACTGTTCTGGGTTGATCAGCCCCTTCACTCACCAGTTTTGACGATGCAGGTCCTTTGCCCCTCAGCTAAGGTGCACACTAACTACCGCCATCTTTGTTCGTCCTAGAAAGTATATTTTTACATCATTTTGTACACTTGTATTTTCATATACTTCAATGATAATCTAATTTCCTCCTATATTTTCAGAAATAACTATGCATCATACCTTATACCATATATATTTTATATGTATCTGAATTCTATAATCATAAATAAATGCATAATTACAAATAGATATGCTTTTAGTTAAATATTGGAGTTTCTACTTTGTTACAGATCATTCACATTTAGAATTAACAACGTAAAGGGTGGACATATCCTAGTGTCGGCTGTCATCATGCCTCCAAAACTTGAGCTGTCTTCTAATGAGATTGTATTGAGACCACAAACTTTCTTGTTGGAAACATGTTTTCGGGGAACAATTAGACTCTATAATCATCTGAATCTCCCTGCCCAGTTTGGGTGGCAACCAGAAAGTGCACTGAGAGGAACTGCATTTACTATTTGTCCAGCCAAAGGTAATAGTTTTTTTCTTTTGTTTTGTTTTATTTAGAAATTAGTTCATTCAATAATGTATTTAGGCATTAATTATTTATTGAGCATGTTCTTTGTACTTATGTAAAGAGCATAGACATAAACTACAATATATCATCAAGCATATTTATTCTCATATGTCTAAATAGGACTTGAAAGTAAGGATCATGTTATGAGATTCTCGTAGAAACACATAGTGAGAGATAGATATGGAGATATAAGTTTAAAGCAGCCTGTCCTGATAAGACCTAATAAGCTGGGTTCCCAGAGAAGGGAACGAAGACCTATCCTATCAGTGGATTAGAGAATGGGCACAGGGGGAGAAGAGGGAGAGTGGGTGGGACCAAGAGGAGACTAGGGGGGCTACAGTGGGGATACAAAGTGAATAAATTGTAATAAATAAAAAAAATAATTTCTTGGTTAACTGCATCACTTAACAAGTATGAAGTTTAAAAGGCAAGATGGGGGGGGTTACAAACACAAAGAAAAAGTGATGGTATAGTGTTTAGACCAAAGGCATTATTCATTTTAGGATATCTAAGTACTTTAAACCTCTCAAATTATTGAGTAAGATACACTTGCATTAGTAAATATAATCTGAATATGCATTTGCTTATAAAAACTTTCATACCTCACTCAGGATGATCTTTTCTAGTGAGATAACCCAGAAGCAGAAAGACACATATGGTGTATAATCACTTATAAGTGGATATTAACCATATAATATAGGATAAACATACTAAAATCTATAGCCCTAAGAAGCCAAACAACAAAGAGGACCCTAGGGAAGAGACTGAAACCTCTCTCAGAAGGGCAAACAGGATAGACATTGGAAGTAGGAGAAGAGAGGGAACAGGACAAGAGCCTTCCACATGGGGCCCCTGAAAGACTTTACCCGTCAGGGTATATAAGAAGATACTGAGTATCAGTTTTAGGAAAGACCCCTGGGCTCAGATTTTTTGGTTTTGTTGCTTTCCTTGTGGAGTTCCTGTCCTCTCCAGATCTTACTGTTTCCCAGTTCTTTCATAAGATTCCCTGCACTCTGCCCAAAAGTTGCCCTTAAGTCTCAGGATCTGCTTTGATAGTCTGCAGGGCAGAGCCTTTCAGAGGTCCTCTTTGTCAGGCTCCTGACTTGTTCCCTCTTTTCTCCTTCTTCTGATGTCCATCCTCTTTGCCTTTCTGGATAGGAATTGAGCATTTTAGCAAGAGTCCTCCCTTTTCATTAGTTTCTTTAGGTGTACAGATTTTAGTAGGTTTATCCTATATTATATGTCTATATGAGTGAGTATATACCGTGTGCATCTTTCTGCTTCTGAGATAGCTCACTCAAAATGATCCTTTCCAGGTCCCACCATTTACCTGGAAATTTCATGATTTCCTTGTTTTTTATTGCTGAGTAATATTCCATTGTGTAGATATACCACAATTTGTGCATCCATTCCTCCACTGAAGGGCATCTGAGCTGTTTCCAGCTTCTGGCTATTACAAATAAGGCTGCTACAAAGATGGTTGAGCAAATGTCCTTATTGTGTACTTGAGATTCTTTTGGGTATATGCCTAAGAGTGGTATAGCTGGATCTTGACGAAGCGCCAAGAACCCTGCACAGATGTAGCACATGGCAGTTCAGTATCCAAGTGGGTTCCATTGTAATGGGAACAGGGACTGTCTTTGATATGAATTGATTGACCTGCTTTTTAATTACCTCCCCCTGAGGGGGAAGCAGCATTACCAGTCCACAAAAGAAGACAATGCAGCCACTCCTGATGAGACCTAATTGAGTAGGATCAGAAGGAAGGAAAAGAAGAACCTCCCATATCAGTGGACTTGGGGAGGAGCATGCATGCAGAGGGTGGAGGAAAGGAGGGATTGGAACAGGAGGAGAGAGGGAACCACAGGGGGGATACAAAGTGAATAAAGTGTAATTAATAAAGAATAAAAAAAAGAAGATACTGAGACTCATAGCCAAATTTTGGGGCAGACTGCGGGAAATCTTATGGATGAAGAGGGAGACAGAAAGACCTGGAGGGGACAGGAACTGCACAAAGAGACCAACAGAGCCAAAAATCCTGGGCCCTGCAGCAACTGATACTCCAACAAAGGATTATGCATGAAAAGATGATCTAGACCCCCTGCTGAGAAAAAGCCCTTAAGCTGCTCAGTTTCCAAGTATTCCAGAGTAATGGGTACAGGGGCTGTCTCTGACATGAACTCAGTGGCTGGCTCTTTGATCACCTCCTCCTAGGGGGAGGTGAACCTTGCCAGGAATATGCAGCCAGTCTTGATGAGACCTTATAGGCTAGGATCAGATAGAAGGGGAGGAGTTCTTCCCCTATCAGTGGACTAGGGAAGGGACATAGTGGGAGAAGAGGGAGGGTGTTTGTGCTTGGAGGAGACGAGGGAGGGGTTTGTAGCAGGGATACAAAGTGAATAAACTGAAATAAATAAATTAGAAAATTAAAACACTTTCATGCCATATAAACTACATCAAATTAGCATATTATATGACCTATTTTTTTGGGGGGGGTAGAAGGGGGTTTATTTTATTTTACTGTTTAGAGAACATCAGGGAGGGAAGTAAGTGGAGGATCTTGGCCAGGAACCTAGAAGCAGGAACTGAAATGAAGAACATGGCTTGCTTCTTGGCTTGCTTCTCATGAATTGCTCATCTTATCTGCTGAGCCATCTCTCCAACACCCCCAGGCGTTTTGTATCTCAGAAATAACAAACATATAATCAAAACGTCAGTGTATGTAGATTTTGTTATTGTGGTGGTTTGAATGAGAATAGACTCCATATGTGCAATTTGTTCGAATACTAGGTTCCTTGTTGGTGGACCTACTTGGGAAGTGTTAGAAGGCATGGCCTTCTAACTTGGAAGAGGTGTGTCACCAGAAGTTGGCTTGGAGGATTGGAAAAACCTTCTTCTGTTCTCAGTGGGCTCTCTTGGCCTTCTGCTTATGAGTCAAGATGGGAGTTCTCAGACATACCTGCCTTTGCTCAACCATCATGGACTGTAACCTGTAGTGATAAGAATGTTTTCCAAACATCAGTTTCCTATGAAACCCCAAGTTCTTATAAATATTAAAATGTACAGTTATCCTTTGATATGCATATGTCAAGTTTTGACATATGTTTTGTTTCAAATATGAAAACTAAATGAAATTAGTAGATATAAAGTTTATTCAAAGGAAAGCAAATTTAAACTTGAGTTTGGGGCTGGTGAGAAGGCTTGGTCAGTGAAGGCACTTACTGCCAAGCTTGATGATCTGAGTTTAATCTCAGGACTCATGTTGTGATGAAGAGAACTGAGTAAGGCAAGTTCTCCTCTGACCACCTCTTTCCCACAAGTATGCACACACAATAAATAAATGCTGGAATAGGTTTGAGTTTAAAAAAAGAACACTATCCCAAATACAAAAGGAATGCCCCATTCACCAATGCATTTCTTTAGCCCAGAATTAGTGATAAAAGTTTTAATGTGAATCTTTCCAGAGCCATTTCTATAAACTTAAAAATATAAATGGCTTTAGTTTAAAAAAAGATTTAAGGCATATATCTAAATGTCATTAGAATAACTCCCACCTCCCCTCCAGGTTCCACCATCCCTCCCCCTACTTCATGCATGCCCCTCCTCACGTCCACTGATAGGGGAGGAACTCTTCTCCTTCCTTCTGATCTTAGTCTATCAGATCACATCAAGAGTGGATGCATTGTCATCTTCTGTGGCCTGGTAAGGCTGCTTCCCCCTCAGGGGGAGGTGATCAAAGAGCAGGCCAATCAGATTATGTCAGAGGCAGTCCATCTTCCTGTTACTATGTAACTAACTTGGACACTGAACTGTCATGTGTTACATCTGTGTAGGGGTTCTAGGTTATCTCTATGCCTGGTAATTGGTTGGAGTATGAGTCTCTGGGAAGACCCCTGTGTTCAAATTTTCTGGTTCTGTTGCTCTCCTTGTGTGGTTTCCGTCCTTTCCAGCTCTTACTATTTCTCACTTCTTACATAAGATTCCATGCACTCTGCCCAACAGTTGGCCATAAGTCCCAGCATCTGCTTTGATAGTCTGTAGAGAAGAGCCTTTCAGAGGCCCTCTGTGGCAGGTTTCGAGGTTGTTTCTTATTTTATTCTTCTTCTGATGTCCATCCTCTTTGTCTTTTAGGATAGGAATTGAGCATTTTAATCAGGGTCCTCTCTCTTGATTAGTTACTTTAGATGTACAGATTTTACTAGGGTTATCCTATGTTATATGTTTATATGAGTGAGTATATACCGTGTGTGTTTTTCTGCTTCTGGGACAGCTCACTCAGGATGATCTTTTCTAGGTCCCACCATTTGCCTAAAAATTTCATGATTTCCTTATTTTTCATTGCATAGTAATATTCCATTGTATAGATGTACCACAATTTATGCATCAATTCTTCAGTTGAGCATCTTCTGGGCTGTTTCCACCTTCTGGCTATTACAAATAAAGCTGCTACAAAGATGGTTGAGCAAATGTCTTTATTGTGTACTTGACCCTCTTTTGGATATAAGCCTATTAGTGGTATGGCTGGATCTTGAGGAAGTGCTATTCCTAGTTGTCTGAGAAAGTGCCAGATTGATTTCCAGCGTGATTGTACAAGTTTACATTCCACCAGCAGTAGAGGAGGGTTCCCCTTTCTCCACAACCTCTCCAGCATGTGTTGTCACTTGAGTTTTCTATCTTAGCCATTCTGATGGGTGTAAGGTGAAGTCTCAGAGTTGTTTTGATTTGCATTTCCCTAATGGCTAATGACTTTGATCATTTCTTTAAGTGTTTTTCTGCCATTCGATATTCCTCTACAGAGAGTTCTCTGTTAAGCTCTGTTCCCCATTTTTTTAAATTGGATTACTTGGTTTGCTGCTTTTCAGGTTCTTTAGTTCTTTGTATATACTGGCTATTAGCCCTCTGTAAGATAAAGGGTTGGTGAAGATTCTTTCCCAATCTGTAGGCAGTCATTTTGTTTTGATGATGGTGTCCTTTGCTTTCCAGAAGCTTTTCAGTTTCATGAGGTCCCATTTATTGATTGTTGCTCTTAGAGCCTGTGCTGTTGGTGTTCTGTACAGGAAGTTGTCTCCTGTACCAATGAGTTCTAGGGTATTTCTCACTTCTTCTAACCAATGTAATGTGTCTGGTTTTATTTTGAGGTCTTTGATTCACTTGGACTTTAGTTTTGTGCAGGGTGATAAGTATGGATCTGTTTGCATTTTTCTACATGTAGACATCCAGTTAGACCAGCACCATTTGTTGAAGATGCTATCTTTTTTTCATTGTATGGTTTTGGCATCTTTGTCAAAGATCAGGTGTCCATAAGTGTGTGGGTTTATTTCTGAGTCTTCTGTTTGGTTACATTGATCCACTATTCTGTTTCTATACCAGTACCACGCAGTTTTTATTACTGTTGCTCTATAGTACAACTTAAGATCAGGCATGGAGATACTTCCTGAAGATCTTTTACTGTAGAAAATTGTTTTAGCAATTCTGGGTTTCTTTTTGTTCCATATGAAGTTGAGAATTTTTCTTTCCAGGTCTGTAAAGAAATGTGTTGGTAATTTGATGGGAATTCCATTGAATTTGTAGGTTGCTTTTGGTAATATGACCATTTTTACTATGTTAATCCTACCAAGCCATGAGCATGGGAGATCTTTCCATTTTCAGATATCTTCTTCTAATTCTTTCTTCAGAGACTTAATTTTTTTTCATACAAATCTTTGACTTGCTTGGGTAGGGTTACACCAAGGTACTTTATGTCATTTGTGGCTATTGTGAAGGGTGTTGTTTCCCTAATTTCTTTCTCAGCCCTTTTGTCTTTTGTATACAGGAGGGCTACTGATTTTTTTTGAATTAATTTTGTATCCGGCCACTTTGCTGAAGGTGTTTATCAGCTGTAGGAGTTCCCTGGTAGAGTTTTTGGGATCACTCAGGTATACTATCATATTATCTGCAAATAGTGATAATTTTACTTCTTCCTTTCCAATTTGTATCCCCTTGATCTCCTTCAACTGTCTTATTGCTCTAGCAAGGACTTCCAGCACTATGTTGAAGAGATATGGAGAGATTGGGCAGTCTTGTCTTGTCCCTGATTTCAGTGGGATTGCTTTAAGTTTCTCTCTGTTCAGTTTGATATTGGCTATAGACTTGGTGTATATTGCCTTTACTATGTTTAGATATGTGCCTTGTATCCCTGATCTCTCCAGTACTTTACACATGAATGGATGTTGGATTTTGTCAAATGCTTTTTCAACATCTAGGGAGATTATCATGTATTATTTTCTTTCAGTTTGTTAATATGGTGGATCACATTGATGGATTTCCATATATTGAACCACCCCTGCATACGGGGGATGAACCCTACTTGGTCATAGTGGATGATATCTTTGATGTGTTCTTGTATTCAGTTTGCAAGTATTTTGTTGAGTATTTTTGCATCAATGTTCATAAGGGAGATTGGCCTGAAATTTTCTTTGTTGGGTCTTTTTGAGGTTTAGGTACCAAGGTGACTATGGCTTCATACAATGAGTTTGGTAATGTTTCTTCTGTTTCTATTTTGTCGAATAGTTTGAAGAGAATTGTAGTTAGCCCTTCTTTGAAGGTCTGGTAGAATTCTGCACTGAAACCATCTGGTCCTGGGTTTTTTTTTGGATGGGAGACTTTTGATGACCACTTCTATTTCCTTGGGGGATATAGGATTGTTTAATTGATTTACCTTGTCCTGATTCAGCTTTGGTAAGTCGATTCATTCAAGAAAATTGTCCATTTCACTTAGATTTTCAAATTTTGTGGAATATAGACTTTTGAAGTAAGTCCTAATGATTGTTTGGATTTCCTCAGTTTCTGTAGTTATGTCCCCCTTTTTATTTTTGATTTTGTTGATTTGGATGGTGTCCCTTTGACTTTTATTTAGCTTGGCTAAGGGTTTGTCGATCTTGTTGATTTTCTCAAAGAACCAGCTTTTTGTTTCATTGATTCTTTGAATTGTTTTATTTGTTTCTAATTGATTGATTTCAGCCCTGAGTTTGATTATTTCCAGCTGTCTACTCCTTTTTTGTGTGTCTGCTTCTTCTTTTTCTAGGGTTTTTAAGTGAGCCATTAAGTTGCTTGAATGAACTGTCTCTAATTTCTTCTTGAAGGCACTTAGGGCTATGAACTTTCCTCTTAGCACTGCTTTCATTGTGTTTCACAAGTTTGGGTATGTCGTGTCTTCATTTTCATTGAGTTCTAGGAAGTCTTTAATTTCTTTCTTTATTTCTTCTCTGACCCAGCTGTCATTGTCATTTAGTAGCAAGTTGTTCAGTTTCCATGTGTGTGTAGGCTTTTTGCTATTTCTGTTGTTGTTGAAGTCCAGCTTTATTCCATGGTGATCAGACAGGATACAAGGGATTATTTCAGTCTTCTTGTATCTGTTGAGGCTTGCTTTGTGACCAACTATATGGTCTATTTTGGAGAAGGTTCCATGAGGTGCTGAGAAGAAGGTAAATTCTTTTGTGTTTGGGTGTAAGTTTCTGTAATGTCTGTTAGGTCCATTTTATTCATGACCTCTGTTAGAGACATTGTTTCTTTGTTTAATTTCTTAATTTGTTGACCTGTATTTTGTTGAGAGTGGGGTTTTGAAGTTTCCCACTATTAATGTGTGGGGATCTATGTGTGGTTTAAGTTTTATCAAATTTATTTTTAAATGTGGATGCTCTTGTATTTGGGGCATAGGTGTTCAGGATTATAATGTCTTCCTGGTGGAATTTTCCCTTGATGAGTATGAAGTGTCATTCCCATCTGTTTTTATTAATTTTGGTTGAAAGTCTATTTTTTCAGATATTAGAATGGCTACTCCTGCTTGCTTCTTAGGTCCATTTGCTTGAAAAGCCATCTTCCAACCTTTTACCCTCAGGGAATGTCTATCTTTGTGACTTAGGTGTGTTTCTTGTATGCAACAGATTGCTGGGTTTTGTTTACGCATCCATTCTGTTAGTCTGTGTCTTTTTATTGGAGAATTATGTCCATTGATGTTGAGAGAGATTAATGACCAGTGGCTGTTAGATCATTTTATTTTGATGTTGGCTGTGGTCATAAGGTTGTGTGCTTGGTTGCTTTTTAAAATTAAATTAATCATTTTTGTATGTCATTTTTATGTCTCTCCCAAAATTTTGCCATCTTGCAAATTTCCAGGTCATCCATTCTTTATGTCAATATTTAAACATAGTTCAATGAAGTTTCCTCTTTTTTCTTGGGATATTTTAGATTTCCCCATCTCTAATGCTCTCATTATGCACTCTTCTGAATTATTTCCTTTTTAATTGTGACTTTAACAAAGTCCAACATTTTACACTTAATGTTTTTGATATCATATTCTCTCTCAATGTATTTGAATTGTAGAGATAAGTTAACTACTTTTAGTTCCATCAAAAATTAATTTCTAGGTTAAAGGTCACAATAGCCATTCTTTCTTCTGAAAGCAGATTATTTGAAAATCAGAGGAGATAATTTTTTGAGGTGTCACTAATGGTTTTCTATTGTCTGTGTCTCTCTAGCCCTAATGTTTATTGACATGATACATTTTTTTTTGTTGATTTTCATATATTGGTATATTTTGGTATACATTTCCTTCACCAACCCAGAAAAACAATTTATATTTTGATTTTGATGCAATCCTATAAAACGGTGTTCCTTTACTAATGCCTCACTTATTATTTCTGTTATTTAAATTTAGTTTAAATTTGTTTTATAATGACATTACACTTTTACACCAGTTCTTATCCTGAATGTCTATAAAACAAAAACAAAAACAATAATGAAAACATGGTAAGTGTCTTATTTTATCTTGCTCTCTGTAGGTGTTGTTGATCCATATTGCTCATTGGAATGTGAAGTCAGCTGGCATCCAAGTTTTAGTTCTCCAGAGAGTGGAGAATTTATTCTTCAAGTTTCTGGAGGAAATACTTTGACATTGACGTGTACTGCACATGTAATTATTTCTCTTGAATGTGATTTTCATCTTGAATGTCTGGATTATCTGGATATAGAGATGTCTTATATATGCATATAAAAACTGAATTCATGTAATAATTATTTTAGCTAATTGCCTACTGTGAATGAAGAAGTAGTTCAGGTATCCAAGAACTACTTGTGGAAACAACTTTGTGGAAACAACACTAGATTGAAAGGCTCTATAACTACATAAAAGCATCATGGGAGTCACTTACCAATTACTTGTTTCATTAACATTCAACATACAGTAGAGTTGAGAAAAATTTCCCACTATATTATACTGTTAATATTGTAATACTAGTTAATAATTTAGTAGGGGAAAGATCATAATTTATATAAAAGGAAACTAGACTTTTATTATTATAGAATATTTCTTATAATAAAAATGATATGTGTGATCTATATCTGTCTTTCTTTCTTGTTATAAACCAAGATGCCCTAACAATATGAATTTTGGTCATTGAGAAAGCATTTTGCTTGTGTATCCCAGCTAATTCTGTGAGATTTTAAGTAATCCATGTACTTTCACTGAATTTTATCTGTATTTTCTGATATAGTGAGTTAACCTATTTCATTTATGAAGGTGCATGTAGCTTCTACATAAAAGACTCTCCAAGTTTAGGGATTCCAATTTGTATCAGAACACAGTAGAGACTTGTTACTATTCACAGATCACCCAGATATAGAAACAGAAGATGATTAATGTAACCTTCCCTAGGCCCCTTTTCTCATAACCATATTTCACTCAAGGTTATCACTTTCCTTACATATGAGAAAATTAACTGTGGCTTAAAACATATATCCAAACAATCAAACTGCGTCATTATATGTATAACTTCCTGTTATAATTAGGTTTTTAATACTAGTGTATGCTGATGTATATGCTTATAGATAATTCATTTCTCTCTTTAAAAATACCCTTTTAATGTGACTGTACTGTCACTTACTATTTGCATGGCTGTTAAGGATATGCATTTCAAGTGTTTAGCCAACATGCCTAATTTTCATTGTTTCAACTGTCAGTAAGCATATGCACAGTATTTATCTAATGCTTATATAATTGTGTCTCGCAAGTTTAATAATGTACTTTTTTCTCAGATACACAACCTATGTTTATTTTTCACTAACATATAAAAATGAGGAAGTTAATTTAAGCATCAATGATATTTACTACTTACTGAGTAGTTACTGTATGTCAAGTGCCAGGCTAAGTGGCATTTATTAGCTCATCCCTAAAAAATTCTGAGACATTTAATGTATATATTCATATATATTATATATAATACAATTTAATAGATGAAGAATTGGTAGGCCATGATGCTGAAGTAACTAATATAAGGTAACAAATGCAAGAATTGGCTTAGTTGTAATTTTATTCCAGATCCAAATTGCCTCCACAGGCTTTAATGAAATGTTTTTACTGTTCCCTACGCCATGATTTAATAAGAATGAAATAACTAAATTATGAAATGAAAAAAAAGTGGGTTAATTAAATAGTGAATTAGAGAAGGAAATAACTGAGATTACTCAATAGTAAATTGTATCATTTCAGGTAAAGCTTTGGAATCTTTAATGTTAATTCTGAAGAAATCAGGACGGAAGAACATAAAATGTTTAAATACAATGTTAATTAAGGATTATCATATATTTATAAAAACTCATTTACTTTTATCTTTTTCTTTTTAACTTAGTTTGAAAGTTTATTATTCCAGTTAAAAACTTTTACAAATAATTGTAAGAACATATTAAAGCCTAATATAATAACAATATAATAACAGCATCAATGTCTAGTGTAAAATGCACTCACCCCAAAATATTGGACACAATGCATTGCTTATTCTTGATGCCTTGTTACTTTACTTTATTACTATATACATGCAGAATGGCCACATTTGACAATAGTTTCTTTGATTTATTTGTTCTATGATTTGTTTTTCTTGGAACGAAGAGGCAAATCTCTGTGTCTGTGTAATTCTATCAGTCTAAGCAAGCTATGTCCTCATTCTCATGTAGGTCAAGGTAACTGCCTATTAAGAGAAATGAAGATGGCTTATGGGTGATTTCATTTTAAACAACATTTTCTCAATAGATGACCTTTGAATTCTGTTTAATAGCACACAAATATACACTGTATGCACTTAATAGCGTTTCAATAATTAGTACATTAAGTATGTTTCTTAGTCTAGGGATCACTTCTGTCATAGGGATATTCTCAACATTTTACAGTTATGGACCCCATTTGTGTGTGTGTGTGTGTGTGTGTGTTGTAGCTGAGTATCACACCCGGGGTTTCACACATAATGGCAAAGCATTCAAGCAGTAAATTGTTTTCCACCATCACTTTGAGGAAGTTACTGTTAGTCATTATATTTTGATTTTGTTTGTCTTAAGTATTTATCAAAATCTATTAACATGTTATATTTAAAAATTCTCCAAGCTGAATTTCCTGATATGGGACAGGGTGTATTCTTGTCATTTCTTTCATTACTTTCCTCATTTTACCAATGAGGAAGATTGGCTTCATTTCTTTGTTTATATTAAGACCTTTTCAAGTTATGAGCATGATATACTAGAACAATTATTACATTATATATTTATAGGTTTAAATATATATATATATGCACATAAATATATACACACATATATGGTGGAGCAGGTACATATTATTTGTTTGTATTTATTTCTGTTATTTTTTTTAATAATTTCTCCTTTTTTTTTTTCATTATCAGGTTGGTCACACTAGAGTCAAGATTTTAGAGCCAAGAATAATATTCAGTAATAGTTCTCAAGGTTTAACTAATTGGAGGAAAGCCATTCTTCACAATGTAGGGCCAAACCATGCTTATTTTAAGGTAATGTAGAATTTTTGTCACATTAATTTATTGGTTCTAAATATACTATGAAATTAATACTTTATTTTTTAGAGGTTGGCTCAAGGCAGTGTTCAATTTATTACAAGTAGATTTTTTTGAGTATATTTTATCATGTTTTTCCTTCTACTTTCCCAAATTATATATATTTTCTTCTTTCTTTAAATTAAAATTTTATTTTTTATATTAGTTACAGTTTATGTACTTTGTATCCCAGCTGTAGCCCCCCTCCCTAATTCCCTCCCAGTCCCACCCTCCCTCCTTCATCTCCTCCCTGGCCCTTTCCACATCCACTGCTAGGGGAAGTCCTCCTCCCCTTCCATCTGACCCTAGCTTATCAGGTCTCTTCAGAATTGGCTGCAATGTCCTCCTCTGTCGCCTAGCAAGGCTGCTCCTACGTTGGAGGGGATGGAGAGGTCAAAGAGCCAGCCATTGAGTTCATGTTAGAAATAGTCCCTCTTTCCCTTACTAGGGAACCCACTTGGATACTGAGCTGCCATGGGCTACGACTGAGCAGGGGTTCTAGGTTCTCTCCATAAATGGTCTTTGGTTGGAGAACCAAATTCAGAAAAGACCCCTGTGCCCAGATAAATTTGGTCCTTGTAGATCTCCTGTCCTCTCCAGGTCATACTAACTCTCCCTTCTTTCATATGATTCCCTGCACTCTGCCCAAGGTTTGGTTATGAGTCTCAGCATCTGCTTTGATACACTGCTAGGTAGAGTCTTTCAGAGGCCCTCTGTGGTAGGCTCCTGTCCTATTTCTTGTTTTCTCCTACTTCCAATGTCCATCCTGTTTGTCTTTCTAAGTGAGGATTGATCATCTTACCCTGGGTCGTCTTTCTTGTTTATCTTCATTAAGTCTACAAATTTATGTATGTTTATCCTATCTTATAAGTCTAGTAACCACTTATAAGTGAGTATATACTTTATGTGTCTTTTCTGCTTCTGGGAAAGCTCATGATGATCTTTTCTAGATCCTACCATTTGCCTGCAAATTTCATGATTTCCTTGTTTTTAATTGCTGAGTAGTATTTCGTTGTATATTTTTCTTCTCTCCTCTTGTTTTTTCATGGTATCATTTGTTTCATTAAAAAAAATAAAATGTTTTTTTTAAGTAGAAACTCTTGTTTTATTGTTAACTGTAAGATGAGCCTTTTGAAACATGAATACTCCAGTCACAACAGAAACAATGACTTTTCAGAGTGTACCTACCTCTTTCTCTGAGTCACTGACTTCCCAATGATGATCTGTCTAATAACAAGAGCAATACAATAGCAAATGAGTTTACTGTTATCAATGGCACTCTCATCATGGTTCTCACTGACTAAATAAAGTTCATTAGTTGAGATTTAATTCCTGGCCCTTCTCTAAATCCAATTCCCTGGTCTGTTACTCACCCAATGTTCTTGAGGAAGTGCTCCTCATGTAGCATGGTGATGACATTCATAAACAGCAGGGCCATACATCCTGCACCAGGGAATACAGTGTGAAGTCCATGGTCACTCCAAGCTGTTCACAGGGTTAGTAACCAAAAAAACAACTAAAAAATTTTAATATAAATACATAGTAATGCTACAATACATAGTTCAGTACATGCTTTTTTTTTTCTTCATTTGTCATTTTGTAGTCAGCAATGTCATGGTAGCAGCAAGGACTATATTGAACTAATTGTTGTAATTCATATGTTTCCTGTATTTTATATACACAAAATTTTATTACAAAAATCACCTCATATTATATGCCCAGTGAGCCTCTCTATAGGAAATACTATAGATGTTTTCCTGTAAAACATTTGATATAATCGTGAAATTCACTGTATCATCTTACCAATTTTTTTCATAAACCCATCAATTTATGAAATGAAGTTAATAATATAAGAAAAACACATAACAAAAGATATGACAAGGTAGTTGAGTAAGTCCAACTCTAAAATTACTCAAAGGACTATAGGCAAGTAGGTATTAGTGAGAGTAGGAGAATAGTTTTCCCCAGGGAAAAGAACACCAAATGGTTGTTCTATGCCTTCAATGGAAACATACATACAAGGAATATTATTCAGATTTATCAGTGTTGTGTGTGTGTGTGTGTGTGTGTGTTCCTTTCCAAAGAAAATTATTATTTTAGATTTTTCTTTATATCGAATGGAAACATAAAATTATTTAAAATCTTAATCAATTTTTTTAAATCTTTTATTTTTTTTATTAATTACACTTTATTCATTTTGTATCCCCCATGAGCCCCTCCCTCCTCCCCTGCCGATCCCACCCTCCCTCCCCTTTCTGCATGCATGCCACTCCCCAAGTCCACTGATAGGGGTGGTCCTCCTCTCCTTCTTTCTGATCTTAGTCTATCAGTTCTCATCAAAAGTGGCTGCATTGTCCTCTACTGTGGCCTGGTAAGGCTGCTCCCCCCTCAGGGGGAAGTGATCAATGAGCAGGCCAATCAGATTATGTCAGAGGCAGTCCCTCTTCCCATTACTATGGAACCCACTTGGACACTGAACTGCCATGGGCTACACCTGTGCAGGGGTTCCAGGTCATCTCCACAAATAGTCCTTGGTTGGAGTATGAGTCTCTGGGAAGTTCCCTGTGTTCAAATTATCTTGTTCTGTTGCTCTGCTTGTGGAGTTTCTGTTCCCTCCAGCTCTTACTATTTCCCACTTCTTACATAAAATTCCATTCACTCTGTCCATCAGTTGGCCATCAGGCTCAGCATCTGCTTTGACAGTCTATACTGCAGAAGCTTTCAGAGGCCCTCTGTGGCAGGTTTCAAGGTTGTTTCCTGTTTTCTTCTGGCTTTCAGAGGCCCTCTGTAGCAGGTTCCGAGGTTGTTTCCTATTTTCGTTTTCTTCTGATGTACATCCTCTTTGCCTTTCAGGATGGGGATTGAACATTTTAGTTAGGGTCCTCTCTTTTGCTTAGTTTGTTTAGATGTACAGCTTTTAGTGGGTTTATTCTATATTGTATGTTTATATGAGTGAGTATATACCGTGAGTGTCTTTTTGCTTCTGGGTCAACTCACTCAGGATGATCCTTTCCAGGTCCCACCATTTACCTGCAAATTTCATGATTTCCTTATTTTTCATTGCTGAGTAATACTCCATTGTATAGATGTACCACAGTTTCTGCATCCATTCTTCAGTTGAGGGGCATCTGGGTTGTTTCCAGCTTCTGGCTATTACAAATAAAGCTGCTACAAACATGGTTGAACAAATGTCCTTGTTGTGTACTTGCGCCTCTTTTGGGTATATGCCTAGGAGTGGTATGGCTGGATCTTGAGGAAGCGCTATTCCTAGTTGTCTGAGAAAGCGCCAGATTGATTTCCAGAGTGGTTGTACCAGTTTACATTCCCACCAGCAGTGGAGAAGGGTTCCCCTTTCTCCACAACCTCTCCAGCATGTGTTGTCCCTTGAGATTTTCATCTTGGCCATTCTGATGGGTGTAAGGTGAAATCTCAGGGTTGTTTTGATTTGCATTTCCCTAATGGCTAATGAGGTTGAGCATTTCTTTAAGTGCTTCTCTGCCATTCGATATTCCTCTGCAGAGAATTCTCTCTTTAGCTCTGTTCCTCATTTTTTAAGTGGATTACTTGGTTTGTTGCTTTTCAGCTTGTTTAGTTCTTTATATATATTGGATATGAGTCCTCTGTCAGATAGAGGGTTGGTGATGATTCTTTCCCAATCTGTAGGCAGTCGCTTTGTTTTGATGACGGTGTCCTTTGCTTTACAGAAGCTTTTCAATTTCATGAGGTCCCATTTATTGATTGTTGCTCTTAGAGCCTGTGCTGTTGGTGTTCTGTTCAGGAAGTTTTCTCCTGTACCAATGAGTTCTAGGGTATTCCCCACTTTTTTTTCTAGCCGATTTAATGTGTCTGGTTTTATGTTGAGGTCTTTGATCCACTTGGACTTCAGTTTTGTGCAGGGTGATAAGTATGGATCTATTTGCATTTTTCTACATGTAGACATCCAGTTGGACCAGCACCATTTGTTAAAGATGCTATCTTTTTTCCATTGTATGGTTTTGGCATCTTTGTCAAAAATCAGGTGTCCGTAAGTGTGTGGGTTTATTTCTGGGTCTTCTGTTCGATTCCATTGATCCACCATTCTGTTTCTATGCCAGTACCATGCAGTTTTTATAACTGTTGCTCTATAGTACAGCTTGAGATCAGGGATGGAGATACCTCCAGAAGATCTTTTATTGTAGAGGATTGTTTTAGCAATTCTCGGGTTCTTGTTATTCCATACGAAGTTGAGAATTTTTCTTTCCAGGTCTGTAAAGAATTGTGTTGGCAATTTGATGGGAATTGCATTAAATCTGTAGATTGCTTTTGGTAAGATGGCCATTTTTACTATGTTAATCCTGCCAAGCCATGAGCATGGGAGATCTTTCCATCTTCTCATATCTTCCTCTAATTCTTTTCTCAGAGACTTGAAATTTTTTTCATACAAGTCTTTGACTTGCTTGGTTAGGGTTACGCCAAGGTACTTTATGTCATTTGTGGCTATTGTGAATGGTGTTGTTTCTCTAATTTCTTTCTCAGCCCTTTTGTCTTTTGTATACAGGAGTGCTACTGATTTTTTTGAGTTAATTTTATATCCGGCCACTTTGCTGAAGGTGTTTATCAGCTGTAGGAGTTCCCTGGTAGAGTTTTTGGGGTCACTCATATATACTATCATATCATCTGCAAATAGTGATAATTTGACTTCTTCTTTTCCCATCTGTATCCCCTTGATCTCCTTCGACTGTCTTATTGCTCTAGCAAGGACTTCCAGCACTATGTTGAAGAGATATGGAGACATATAAAGGGCATGTAATTTTTCATGTAATATTATCGTATTTTATTGTAATTTCTACAAAATATCCTATTTCTCCTAAATAAGGTTGCTATTCACCGTGCAAATGTAATAGATCTTAGGATTGGTGGATCTGTTGAAATTGCTGATGTTGAAATCACACCTGTGAGTATGCCACATGCTTGTCTGCTTAATTTATGATTGTGATAGTTATGCTGTGTCCCTAGTCTGTCAATTAATGTCTACAAATATTTTTGATTGTAGGAATTTTAAATATAATATTCAATTAGGTAATATAAATGTAAGTGATGATATAGAATATTGAATTTTTAAGAATAAAACACTGAACTTAGGCCTGAGAAAGGTAACAGTACGAAAATGATCTCATTTTCTCATCATAAGAGATGATTCTTTTCCTATCATGAAAGTGTGCTTAGCTATTGGTTTAATTGGTCTAGTTGTGAATTATTCTAAGCATATGAAGTATTTGCAGTCTTTGAAAAATTACTTAAATTGAATATTGTGTTTCCAATGTTGATTTAACCTGTATGAAACTATACTGTATATTTCTTCACTGCTGTGTACTGGCTATTTATTTGAACACACTATAATTAGCAACCTTATTCCACTGTTTTCCATGTAGTTTTTTGTAAACTATAATGACATCAGTTTTTCAAATTATTAGCTATATATAAGTAGAATTTGTTTTACTACTATTCATGTGCATACACATTGACACACACACATGTGCACATACATATGATAACTGCTGATACTGTGCATACACACAGACACACACACATAATACCCCTCCTTTTTAAAATAGTATTTCACAGGATGAATTCTGGTCCATTTACCCAAAGAAACTCATTAATTATTCAATTTAGGCTTTATGTTCCTCCCTTATTAACATTTATAAGATGTTATCAACATCTTATCCTCTGAAAACTCCTGCACTGTAAGAATTATTTTATTATTTTTGGGGTTGCTTGCAACTTTGCTTATTTCTTCCAATTGTTTTATAATCTGGTGCCATTATGGTGCTGATCTGTAAAATATTATGATTAAAGAGCTTAACTGGCTATCTCAGTACCTCAGCACCAGTCTGTAATTTATTTGTCCAACAAAAATTTTAGCATTAGACTTTAGTTTCTGATTCCTATTGTTTAGTGATGAAAATGTGAGATCTACAGACCAGTAAACATTCATCTAGCCTATTTAGCCTGTGCTGATTTTTGAAAATGAACAGTGTAAGAGCAGATGGATGACACCAAGAAAACAAGGATCTCTAAATCAACACTGTCAACACATATATGAACTGACAGAAAATTGAGGCAGCATGCAGAGGGAGAGCCTGTCTGGATCTACCAGGTCCTTTGCATTTCTATCATGGCTTCCCATTTATTGTTTTTATGAGATTCTGAGTGTGTGAATGAATGGGTGTCTGTTTATTGTGCCTATTCTTTGGCTCTTTTTATTCTGTTTGTTTATTTTATCTAATTCTGATGTATTAGTTTTTGTCTTATTTTACTATAATTTATTATTTTATATTATTTTTATCCCATATAAAGCCCTTTATTTTCTAATGAGACAAATAGGGGGTGCATCCAGATGGGAGGGTGTGGTAGGGAGGAACTCAGAGGTGTAGTAGAGGGAGGGAAAACCATAATTAGGATGTATTATATGTGAAAAAATCTATTTCAATAATGGAGAGGAAAAGAAAATCAAATCTCATAAAAGATAAAGTGTCTTTAACTTTAATATGGAAAACTTTATGGAAAATATTGAATGTTGTGGCTTTTATTACTCTATTTATTCATGCTAAATCCATTTTGGACATTCTTTAGAAATTACTATAAAGCAGAGCGACTGATAGGGCTTTATATTGATGTCTTTATTAATAAGCCTTTATTATTTTGAAATTTAGATATATAGTTTTCTTTAAAAATAATTTACTCATCATTTTTGGTATAGCTTGTTTGTAATTGTAACATTCAGTAGCCTGAGGGAGAATAAACACAAATTAGACACCAGCCTGGACTCCATATAAAACTCGTGTCTCAGTAATAATGATAACAGCAACTATGCTGTTTTGAATTTTAAAAATGCATATAAGATCTCTGTTGTAAAAGTTGTAGAACTTAGATTGCATGTTAATAAAATTTACATATTTTAACTCAATGAGCATATAATGAAGAAATAGGAGAACTAATGTTCATATATTTAGAAAATGTCAAGTATTTATTATATATTTTTAAAATTTCTAAGTGTATTTGTAAGTAAGTTGATACTGATGAAGTATTTTACTCAATATTATGATACTGTTGCCACTATGTATGTTCCTTTAGTTTTCTGTGTGCTTCTTTCGGTAATAATATAACAATTCTATAATGATGTACCCTAGAGCGGCTTGTGATAAAATACATACTTGGTGCATGAGATAGAGTTCAAAATTACTCAGTAAGTAGCCAATGCAACATAAAGATTTAGACACATGCAAGAATACAACCATGTGTGCATGTATATGAAAATGAATCTTGTTAATTTTTAGGATAGTCAAATATGTGAACAGATATTGTGATGTCATGAGGCAAATTAGTATAAGGAATAAGTTATCCTTACATGGTATAATTTATCGGAACTATTTATAGATATATCACATTATTAGGCAATTAAATTTAGAGAAGTGCCTTCTTGACAATGGAGACACTGATTAAAAAATGCAGTGTGAAATATCTGCCATTAGTTTGAAATGCAAAAATTATAGAACTTACTGGACTATTAAGTGTTAGGATGAGAAAGGAGCTTAGATGATCCTAGAATTTGAGGCACTAAAAGACGTGGACAACTTTATGAGTAATGCTGATGATCGTGAACCTTGTCCTGTTGTTAGTGTGTGAAGGTCAAATATGAGAGAAGTTTGTGACTTAGTTATTGAAGAGAAGGATTTGAGAAACTAAAAGTCTAAAAACTAAATAACCATTGACTAGTTATTATTTTCATACAGATATAATCTAGTAAAGTGGTTGAAGAAGAGGAGCAGGATTAATGTGTTTTGGTATCTTATTTATAAGATCAGGTAGAAGAGGAAGATAAAGTTTTGTAGAGATTTCTTCAACACTTAATCTCCTAGACAAATACAAAAATGCAAAATTGAGTGTACATATTTGTAAAGCATTACTCTGTTTCCTAATTATTTCTCTTTTTTGATTTTTAGAATAGATTTAATTTCAATGGTACCTTTATTGGCTCTACAGAAAGTATTGCATTTGTAATAAAAAACAAAGGTGTGACGCGTGCCAAAGTGGAGTTCAATCTAAAAGATTTTCCACTTTTTGCAATGGATTTTAAGGGACATGCAGGTATATTTTATGCCCTAATAGTATTATAAAGCAAATTTTATATTTTCAAAATTGTTTGAAAAAGTCTTTTCTCTGTGTTTACTCATGTGTCAGAAGTCATGTTTATTTTGCTTAAATGAAATATGTACTTTTATGAGTGCATTGTAATGTTTTTATTTCAGGAGTTGGCAAACTAAGCCTCTTAGACAAATCTGATTTGAACGTTATCTTATAAACAAAGTTTTATTAGAATCTAAATTCATTTGCATATTGCTTATTGCTGCTTTCATGGTATAGTGACAGAATTGAAGAATTGGGTCAGAAATCATGTCTCACAAAGTATAGAATATCTCTTAATTGAACAGTTACAGAAAAAGTGTCCTTCTAAGTGAGTTAGGTATTTCTTCATTAGTAAATATTTGATAAATCTGTTATAGTCTAAACACTATAATAAGTCTAGTCTATAAGGTAATTAAAACATTTTCTATGTTCTTTTTTGTCAAATCAAAACAAATTTTTATTTAATTATTTTTATTAATTACAGTTTATTCACTTTGTGTCCCTCCTGTACCTCCTTCCCTCCTCTCCTCCTAATCTGACCCTCCCTCTTCTCCACCTGTGTCCCTCTCCCAGTCCAGGGATAAGGGAGGTCCTCCTCCCCTTTCCTCCGATCCTAGTCTATCAGGTCTCATCAGGAGTGGCTGCATTGCCTTCCGCTGTAGCCTGGTAAGGCTGCTCCTCCCTCACAGGGAGATGATCAAAAAGCAGGTCAAATCAGTTTCTGTCAGAGACAGTCCCTGTCCCCATTACTATGGAGCCCATTTGGATACCGAACTGCCATAGGCTACCTCTGTGCAAGGGTCCCAGGACATCTCCATGAGTGGTCCTTGGTTGGAGTATCAGTTTTAGAAAAGACCCCTGTGCCCAGACTTTCTGGATCTGTTGTTTTCCTTTTGGAGCTCCCATCTTCTCCAGGTCTTACTATCTCCCACTTCTTTCATAAGATTTCTTGCACTCTGCCCAAAGTTTGGCTATGAGTCTCAGCATCTGCCTCAATACCCTGCAGGGTAGAGCCTTTCAGAAGCCCTCTGTGGTAGGCTCCTGTCCTGTTCCCTGTTTTCCCCCTCCTGTGATGTCCATCCTGTTTGCCTTTCTGAATGCATATTGAGTGAAGTGAACATTAAGGTTATCTGTTAGAATGTTAGTGACAAACAGATGAATCTTTCAGAGTGTTTAACTAAGTATACTTTAGAAAATGAATTATGTATAGAGTTTAGGGCAGTATTAAAAGAAACAAAAAGTGGGTGGTACCTGCTAGTATCTCTAATTCTGAAGAAGCAAGAGTAAAGAGTAAAGTGGTGATTGAGCAGGAGATGAAATCATGGACAGCAAGGCAACTCAACTAATAAGTACTAGAGTGAGAAAACAATGGAGCCATTGCTAGAACTCCAGCTGAGGTGGTGAGAGAGTAGTAGGGTAAATGTTTGACTTTCTCTCACTTCTTACTTTGGACTACTTTGTTGGTACTTCCTAGGGTAGAACTTAATCATAGGAAATTGCAAGTGAGCTTGACTTACTTGTTTTAGGGAAGTCAAAATAGAGTAAAGCCAAGAGAGTGAATATTACATCTAGGTGAAAAATGGTGACTACCTATACCAGTTGTTGAGGTAAATTAAAAATAAGGTTATACTATATAACAGGACTGATCCTGCAAGACAGTTCCTGACATGGTGTTAAACGAATGTTTATTGTGTGGGAGAAACCTAGTCTAGAGTCAGTTATCAGAAAGTGTAGACATTGATGCCTATTACCTAACTTATGGAATTGGAAGACTATAAATAGGTATATGTGAAGGAATGGGAGTAAAGTTCTAGTAAGGGTTTATTTAGTGTGATTTGTGTTTTTTTTTTCTTTTTTGAGAAAGGGTCTCACTATGTAGCCTGTCTACTGTCTATCACAGAACTTCCTGTATAGACCAGTATGGTTTCAAACTCAAAGAGATCATCTGTCTCTACCTCTCAAATCCTGGAATTAAATGTCTTTCTAGACTTTTGTCTTGGAGGTTAAGCAACATAATGAAAGGACTTATATATAGGAAACAGCTTAATTCGGCTTGTTATTTCCTTCTGGAGGTTAATTTAGAACATACTGAGGTGAAGATAGGGAGATAGACCCAGTGACCACAAGAGTGAGAATTGATGGTAAGTCTCAGAAAAGAACCCTGGGGCCAGATTTTTTAGTTGTGTTGCTCTCCTTGTGGAGCTCCTGCCCCCTCCAGGTCTTTCATTTTTGCCTTCTTTAATAAGATTCCCTGCACTCTGCCCAAAGTTTGCCTATAAGTGTCAACATATGCTTTCATACACTACTGGGTAGAGTCTTTCAGAGGCCCTCTGTGGTAGACTCCTCTCTTGTTCCCTGTGTTCTCTGTCTTCTGACGAGCATCCAATTTGCCTTTGAATGTATGAGGATGGAACATCTTACCCAGGGTCTTCCTTCTTACTTAGCTTTTTTAGGTGTACAATTTTAGTATGTTTATCCTATGTTTTATGTCTAATATCCACTATAAGTGAGTATATATCATGCATATCTTTCTGCTTCCAGGATACCTCACTCAGTATGATCTTTTTTAGTTCCCACCATTTGCTTACAATTTTCATTATTTCCTTGTTTATAATTACTGAGTAGTGTTACGTTGTGTAAATGTACTATAATTTCTGTATCCTTTTCTCAGTTGAGGGACAACTGGGTTGTTTCCAGATTCTGGCTGTTAAGAATAAAGATGCTTCGATTTGTCCTTGTTGTGTACTTGAGCATATTTTGGATATATACCTCGGAGTAGTATAGCTGGATCTTGAGGTAGCACTATTCCTGTATCATTCCAATTTTAGTATATGTGCTGCCAAAGAGAGCATGGTAGCACTATTCCTAATTATCTCAAAAAGTGCCAGATTGCTTTCCCAAGTAGTTGTACAAGTTCACATTCCCACCAGCAATGGAGAAGGCTTCCCCTTTATCCACATCCTCTCCAGCATGTGTTCTCACTTGAGTTTTTGATCTTAGACATTCTGATTGGTGTAAGGTGAAATACAAGGGTAGTTTTAATTTGAATTTCCCAGATGACTAAGGATTTTGAGCAATTCTTTAAGTGATTCTTTGCCATTCAGAATTCCTCTACAAAGAATTAATTCTCTGTTTAGCTTGGTACCGCATTTTTAAATGAATTACTTGATTTATTGCTTTTTAACATTTGAATTCTTTATATATTTTGGATGTTAACGCTCTGTCAGAAATAAGGATGGTAAAGATCCTTTTCCAGTCTGTAGGTTGTCATTTTTTTTTCTGATAACAATGTCCTTTGCTTTACAGAAATTTTCTGTTTCATGAGGTCCCATTAATTGATTGATGATCTTAGAGGCTGTGCTGTTAGTGTTCTGTTAAGGAAGTTGTCTCCTGTGCCAATGAGTTCTAGGCTCTTCCCCACTTTTTCTTTTAACAGATTAGTTTGTTTTTTTTAGTTGAAGTCTTTGATCACTTGGACTTTAGTTTTGTGTAAGTTGATAAATATGGATCTATTTGCCTTTTTCTACATGTAGACATCCAGTTAGACCCGTTCCATTAGTTGAGGATGCTGCCTTTTTTCCACTGTGTGGCCTCTGGTGTCTTTGTCAAGTATCTCATATCTGTAGGTATGTGGGTTTATTTTTAGTTCTTCTGTTTGATTCCATTGATCCATCATTCTGTTTCTACAAAGTTTTTATTACTATTGCTCTGTGGTACAGCTTGAGATTGGGGATGTAGATACCTCCAAACGATCAGTTGTTGTACAGGATTTTTTTTTTAGCAATTCTGGGTTGTTTGTTTTCCATATGAATTTGAGAAATGCTCTTTCAAGTTCTATAAAGAATTGTGATGGTAGTTTGATGGGAATTGCATTAAATCTGTGGATTGCATTTGTCAGGATGGCCATTCTTTATATCTTAATCCTACTGATCTGTGAGCATGGGAGAAATTTCCATCTACTGATATGTTCTTCAATTTCTTTCTTCAGAGACTTGAAGTTGTATTTATTATTTATCTATCTATCTATCTATCTATCTATCTATCTATCTATCTATCTATCTATCATCTATCTATTCAAAGAGGTCTTTCACTTGCTTGGTCAGAGTCACACCAAGGATCTTTATGTCATTTGTGGCTATTTTGAAAGGTGTAGTTGCCCTAATTCCTTTCTCAGAAATTTTGTCTTTCATATATTTGAGGGCTGCTAATTTTTTTGAGTTAATTTTATATCTACCCACTGTGATGAAGCTTTTTATCAGCTGCAGGGGTTCACTGGTTGAATTTTTGCAGTCACTCATGTAAACTATCTTATCATTTGCGAATAGTGATACTTTGACTTACTCCTTTCTGAACTGCATCCCTTTGATCTCCTTTAGTTGTCTTATTTCTCTAGTTAGGACTGCAAGTACTATGTTGAAGAGATACAGATATATTGGGCAGCCTTGTCTTGTGGGATTGATTTAAGTTTCTCTCTGTTTAGTTTGATGTTAGCTATATGCTTCCTGTATATTGTCTTTATCTGTTTATGTACGTGCCTTGTATCTCTGATCTCTCTAAGACTTTAAACATGAACATGGATTTTGTCAAATGCTTTTTTTTTTCACATCTAAGGAGATGATCATGTGATTTTTCCCTTTTAGCTTGTTTATATGGTGGATTACATCGATGGATTTCTGTATATTGAACTACCCCTGCATACCTGGGTTGAAGCCTACTTGGTCATTGTGGATGACATATTTTATGTGTTCTTGGATTCTGTTTGCAAGTACTTTATTGAGTATTTTTGTATCGATGTTCATAAGAGAGATAGGTCTGAAGTTTTCTTTTTCTTTTTCTTTTTTTGGTTGGGTCTTTTTCTGCTTTAGGTATCAAGGTATTTATGGACTCAGAGATTGAGTTTGGTAATGTTCCTTTTGTTTCAATTTTGTGGAATAGTTTGAAGAGAATCGCAATTAGCTCTCCTTGAAGGTCTGGTAGAATTCTGCATTGAAACTATGTGGCCCTGGGCTTTTTTGGGGAGGGAAATTTTGATGATTGCTTCTATTTTCTTGGAGGATATAGGACTATTAAAACTATGTACCTATCTTGATTTTATTTTGGTAAATGAAATGTATCAAAAAAATTGTCCATTTCATTTGGATTTTCAAATTCCGTGGCATATAGGCTTTTGTAGGAAGACCTAATGACTGTTTGGATTTCCTCAGTGTTTGTTTTTATGTCCCCCTGATCATTTCTTGGATAGTTTCTCTCTGTCTTTTGGTTAGTTTGTCTAAGGGTTTGTCCATCCTGTTGATTTTCTCCAAGAACCAGCTCTTGGTGTCATTAATTTTTCAAATTGTTTCCTTTTTTCTAATTCATTGATTTCAGCTCTAAATTTATTTATTTCAAATTTTCTACTGTTTTTTTTTTTGTGTGTGTGCTTCTTTTTTTCCCCTAGGGCTTCTAGGCATACCATTAAGTTGCTTGTATCAGATGTCTCAAGCTTCTTTCTGGAGTCACTTAATGCTATGAACTTCACCCTTAGCACAGCTTTCATTGTGTGCCATTAGTTTGGGTAAATTGTCCCTTCATTTTCATTGAATTTTATGAAGTCTCTAATTTCTCTTTTCACTTCTTTCCTGACCAAGCTGCCATTGAGTAGAGAGTTCTAGTTTAAATGTTTATGTAAGCTTTTTTTTTTTATTTCTATGTTGTTGAGGTCCTGTTTGGTCCATGTTGGTCTGATAGGATCCAAGGGATTATTTCAGTCTTCTTGTATCTATTGAGGCTTGCCTTGTGCCCAATTATATGGTCAATTTTTGAGAAGGTACATGCAGTGCTGAAAAGAAGGTATAATCTTTTGAGTTTGGGTGAAAAGTTCTGTAGTCATCTTTGAAGTCCATTTTAGTTAGGACCTGTACAAGTGTCATTATTTCTCTATTTAGTTTCTGTCTAGATGATCTGTCCCTTAGTCAGAGTTTAGGGTTGAATCTCCCACTATTAAGGTGTAGGATCGATGTGTGATTTAAGCTTTACTAATGTTTCATTTACAAATGCAGGTGCTCTTGTATCTGGGGCATAGATGTTCAGGACTGTGATGTCCTCCTAGTGGATTTTTCCTTTGATGGGAATTAAGTGCCCTTCCTCATCTTTTTTGATTGCTTTTGGTTGAAAGTCTATTTTATTCGACATTAGGATAGATAACTCAGCTTGTTTTCTGGGTCAGTTTGCTTGAAATATCTTTTTCCTTTACTCTGAGGTAGTATCTATCTTTGTTGCAGAGGTGTGTTTCTTGGATGCAATAGAATTTTGGATCATTTTTCCGCAAACATTCTGTTAGTCTGTGTCTTTTATTGAAGAGTTGAGTCCATTGATGTTGAAAGATACTAGTGACCAATGAATGCTAGTTCCTTTTATTGTGGAGTTGGTGATATTACTGTGTTTCTATGCTTGTTTTCTTTTAATTTTTGTTGTGAAACTTATCTGTATCCTATGTTTTTTTGGGTGTAGTTGTTTTCATTGGATTGGAGTTTCTTTCTTGTATCTTCTGTAGGGATGGGTTGCTGTGTAGATATTGTTTAAATTTAATTTTGTCATGGAATACGTTGCTTTCTCCACCTATGTTGATTGAAAGTTTTGCTGGGTATAGTAGTCTCTGTTTGCATCTGTGCTCCCTCAAGGTCTGCATGACATCAGCCCAGGACATTTGGATTTTCATAGTTTCTGTTGAGAAGTCTGTTGTGATTTTAATAGGTCTACCTTTATATGCCTTTTTCACTTGCTGTTTTTTAATCATTTAAAAATATTATTTATATATTTATTTAGTTCAGTTTATTTACTTTGAATCCATTCTGCTGCCCCCTCTCTTATCTTCCCCTATGTGATCTTTCCCTAGTAGTTTCATTGGGGAGGACCTCCTCCCCTTCTATCTGACTGTAGCTTTTCAGGCTGGTTGCATCAACTTCCTCTGTGGCTGGCAAGGCTAACCCTACCAGGGGGAGGTGATCAAAGAGCTGGCCATCGACTTCATGTCAGAGACTGTCCCTGTACTTTGTACTATGGAATCTACTTGAAAACTGAGCATCCAGTGGGATTCCTTTTAACAGGCATTCTAGGTCCTCTCCATGCACAGTTCTTAAGAGTATTGGTCTCTTTAGCCTCCCCTGCCCCGAGTCTAGGTATTTGTGGATATCTTCTCTTGCTTTTGTTCATATTTTTTCTTTGATTTGTAGAATTAGTGTTTTGACTATTATGTGACATGTAGTGTTTCTTTTCTGTTCTAGTCTATTTGGTATTCTTTCGGCCTCTTGTATGTTTATGGACATCTCTTTCTTTAAGTTGGGAAAATTTTCTTCTATGATTTTCTTAAAAATATTTTCCTGACCTTGGAGCCTAGAATCTTCTTTTTGGTCTATTCCTATTATTCTAGGTTTTGTTTTTTCATGGCATATTTGATTTCTTTGAAGTTTTATGTTTGGAATTTTTCTGATTTTGTTTTTTCTTTGAGAGATATATTAAATTCTGCAATTGTATCTTCAGCGTCTGAGATTCTGTCTTCCATCTCTTGTATTCTGTTGGTGATGCTTACCTTCGTGGTTCCTGGTCTTTTTTCTAAGTTCTCCAGCTCCCGGGTTTTCTCTGTATTGTCTTTATTGATTCTAATTCTGTTTTCATGTCTTACACTATTTCCTTCATATTACTGGATGTGGATTCTTGTCTTTCTTTGATGGCCACTATTTTTCCTCTCTATATGGCTCTACTTGTGCTTCTATATGTGTCTGTATTTGTTTGGCTGTATTTGCCTGTATTTGCCTGTATTTCTTTTTTTTTAATTCTTCTTTTTTTATTTTATTTTTTTCTTATCAGTTACATTTTATTAACTCTGTATCCCAGCCATGTCCCGATCCCTCATTCCCTCCAGGTCCCTCCTTCCCTCCCTCTTCTCCACCGTGCCCCTTGCCAAGTCCACTGATAGGGGGGACCTCCTCCCCATTCATCTGATCCTGTTTTATCAGGTATCTTCAGGACTGGCTGCAAAGCTCTCCTCTGTGGCCTAACAGGACTGCTCCTCCCTTGGGGGATGGGGAGGCCAAAGAGCCAGTCATTGAGTTCCTGTTAGAAATAGTCCTTGTTCCCCTCACTATGGGAAGCCAATTGGTTACTGAGCTACCACAGGCGACATCTGAGCTGAGGTTCTAGGTTACATTCATACATGGTCCTTGGTTGCATGTCAGTCTCAGAAAAGACCCTGTGCCCAGATATATTTGGTCCTTGTGGAGCTCCTAACCTTTCCTCATCAGACTAACTCCCCTTCTTTCTTATGATTCCCTGTACTCTGCCAAAGGTTTGGTCATGAGTCTTTGCTTTGAAAACACTGCTAGTTAGAGTCTTTCAAATGCGCTCAGTAGACTCCTGTCATATGTTCAATGCGCATCACATCAGTCTTTCTAAACGAGGATTGATCATCTTACCCCATGTCCGCTCTCTTGATTATCTTTTTTAGGTGTATAGATTTCATTATGTTTATCATATCTTATAATTCTATATAAGTGAGTATATACTGTGTTTGTCTTTCTCCTTCTGAGATATTTCACTCAGGATGATCTTTTCTAGATCCCACCATTTGCCTGCAAATTTCATAATTTCCTCCTTTTTGATTGCTGAGTAGTATTCCATTGTGTAAAAATACCACAATTTCTGTACCCATTCCTCCGTTGATGGACATCTGGGTTGTTTCCAGGTTCTGGCTATTACAAATAAAGCTGCTATGAACATGGTTGAGCAAGTATCTCTTTTGTGTACTTGAGCAAACTTTGGGTATATACCTAGCAGTGGTATAGCTGGGTCTTGAGGAAGCACTATTCCTAATTGTCTTAGAAAGCCCCAGATAGATTTCCAGAGTGGTTGTATCAGTTTACATTTCCACCAGCAGTGGAGGAGGGTTCCCCTTTCTCCACAACCTCTCCAGCATTTGTTGTCCCTTGAGTTTTTCATCTTGGCCATTCTGATGGGTGTAAGGTGATATCTGAGGGTCGTTTTGATTTGCATTTCCCTGATGGCTAATGAGAATGAGCATTTCTTTAAGTGTTTCTCTGCCATTCTATATTCCTCTGTCAAGAATTCTCTGTTTAGCTCTGTTCCCCATTTTTTAATTGGATTACTTGGTTTGCTGCTTTTCAGCTTCTTTAGTTCTTTGTATATACTCGATATTAGTCCTCTGTCAGATAACGGGTTAGTGAAGATTCTTTCCCAATCTGTAGGCAGGCGTTTTGTTTTGATGACAGTGTCCTTTGCTTTACAGAAGCTTTTCAGTTTCATGAGGTCCCATTTATTGATTGTTGCTCTTAGAGCCTGTGCTGTTGGTGTTCTGTTCAGGAAGTTGTCTCCTGTGCCAATGAGTTCTAGGCTGTTCCCCACTTTTTCTTCTAACAGATTTAGAGTATCTGGTTTTATGTTGAGGTCTTTGATCCACTTGGACTTTAGTTTTCTGTAGGGTGATATATATAGATCTATTTTCATTTTTCTGCATGTAGACATATAGTTGGTTCAGCACAATTTGTTGAAGATGCTATCTTTTTTCCATTGAATGGTTTTGGCTTCTTTGTCAAAAATCGAGTATTCATAGGTGTATGGGTTTATTTCTGGGTCTTCTATGTGGTTCCATTGATCCTCCTGTCTGTTTTTGTGCCAATACCATGCAGTTTTTATTACTATTGCTCTGTAGTACAACTGGAGATCAGGGATTGAGATACCTCCAGATGATCTGTTGTTGTACAGGATTGTTTTGGAGATTCTGGGTTTTTTATTTCTCCATATGAAGCTGGGAATCTTTTTTTCAAGGTCTGTAAAGAATTGAGTTGGTATTTTGATGGGAATTGCATTAAATCTGTAGATTGCTTTTGGCAGGATGGCCATTTTCACAATGTTAATCCTACCAATCCATGAGCACGGGAGATCTTTCCATCTTCTGAGATCTTCTTCAATTTCTTTCTTCAGAGACTTGAAGTTTTTATCAAACAGGTCTTTCACTTGCTTGATTAGTGTCACCCCAAGGTACTTTATGTTATTAGTGGCTATTGTGAAGGCTGTTGTTTCCCTAATTTCTTTCTCGGCCCTTTTGTCTTTGGTATACAGGAGGGCTTCTGATTTTTTTGTGTTGATTTTATATCCTGCCACTTTTCTGAAGGTGTTTATCAGCTGGAGGAGTTCTCTGGTTGAATTTTTGGGGTGGCTCATATATACTATTATATCATCTGCGAATAGTGACACTTTGACCTCTTCCTTTCCGATTTGTATCCCCTTGATCTCCTTTAGTTGTTTTATTGCTCTGGCTAGGACTTCAAGTACTATGTTGAAGAGGTAGGGATAGAGTGGGCAGCCTTGTCTTGTCCCTGATTTCAGTGGGATTGATTTAAGTTTCTCTCCATTGAGTTTGATGTTGGCTATAGGCTTGCTGTATATTGCCTTTACTATGTTTAGATATGTGCCTTGTATTCCTGATCTCTCCAAGACTTTAAACATGAATGGGTGTTGGACTTTGTCAAATGCTTTTTCAGCATCTAAGGAGATGATCATGTGGTTTTTCTCCTTCAGTTTGTTTATGTGGTGGATTACATTGATGGATTTCCATATGGTGAACCACCCTTGCATGCCTGGGATGAAGCCTACTTGGTCGTGGTGGATGATATCTTTGATGTGTTCTTGGATTCAGTTTGCAAGTATTTTATTGAGTATTTTTGCGTCAATGTTCATAAGAGAGATAGGTCTGAAGTTCTCTTTTTTTGTTGGGTCTTTGTGTGGTTTAGGTATAAGGGTGACTGTTGCTTCATAGAATGAGTTTGGTAATGTACCTTCTATTTCTATTTTGTTGAATAGTTTGAGGAGAATTGGTGTGAGCACTTCTTTGAAGGTCTGGTAGAATTTTGTGCTGAAACCATCAGGCCCAGGGGTTTTTTTGGAGGGGAGACTGTGAATGGCTGCTTCAATTTCCTTGGGGGATATAGGGCTGTTCAGTCTTTCTACCTGATCTTGACTTAATGTTGGAAGATGGAATATATCAAGAAAATTATCCATTTCATTTAGGTTTTCAAATTTTGTGTCAAATAGGCTTTTGTAGTATGACCTAATGATTGTTTGAATTTCCTCAGTGTCTGTAGTTATGTCACCCTTTTCATCTCTGATTTTGTTGATTTGGATAGAGTCTCTCTGCTTTTTAGTTAGTTTGGCTAAGGGTTTGTCTATCTTGTTGATTTTCTCAAAGAACCAGCTTTTTGTTTCATTGATTCTTTGAATAGTTTTATTTGTTTCTAATTGATTGATTTCAGCCCTGAGTTTGATTATTTCCAGCCTTCTGCTCCTCTTGGGTGTATCTGCTTCTTTTTTTCCTAGGGTTTTCAGTTGGGCCATTAAGTTGTTTGTATGTGATGTTACGAATTTCTTCTTGCAGGCACTTAGTGCTATAAATTTTCCCCTGAGCACTGCTTTCAATGTGTCCCATAAATTTGGGTATGTTGTGCCTTCATTTTCATTGAATTCTAGGAAGTCTTTAATTTCTTTCTTTATTTCTTCCTTAACCCAGCTGTCGTTGAGTAACAGGTTGTTCAGTTTCCATGTGTGTTTAGGCTGTTTGTTATTTCTCTTGTTGTTGAGGTCCAGCTTAAGTCCATGGTGGTCAGATAGAATACAAGGGATTATTTCAATCTTTTTGTATCTGTTGAGGCTTGCTTTATGACCAACTATATGGTCTATTTTGGAGAAGGTTCTATGCGTTGCTGAAAAGAAGGTATACTCTTTTGAGTTTGGATGAAAAGATCTGTAGATGTCTATTAGGTCCATTTGATTTAGGGTCTCTGTAAGTGTTTTAATATCCCTATTTGTTTTCTGTCTAGTTGATCTGTCCCTTGGTGAGAGTAGAGTGTTGAAGTCTCCCCCTATTAGGGTTTTAGGATCAATGTGTGATTTAAGCTTTAATATTGTTTCATTTATGAATGTAGGTGCTCTTGTATTTGGGGCATAGATATTCAAAATTGTGATGTCCTCTTGGTGGATTTTTCCTTTGATGAGAATATAGTGGCCGTCCTTATCTTTTTTGATTAACTTGGGTTGAAAGTCTATTTTATTAGATATTAGGATGGCTACTCCCGCTTGTTTTCTGGAACCATTTGCTTGAAAGACATTTTTCCAGCCCTTTACTATGAGGTGGTGTTTATATTTGTTGCATAGGTGTGTTTCTTGGATGCAACAGAATGTTGGATCATGTTTCCGCAACCATTCTGTTAGTCTGTGTCTTTTTATTGGGGAGTTGAGTCGGTTGATGTTGATAGAAACTAGTGACCAAGAATTGTTACTTACTTTAGATGTGGGTTTGGTGGTGTCACTGAGTTTCATTGCTTGTATTCTTTTGGTGTTTTTGTTGTGTAGTTATGTATTTCCTTTGTTTCCTTAGATGTAGTTGTTTTCCTTGGTTTGGAGTTTCCCTTCTAGTAACTTCTGTAGAGCTGGGTTACTATGTAGATATTGTTTAAATTTGGTTTTGTCTTGGAATATTTTGAATATGTTGATTGAAAGTTTTGCTGGGTATAGTAGTCTGGGTTGGATTCTGTGGTCCCTTAAGGACTGTATGATTTCTGTCCAGGTCCTTCTGGCTTTCATTGTTTCTGTTGAGAAATCTGGTGTGTTTCTGATAGGTCTACATTCATATGTTACTTGGCCTTTTTCCCTTGCTGTTTTTAGAATTTTTTCTTTGTTTTGTAGGTTCAGTGTTTTGACTATGATGTGATGTGAAGAATTTCTTTTCTGGTCTAGTCTACTTGGTGTTCTGTAGGCCTCTTGTATGTTTATGGCCATGTACTTCTTTAAGTTGGGAAAGTTTTCTTCTATAATTTTCTTGAAAATATTTTCCGGACCTTTGAGCCTGATGTCTTCTTTTTCTTCTACTCCTATTATTCTTAGGTTTTGTCTTTTCATCGTGTCCTTGATTTCTTGGATGTCTTGTGTTTGGAACTTTTCTGATTTTATTTTTTCTTTGAGAGACGTGTCAATTTCTGCAAGTGTATCTTCGGCTCCTGAGATTCTCTTGTATTCTGTTGGTGATGCTTACCTTTGTATTTCCCGATCTTTTCTCTATGTTCTCCAGCTCCTGGTTTTTCTCTATTTATGTTTTCTTTATTGATTCTAATTCTGTTTTCATGTCTTGCACCATTTCGTTCATCTGTTTGAATGTGTATTCCTGCTTTTCAATGATAGCTTCTATTTTTTTGTCCGTTTCGTCTCTATGTATCACTAATTGTGCCTCTACTTTGGGTATAATTGCCTGTATTTCTATGAGAGCTTTGTTTATTTCTTCTTTATTTGCCTTCATTTGTGTGGACATTTCTTTGAGAGCTTTGTGCATTTCTTCTCTGTTTGCCTCAATTTTCGTGGTCATTTCTCTGAGAGCACGGTTTGTTTTCTCTTGGTTAGTCTCGATTTCTTTAGCTATTTCTCTGAGGGCTTTGTTCATTTCATCTCTATTGGCCTCTAATAGCTGGAGAAACATAGTTTTGAGGTCGTTTTCTTGTATATCTAGTGAATTGAAGTGTCCATTGTTTTGTGGGGTTGCTGGTGAGGTCATTATGTCCTGATTTTTGTTGGGAGTGTTCTTATGTTTGCCTCTAGCCATCTGGTTATTTATAATCCTCACTGGTTGTTCCTCGAGATTGTAGTTTGGGCTATGATCCTCTCTTTCTGTTTTCTGGACTGTTTTTTCAGGAAGATGAGAGAGGTTCACTGCTTTGGGAGTATGTTTTCAGTTTTGCCTAAGTAAGGAATGTGATGCTGGCGCTATTCGCGTGCGCTTTTAGCGGGCGCACTGTGTATGTGCGGATTCTCTGACTATTGCAGTGGCCTGTAAGCCACTATTATGCTGTTCTGACTGAGATCCAGGGATTGTTTGCCTGGATTACCTTGGTGGACTCGCAAGGCAGAGGCTTCAATGTTGGGGTCGCTATCCCAAGAATCCCTATGTTGCCTACACTAGGGGTGTGGGTGGCAGGGATCTCGTCTGGTTGCTTCTGTGGAGAGGCCCTGGGTCTGGGGAAATCTCTCCCTAGAAGGCTCACTCACTCTCTGGCAGGACCAGTTGGAATGCACAGGAGTTCCCCTTGCTCACTACTCTCTGTTTTGGTCCTGCTACGGAAGTGCAGCGGTAGGCTAACAGTCAGCTCTGTGACACTGTGGCCACAGGACTCGGTGTCCACCTTTCCTGTGTGCTGCCTCTTTGTCCTTTCCCTCTGCCAGGAGGGGTTATGTTGACTGGTCCCTGGGTAGCACGGGAAAGAGTTAGGATGAGTGTACTCAATCCCAGATCCCGGGCCCAGATCTCTCTGCTAGAAGCAGCCTAGCGGTAGAATCTATGTTTGCTGATCCCAAGAGAGTACCGGGTAGGGTTGAGTGTCCTCAGATCCAGAGCTTGGGTTTCTCTGCTAGGGGCCGCTGGGTGAGCTGGAGAGAGGGTGCTGTGTCCTTGGCAGGCTGCCTCTCTGTCCTTCCCCTCTGATCTTCTCCTCTGCTAGGGCAAGCTTATGGAGGTGCTCTCTGGGGAGTGCCAGCAGGGGTTGGGGCTTCTCAGTTGGATCCTGAGCCCTGAGCTGGCATTTCTCTTCCAGGGGTCAGGGGGTGGTGGTGATAGAACTTGCTGCTAGACCTTATTGAGCTGGACCCAGGAGAATCTCAGGACGTGTAGAATGACCAGAGTCCCAGATCTCGAGCTGTAGTTTGTTTGCTAGGAGTGCCAGGCAGCACTGGAGTTCCGGCACTGTGAAGCCGCTGTGCGCCTCTTTATCCTTCCACTCCACTGCGGCAGGGTTATGGCAGCGTTTGGGGGAGTCCCTGAAAGGATTGGGTTTTCTCAGCCCCAATCTCGGGTTGGGGTACAGACAATGTGGTCTGTGGCAGATTCTGCTGGATGCCTCCTGCCTCCTCCGAAGAGGGAGTAGGGATTTTGAGCTGGGTGCGCAGCTGCTATCCGCCCGCGGCGGGAGCTCAGTTGTGATGGCAGCAGGTAACTGCTACGATTGGAGAGACCTTCCAGGGAAAGACTGGGTGACCCGTGACCAGTCTGGCAACTTTCCTTCCCTGTGGGTTTTTTTTTTTTTTTTTTTTTGCGCCTAGGACTCTTAGCCTCAGGCACCCTCGTGCCCACCAATCATCCTGGGAAACTGATCGGGACAAGCAGGCTTGTGGCACCAGTCCGGAGACCCAAAGCCCGTGTTAGCCAGGTTCTCTTCTGGGTTCTGGCTGGGCAGCCGAGTGGACCCGACTGATTTCCACGCCGTGGGAGCCTCCCCTCACCTAGGAAACATGATCGATCGCTGTTGTTTTAGGGCCCAGAGTTCAGTCTCCTGGTTGCTGCAAGGAGTGTGTTGTCCCACTTCTCAGACACGGTGTTCTCCCGGTGCCGCCATCTTGGCCCCCTCGAGGATAATTCTTCTTCTGCCTGCATTTCTTTGAGAGCTTTGTTCATTTCTTCTTATGTGCTTCTAATAACTGGATAAGGATAAATTTGAAATTATTTTCCTGTGTTTCCCATGAATTAAAATATCTATTTTTTTTTTTTTTTTTTGTGTGCTGCTGGTGAAGCCATGATGTCCTGATTTTTTGTTGGATGTGTTATTACGGCAACCCCTAGTCATCAGCTTATCTGTAACCTTCACTGTTTGTTTCCTGAGTCTGTTTTTCAAACTTGGTCCATCTGTCTCTGGTGTCTGGAGTATTCTTTAGGAAGATGAGAGTGGCCAACCATTTCAAGAGTGGATGTTGGTCTTTCAGCTTTAGCTAAGGGAGGAAGTTTGCAGCAGCATGTGCACAAGCACAGGTGCCTGCGTGGAAGTGTGTCTTGAAGGACAGGGTACTAGAGCATGTAAATGCCTGGAAGTTTGCAGGTGCCCCGAATGCCTCAGTGGCCCACAGGCCTGTTGTACTGTTTTCCAGGTTTTCAGATCTGTTTGGGTTGCACCATCTTAGTTCCAGGAATTGTTTGCCTGTACTCCACTAGGAGACTCACAGAGCAGGGTCTTCAATGTTGAGAATGCGGTCCCAAGAATCACTATGTGGCTTACAGTGTTGGTGTGGGTGAGAGGGATCAGATACCTGGGTGCTAGCAGAGAGGAACCCTGGATCTGGGGCTCTGCATGCACTCACTTGAAGGTGCACTCACTTGCCAGCAGGTCTAAGAGTAATGCACAGGGGTTCTCCTGGTTCTCTACTCTCAGATATTTCTCTTCAGGGGCAAATCCAAGTGGAGGCTCTCCCTTAACTCAGTGGAGTACACTGTTTGGCCTCAGAGCAGGGATACCCTTACTTTGGGCAGCTGCCTCATCTACTGTCTTAATCAGCGGTACAGAGGCTCTTTCTTGGGGCAGCTGCTTAGCTCTGGGGCCCATACTGCAGTCTGCTCTACCATCTCAGTCACCCAGCAAGGAGGATCATGCTTGGTGCAACCTCTGCAGCCTCAGCAGAGCAGGGAAGCTTGCGTTCTGGGCAAGGGAAACTGTAAGGGATTAGAATGCTTGCCAGTTTCAGACCCTGGAGACTTCCACAGGAGACTTCCACCTGGATACAAATTGTCCCAGCTCACAGGTTGTCCCCTCTAGCCCAGGAAGCCTCAATGTCTATGTTCCAGCTTCAGCTGCTTCTCCACTCAAGATTTTCAGAATTTCGGATCCTGTGCCCCTCAGATATGATGCTCGCTGGTAGACTCCTTCTTGGACCCTCAACTACCTTTTCAAATGCATTTCTGTTTCCAAACTTTTCCCCTTATTCCACACAATATTACATTCAAATATCTGACCACATTTCTCTACTTAAAAGCTCCCTTGTTTTCCTTTTATTAATAGCAATGTTTCTACACACAGGCTGCACAAAGTCAACTAAGCATGAGAGCATAACAGCTTGTAAGAAAATAGTTTCTTAAAGTATTCTGAAAACTTACCTTATTATAAATATTTTATCAGATAAATGTCTTTGGTATGTTGATTTCCAATGTGATAATTTAAATAATATTTGATAGAATGACTTATGGGAAAAGTAATGTTGAGATACACTTATGCATCCATGACAATCTACTTATTATCATTCTAGTAATTATTCATTGACTGCACTATAGATTGTCTTTTGGAGCCATACTATATCATATATCTCATCAGCACTGGATTTCCATTCTGTTAGAATGATACATCTGTTTTCTCTATACTTCTTGATAACCCATTGACATTTTTAACTGGTCGCATCTTTCTGTGTACTATGGATTATTGGTAGTCTCCTTTGAACTCCTCTTAATTGAATGGAAATCAATATGCTCTTTTACTTTAATATACCAGTAGCCAGATTATTCCAGGTAGTAGTTTGAATAAACTGTATATTCTATAATGTCCAATACATACATACATACATACATACATACATACGTATACATATATATGTTTGGTTTTAGTGAAGTTGTCTATTCTAGTACTTTGTACAATATTAGTATAAGGGCAAGATATCGGAAGAAAAAATATATCATGGAATATTTATTTCACAAGATGTATTATTATATATACAACATATTTGCTTCTAAATATTGGTTTAACTCAACTATCTATTTAATAGAAAAGTGTCTATCCTGGTTAGATATTCTTTGCTGTTTCATATTGGTATGTTTTTCCAGACCACAAAAGCTCTAGTATTAATATATAGTCATTATTTGTTTCATGGTTTGCCTATTGTACCAAGGATAAATGAATTTGAGTGAGAAGATGGATGGAATGGAAGTTACTGAATTTGATTTCCAGACAGAGACAATGAAAATTATTATCATTGGAAATAGTCATGTAACTGTAATGAGCAAATTAGATTTTTACAAATTGTTCAGTCTAAGAAGAGTGGTTCCACTGCAACTGATATGGATATAACTTAGATCCCACGGATGCTCGGATATAGCCCATGGTAGCTCAGAATCCAAGTGGGTTCCCTAGCAAGGGGAACAGGGACAATTTCTGACATGAACTCAGTGGCTGGCTCTTTGACGTCTCCCCCTGCCCTTGAAGGAGGAGCAGCCTTGCTAGGCAACAGAGAAAGACATTGTAGCCAGTCCTGAAAATACCTGATAAGCTAGGGTCAAACGGAAGGAGAGGTGGACCTCCCCTATCAGTGGACTTAGAAAGGGGCAGGGAGGAGATGAGGAAGGGAGGGTAGGATTAGGAGGGAATGAGAGAGTAGGCTACAGCTGGAATACAAAGTTAATAAACGTAATTAATATTAAAATATAAAAATTAAAAAAATAATTAAAAATTAAAATAAAAAAATCATTGTTCAATTAAAAACGTAATACACCTTTACCCTTAGTTATTTTAATAGTTGCATTTGATTGCTATGGGCATTGTAATCACATCTGCAGGGTTCACATTAAATAATACTGCTATATATATGGATAGGTTTATATATGGTTCTCATTTTATAGGATATTGCAAAAATCCAGAAGTTCCTCATATGTATGCAATAGAAATAGAAGAAAACACGTCTGTGGAATGTGGCATAACATTTTCTCCTGTAGAAGTAAGTTCAGTTTTCTGTTACTAACATTACAGAAGTGTAGTGGAATTACAGATTAACTATGTAATAATCTAAAAGACATAATCTCAGTTTTGTGATGACTGGGTCTTATTCTAATGAGTGACTATGCTTAGTTATAAGTTTTAATTAAGTAATATAATTAATGGATATATCTAATCATCTGAAACTATGATTATATTGTCTTTGCTGTACTTATTATCAAATTTGAAGTATGGTATGTTGTCAAGGAATGATAGGTTTAAGCTAACCATAAAGTCATTTATATTCATGATTTGTTGTGCTTTGTAATCATATTTGAAGGTGCTTCATGTAGTCATTATCTGAATTTCTCCAAACTATGTTGTGAACAATGAAAAGACATTGTTTCTATGATACTTAATTTATTTAGTTCCTCTGATGCCCAGTTTTAATTTTAAACTGTTAAAAAAACAATCAATATAAAAGATAAATCCTTTATTGGAATGTGTCCATCAGGAAGTAATATCACTGGCTAATTTTAAGACAAGCTGTAGTATGTCTTTTTTTCAGATTTCTTAAATATGGAGAGAACTTCTTTTTAACAACTAATATAAGATTTAGAGATCAAAAGCCAAACAACAAAACAAAACAATGTAGCTAAAATAATTATTTGTACCCAATAAGTACAAAAAATGCTTTACTAAGTTAAATTAATAATAATTATTCCATCATCCACATTAATATGTTAGCTAGTGTTTTCATTATGCAGGTCTCGCTTAGGGAGCCATATTGTTTATATATAACGGATGCAATTTGTCTGTCATGTCTAGAAGACACTGTTCAACAGCCATACTTTTTCTATGATGCATACAATCTTTCTACCCCTCATTTATAATATTCCCTGAGGCTTAGGTATTGTGATGGCATAGTATATGTACCAATTGGGAGTGTGGCCATACAATGTTCACTTATTTACAGAATTTTGGCCAGTTGTGGCTTATTGTAGATGCCTATATCTGGTGAAAAAAAAAACTTTGACGAGGAGTGAGGGTTACATTCATCTGTGAGTATAAGGATAAGTATTTAAATTATAGTTAGACATATTGATTTAGAAAGATGACAATTGTAAGTTCACCTCTAGGTTCTATTATCTCTCTGGCCATAAGTACTTGGCTAGATTTACAATACCATGCAGAATTTCCCTCTCATTGAACATAACTTAAGTCTAATTAGACAGCCATTGGTTACCCTTGTGAAAATAGTGCCACTATTTTAGTGGAGATATCATAGTGGCCTAGTCATTGTGCTTAGCAGGACTATTGATTGCTTTTCTCCCTAATCATCTTTCATAGTACCTTTCATGACTTAAACAACTAGTTCTCAAGAAGGTTTTCAGGTTTATTCTGCCAGGTTCTTTTTCTTCAAAATATCTTTTTAGAAATAGATTATTTAGTATATCTGGTTTTGTGTTGAGGTTTTGTTGTTGTTGTTTTTATTAATCACAGGCCATTCACTTTGTATCCCAGCCATAGTACCCTCCTTAATTTTCCTCCCAATTCCACCCTCCCTCCCTCATCTTCTCCCTGTCCCCTTCCAAGTCCACTGATAAGGGAGGTCCTCCTTCCCTTCCATCTGACCCTAGTTTATCAGGTATCTTCAGTACTGGCTGAAGTGTCCTCTGTGGCCTAGTAAGGCTGCTCCTCCCTCAGGAGGGGGGGTGTCAAAGAGCCTGCCATTGAGTTCATTTCAGAAATAATCCTTGTTCCCCTTACTAGTGAATCCACTTGGATACTGAGTACCATGGTCTGCAACTGAGCAGGGGTTCTAGGTTATAACCATGGTCCTTGGTTGGAGACACAGTCTCATAGAAGACCCCTGTGCCCAGTTATATTTGGTCCTTGTGGAGCTCCTGTCCTTTCCAGGTCATACTAACTTCCCTTTCTTTCATATAATTCCCCACACTCTGCAGAGGTTTGGTTATGAGTCTCAACATCTGCTTTGATACACTGCTAGGTAGAGTCTTTCAGAGGCCCTCTGCAGTAGGCTCGGTGGGATTTAGAAAAGATCATCCTGAGTGAGGTATTCCAGGAGCAGAAAGACACACACGGTATATACTCACTTATAAGTGGGTACTAGACCTATAAGATAGGATAAATATACTAAAATCTGTACACCTAAAGAAGATAAAGAAGAAAGAGGATCCGGGTAAGATGATCAATCCTCACTTAGAAATACAAATGGGATGGACATTGGAAGTAGGAGAAAACAAGTAATAGGACAGGAGCCTACCGTAGAGGGCCTCTGAAAGCCTCTACCTAGCAGTGTGTGTAGTGTCTTAAGCAATAGTATTACCTTCAAGTTCTGTTAGGGAAACAAAGGCAATGACAATAACTTAAGTTATTTTGGGAGTCTTTGGTCATCCACTGACCAACTACTTGACAAGTGTTTTCCCTTACCTGGTATTAACGTTTCTGTTAGTATACGGCTCTACGTATATTGACTCCATTTAAACTTTCTCCCTCCTCCCACTTCTCAGTCTCATTTTCTTTAGCTCTCTCCAAATGTGTGTGAGATATATTTTTCACTCATTTACACACATGCATTTGCTTATTTATACATATCTATACACATATGTATTTTTAATTAAGCTAATAAAATAATATTCATTTGTGACTTTTTAAAACATTCTTAATTTTATTTAAGAGATCATTCATTTAAGAGAGACAATATACACAGTGGTTTAAAATACTTATTGCTCCTGAGGAAGAACCCATTTCAATGATCAACACCAACATGGTGGCTCACAAATATTTATTTCTAACTCAAGTTTTAAGGCATCCAACACACTCTGAATTCCATGGATACCAGATTCATAGGTGGAACACATGCATATATGCAGGATATACATGCATACACATAAAATAAAGAAGCATAAAATATTTTTTTAAAAAAGAGGTGATTCCTCATTGAACCTGGAGTTCACCTGTTTAGCTACACTTGCTGGCCACCAAGCTACAGTGGACCTTATCTCTGCAATTCCTTATTGATAGGATTACAGATATTTATTCCACAACTGTTTTTTATGTGGCTGCTGGGGCTCCAAACTTAGGTGGATATGCATATACAATAAAGACTTTACCAACTGAACCATCTTCCCCATATTGTTTAATTGGTTTGTACATTTTTATAAGTAAGTCTTCATTTAAATTTATTTTTCTCTTCAATGGATATATTTATAAAACTATTTTACTTAAGAGTACTAGCTGGTTTTTTTTATCAGGTTGACACTAGCTAATTTTATTTCAGAAAAGGAGACCTAAGTTGAGAAAATACCCCCATTAATCGGGTGTGTGGGCAAGCATATAGTGCATTTTCTTGGTTGATGATTGATGTTGGAGGGCCTAGCTCACTGTGGGTGATGCCACCCCTGGACAGGGTTCCTGGGGTATAGAATAAAGCAAATTGAGAAAGCCAGTGAAAGAATACTAGTAAATAGTACTCCACCATAGCCTCTGCATCAGCTCCTATTTCTAGGTTCCTGCTCTGACCGTCCTCAGTGATAGACTGATATGGGCTTATAAGCTGAAATAAACCATTTTCTTACCAAGTTGCTTTTAGTCACAGGGTTTTAGCAAAAAATAGAAACCTTAACTCAGACATTAAGGCTCACAGTAAATTAGAAACATGTTTAAAAATTGAGTTTTAATTGCACAAAGTTCTTCAGTGGGTATATATGCAACATATTTTTACTCAAATTCACGAACATTATCAACAATGAAAAAAATTTACATCTGTTTATGTTGCAACTCTGTATGGATACTAGAAATTGATTATAGATTAAGGTAAGTCACATATTTATAATTCTGTATAATTCTTTAATTTGGTAAATATTCTGAATTATTATTTGTTGATTTCCCTTTTTATGAATAAATTTACACAGTATATTGTAGCGTAATTCAGTTCACTATAAGAATAATATATCTTTAATTAATTTACTCCTTGATAATTGTTTGTGGATACTATTGCAGAAGTAGACTATCCTGAGAATGAGTGTTTTAAAATGGCCATTAAAATAAGACATGCTTCTGTTTTTTAGGCTTCCCAGTTTTGTTATGAAAACAGATTGTTTACATAAAACTCTGTGGCAGCAGATGGAATTGGCAGGCTTATGGTCAGATACACTTAAATAAAATAAAAACTCGTTGTTTTTCATAGCCAGGGTATTGTGACTCACCAGATCCGAATGGATGCCCATTATATGAGGTTGCTAAGTAGAAACCAGTACTAGATATGTCCTTAAGTCCCATATTTTTTGTCATGATCTTGTGGGTTTTTCTTACCTCCAAGTTTAAAATACATATTTTAGCTTGTCTTCTTTCTACTGTTTACCTCTAGAAACTTATTAAGGGAACAGTGGGCAGTGTGTTTGTGTACTGTGAGTGTGCAAATATCTTTAGTAGCATTTAGTATTGTTAGCTATGTATAAGGAATTGTATAGATGAGAAATAGTACCTCCCATAATTTTTCCCTTTTTAATTTGCATTTATTTATTTATAGTGTGTTGTGTGTGTCTGGAGGCTAGGGAACTACTTGTAGGAGTCAGTTTTCTTTTTCCACCATGTGGGTCCTGGAGATTGAACTAAGGTCATCAGGTGGGGCAGCAAACATAATTATGTCCTGAACTATCTCAATGGGACATATCCTTTGATTTCAATATCCATTTCCTTGATGTTAGATGTAACACATTTTTGCTTGTGCTAATGTGTTACTGTGTACATATATCCTCTGAACTGTCTTTCCTATACTTTCACGTATATTTTCATTATCTAGATTACTTTATAATTATCTCAGAATATTTTTTAATATATTTTGACACTAGCTAGAAATTTTGTGAGAAATGGGTTTGGGCTCATTTTATCTCCGTAACGTTAGCTGTAGCAGCATAGATGCTTTCAGATTTTTATGATACGAATTAATCATTCTCTCTTTTAGGAGTGATATACTTGGTATAGTATTTAAGAAATCCATGCTTACCCAAAGATCAAAATGGCTTTTTTTCTATTTTTTGTGAAGTTTTAGGATATATAGCTGCATATTTGGTTAATTTTTTTTTAAATTTTTATTTATTTATTTATTTATTTATTTATTTATTTATTTATTTATTTTAATTCTTTATTAATTACACTTAATTCACTTTGTATCCCCCTGTGGTTCCCTCCCTTCTCCTGTTCCAATCCTTCCCTTCCTCCACCCTCTGCATGCATGCCCCTCCCTAAGTCCACTGATAGGGGAGGTCTTCTTATCCTTCCTTCTGAGCCTAGTCAATTAGGTCTCATCAGGAGTGGCTGCATTGTCTTCCTCTGTGGCCTGGTAAGGCAGCTCCCCCCTCAGGGGGAGGTGATCAAAGAGCAGGCCAATCAGTTCATGTCAGAAACAGTCCCTGTTCCTATTACATTGGAACCCACTTGGATGTTGAACTGCCATGGGCCACATCTGTGTTATATAAAGAACTAAAGAAGTTAAACAGCAAAAAATCAAGTAATCCAATTAAAAAATGGAGTACAGAGCTAAACAGAGAGTTCTCAATAGAGGAATATCGAATGGCAGAGAAACATTTAAAGAAATGCTCAACCTCATTAGCCATCAGGGAAATGCAAATCAAAATGACCCTAGATTTTACCTTACACCCATCAGAATGGCTAAGATATAAAACTCAAGAGATAACACATGCTGGAGAGATTGTGGAGAAAGGGGAACCCTCCTCCACTACTGGTGGAATTGTAAACTTGTACAACCACTCTGGAAATAAATCTGGCACTTTCTTAGACAACTAGGAATAACGCTTCCTCCAGATCCAGCTATACCACTCTTAGGCATATACCCAAAAGAATCTCAAATACACAATAAGGATATTTGCTTAACAATGTTTGTGGCAGCCTTATTTGTAATAGCCAGAAGCTGGAAACAGCCCATATGTCCCTCAGTGGAGGAATGGAAGCACAAATTATGGTATATCTACACACTGGAATATTACTCAGCAATAAAAAACAAGGAAATCATGAAATTTGCAGGTTAATTTTTAATAAAGAGATATTAAGAAAACAATTTAGCTCATAGTTTGGGTGACATTTTTCACATAATGAATAATATATCCTTAACTTTATTAAATAAAGATTTTAATTGTCACATGTTAATTTTATAAGAAAAGGGTAATTTGGGTGAATCAACATTATCAAAGCCCTCAAAGTTATAATTATTTTTTCCTTTTTTTTATTTTGACAGATAGCAACATATGAATTTAGCTTTCCTGTCCATATTAATTCCTTTAAGGCTTCAGAGCTCTACTCTGAATATTTGTCACAGAAAAAGACTTTGATGCCAAGAACATCACCACTTATTCCACCATGTTTTGTTCAAGCTACTGGTATGTAATATGAAATAGTCAACTGAGTAGATTTACAGTTAGTCAAAGAGTTACACTTAATATCTAAAAGTAAGAAATAAACAGTATCATTTTAAGTTTTCAAAATTTGGAATATTAAATTAAATCCCTACTCAATTTCTTTATATGTGACTGAAACCATAAATGTGTGAGTTGATATCTTAATAGTACAAATGTATGCATATTTGACTCTTTCTGAATAAAATTGGAAGAATTTATAAAATCCAAGTTAAGACAACATGTAAATTATTAAAACGTAATGATCTGAAAGTAAAATGAAACAAGTAAAATTTTCTTAAATATTTCACAAAAACAGAATTACAGAAGGGTAACTAAATATTATTAAACATACAAATTTTGGGATTACTTGTCGAATATTTCTCTGTCCATATTCTAACAAAAAAAATACAAAATTTGTATACTCTTCCAGCTATACTTTGGAAAAGTTGTAGTTTTGCTGTTTATTATAAATGTTTATTTACTTTCTTTGACATTCAAGAAGCCTGTAATTTGGATGTATATACTGTGCTCTAATATTGAGTTAAATTGTTAATAATAATGTACTGATTGATGTGAGATCACTTAGTCACTATGTTGCAGATGGAAAGAGAGGATACACTGAACTAGTATGCCAATGTTGTAAATTTATGAAACTCACTAAAATACTCCAAATTAAATGTTCTATGGGGAGCATGAAGCTTTATGAATTTGAATTTTTGACCTTAAGATGCTTTTGATAAAAATTCACTTAAAATTTCCTTTTCTGAAATTAATAAATTATCTCTCACAATACATTTTACATTTGTAATAACATTTTTCACATTATTTTCATTTTTGTTTATTTATTTATTTTTACTAATTATACTTTATTTACTTTGTATCCCAGCTGTAGCACCCTCCTTTATCTCTTCCCAACCCTACCGTACCTCCCTCATCTCCTCCTGTGCCCATCCCCATGTCCACTGATAGGGGATGGCCTCCTCCCATTCTATCTGATCCTAGCCTATAAGGTCTCATCAGGACTGGCTATAATGTCTTCTTTATGGCCTGGTAAGGCTTCTCCTCATTCAGGGGGAGGTTGATCAAAGAGACAGCCACTGAGTTCATGTCAGAGACAGTCCCTGTTCTCATTACTAAGGAACCCAATTGAAGACTGAGCTGTCATGGGCTTCATCTGTGCAGGGGTTCTAGGTAATCTCCATGAATGGTCCTTGGTTGGAGTATCAGTCTCAGAAAAGACCCCTGTGCCTAGAGTTTTTGGTTCTGTTGCTCTACTTGTGGAGCTCCAGAACCATCTAGGTCTTTCTATCTACCCCTTCTTTCCTAAGATTCCCTGAGCCTTGCCCAAAGATTGGCTATAAGTCTCAGCATTTGCTTTGATAACCTGCTGGGTAGATTCTTTCAGCGACCCTCTTTGGTAGGCTCCCATCTTGTTCCTTATTTTCACATTCTTCTGATGTCTATCCCATTTGCCCTTGTGAATGAGGATTGAGCATCTTATATAGGATCCAACATCTTGCTAAGCTTTTTAGGCGTATAAATTTTAGCAGGCTTATCCTTTATGTCTTATATCCACTTATGAATGAGTATATACCACCATGTGTGTCTTTCTGCTCCTGGATACCTCATTCATGCTGATGTTTTCTACTTCCCACCATTTGACTGCAAATTTTATGATTGCCTTGTTTTAAATGCTGAGGAGTATTCCATTGTGAAAACTTACCACAATTTCTGTATCCATTCATCTGCTGAGGGACATCTGGGTTGTTTCCAGATTCTGGCCATTACGAATAAAGCTGCTATGAACCTGGATTAGCAAATGTCCTTGTTGTATACTTAAGCATATTTTGGATATATGCCTAGGAGTGGTATAGCTGGATCTTGAGATAGCAGCATTCTTAATTGTCCGAGAAAGTTGCCAGGTTGATTTACAAAGTGGTTTTACAAGTTTACATTCTCACCATCAATGGAGGAGGGTTCCATATCCTCTCCAGCATGTATTGTCACTTCAGATTTTTGTCTTAACCATTCTGTTGATTGTAAGGTGAAATCCAATTCTCTTCAAACTATTCCACAAAATAGAAACAGAGTGAATATTACCAAACTCATTCTATGAAGCCACAGTCACCTTGATACTTAAACCACACAAAGACCCAATAATAAAAGAGAAATTCAGACCTATCCCTCTTATGAACTTTGATGCTAAAATACTCAATAAAATACTCGCAAAAGGAATCCAAGAACACGGAAAATATATCATCCAAGATGACCCAGTAGGCTTCATCCCAGGCATGCAGGGGTGGTTCAACATATGGAACTCTATCAATGTAGTCCAACATATAAACAAACTGAAGGAGAAAAGCCACATGATCATCTCCATAAATGCCCGAAAAATCATTTGACAAAATCAAAACCCTTTCATGTTTAAGGTCTTGGAGAGATCAGAAATACAAGGCACATACCTAAACATAATAAAGGCAATATACAGCAAACCTATATAAAACATCAAACTCAATTGAGAAAAACTTAAATCAATCCTTCTGAAATCCAGGACAAGGCAAGGAGACCACTCTCTCTGTATCTCTTCAACATTTTTTTTATTTACCGTGAATATTCTGAGATGTTAATTTACTTCATGATAATTGTATTATTTTTATGATTTTTAACATTTCTTTTTAAAAATATTCAAATTTATCTCTCTTCTAAATTTCAGAACAGTGAGATATTTTGAGAAAGTGCCAGATTTATTTCCAAAATAGTTGTACAAGTTTATATTCCCACCAGCAATGGAGGAGAGTTCCCCTTTCTCCACAACCTCTCCAGCATGTGTTGTCACTTGAGGTTTTGGTCTTAGCCATTCTGATGGTTGTAAGGTAAAATCTCAGGGTCATTTTGATTTGCATTTTCCTGATTACTAAGGAAGCTGAACACCTTTTTAAGTGTTTTTCTGAGATTTGATATTCTTCTATTGAGAATTCTCTATTTAGCTCTGTAACCCATTTTTTAAATTGGATTACTTGATTCATTGCTTTTTAACTTCTTGAGTTCTTTACATATTCTGGATATTAGTCTTCTGTCAGAATTAGCTTTGGTGAAGATACTTTCCCACTCTGTATGCTGTTGTTTTGTTCTGATGACAGTGTTCTTGACTTTACAGATGCATTTCAGTTTCATGAGGTCCAGTTTATTGATTGATGATCTTAGAGCATGTGCTGCTGGTGTTCTGTTCAGGAAGTTATCTCCTGGGCCAATCAGTTCAAGGCCCTTTCCTCCTTTTTTTTTCTAACTGTTTTAGTGTGTCTGATTTTATGTTGAGGTCTCTGATCCACTTAGACTTCAGTTTTGTGAAGGGTGATGAATATGGATCAATTTGCATTTTTCTACATGTAGACATCGCATTAGAAAAGCACCATTTATTGGAAATGCTATAATTTTTCCTTTGTATGGTTTTGGCTTCTTTGTAAAAAATCAGGTCGAGACTGATAGTCAAACTTTGGGCAGAATTCATGGAATTTCATGAAAGAAGGGGGAGAAAGACCTAGAGGGGACAGGAGCTCTAAAAGGAGACCAACAGTGCCAAAAAAAAGCTGAACCCTGGGGTCCCTGAAGAGAATGATACCCCAACCAAGGACAATGCATGGTGAGGACCTAAAACCCCGACTCAGCTATAGCCCATTGACTCAGGCTCCAAGTGTAGTCCCTAGTAAGTGTAGTAGGCAAATTTCTCTGGCATGAACTCAGTGTCAGGCTCTCTGGTCACCTCCCCCTGGGCAGTGCAGCCTTGCCAGGCCACAGAGGAAGACAATGCAACCAGTCCTGATGAGATAGGATAAGCTACAGTCAGATAGAAAAAGAGCAGGTCCTCCCCTATCAGTGGACTATAGGAGGGCCATATTGGGAGAAGAGGGTGGGAGTATAGGATTGGGAGGAGTCAGGGGAGGGGGCACAGCAGGGATACAAATTGAATAAATTCTAATAAAATGAGAAACAAAAGAATGAGATTTTCCTCGTTTCTTCTCTACTTTTAATGGTTTTGTCAATTTGTAGTAGCCTGAGTTCTATTTTCTGAAGACCTTTTAAAATTTATAGGGTTACATTTTTTTTTTGCTAAAACATTTTATTTTATCTTTATAATGATTTCTTTGAAATTTTGACTGTGTTTTCCCCTAGTTTCTTTTGCTCTTTGCTTGCTTTTACATCTTTATTACTGACTCTCAAATTGTTGATTTCCATATAGCATACTTTATATTTGGTATTCTGGACAGGATGCATGTTTAAATATAGGTAGCAGTTGGTCTGAAACATTAGGCCTTTTATATTTGGTGATTCTCAGAAAATGTTGGTGGAGAAATCTCTCTGATGGAGACTATGTTTAATTGAAACTATGTTTTCCAGATGATAATGGATAATGTCAAAACAAAGCTTTGAGTTTACAGATATAATATAGGTAGTATTTTTTTCTGGCTATACAATAAATTATGGCTAATTTACAAATTGAAAAGCCATTTTGTATATGATCATTGCTTTAGATCTACTGAAACTTGTCTTAATGTTTGTCATGACTGGAATTGGGTATGATACATTGGAGCAAACCATTAATAAGATTCTCCTTTCTCACATATATCAACCCCTTGGTAAAGCAACCATAAATTTGATTGACTATCTTAAAGTCATATACACATCACTTCTGAGACCCTATTGTTTTATTTTATTAAGAATTTAAATGTTTCAAAATTAAGGTTAAGGAGGCAAGGGAAAGAATAGATAAAAAATTACCACCCTTTTTTATAACTTTTTAATCTAAATTCTCAATAATCTTGTCACTTATTTATTTATTTTTCCTGCATTCCAATCATGTTTTGCTTCTCTCTTTCTGCATGATTTATACCTAGGTATAGAGATCAAAGTACTATCCCTTGTCCTTTATTGTTTCAATTTTGAGTATATTTTATTATTTTTAGTATATCAGTGGTATTGTCTTGTTTTATGTATAATTTATGACCACTAAAAATTTATAACATGTGATGAGACCTGATAAAGTAGGTTGAGATGGAAAGGGAGGAGGACCTCCCCTATCAGTGGACAGAGGGAGGAGCTTGGGAGGAGAAGAGGGAGGGAGGCTGTGAGTGGGAGAGGACTAGGAAGGCGACTATGTCTGGGATACAAAGTAAATAAACTGTAATTAATAAAAAATAACAATAGAATTATATACTTCTTAAAAAATTTATAAAATGAAAATTTGTAATTTTGGAAACCAATGTATTTTTAAAAGGTTTGAAATGAAATTTTATTTTTTGACTTGGAGTATAAAAAAAACAGACCTAATATTCTTATTATTTTCTTTGGAGAACATACTAAATAGTGTCCACATTCTGTTTTTAATATTTTAAGATATTTTTTACTTTTATTTTTAAAGTGTTGCAAGCACCGTTGGAATTATCCAGCACTGCATTTATCTTTAAAATCCCATTACATGAGCTTCAACATAATAAGGAGATCACAAGAATTCAGGTATATAAATAATTAATACACTTTTTAGCTCAAAATTATTTGGGTTTTCACTTAATTGATTATTTGAAAGCATGAGTGATGTGAAATTTTGCCTATTAGTAATGTGTCACATATATTCAGGATATTTGTAGCAGCAACACTGGATATTATAGATAATAGTACATATATGTGTATATATATATTTTTAGTTATATATGTAGAGTATATATATTACCCAATACTTCCATACTTTCAGAAATACTTTTTTCTGTATATGATGTGTATGTACCATGCATGTGCATGTGTGTGTTAATAACTGCCTAAGTTTACTAAGTTGGCTCATAGTCTTTTGAGAATTTTCAGAATTTTCCTGCTGTTGCCTTCCATCACACTGAAAGAGCACAGGATTATAGTTGAGCATGATTGCACATGACCTGTTTGTTTCTGGAGATTTGAAGCCATATTATCATTCTTGCTAGAGTAGAACTTTACCCACTGAGCCACCTAACAAGCTTCTGTAAAAATAAATTTTTAAAAGTGGCTGCATTGTCCTCTTCTGTGGCCTAGTAAGGCTGCTCCCCCCTCAGAGGGAGGTGATCAAAGAGCAGGCCAATCAGATTATGTCAGAGGCAGTCCCTCTTCCCATTACTATGTAACCCACTTGGACACTGAACTGCCATGGGCCACATCTGTGCAGGGGTTCTAGGTTATCTCCATGAATAGTCTTTGGTTGGAGTATGAGTCTCTGCAAAGTTTCCTGTGTTCAAATTTTCTTGTTCTGCTACTCTCCTTGTGGAGTTCCTGTCCTCTCCAGCTCTTACTATTTCCTACTTCTTACATAAAATTCCATTCACTCTGCCCAACAGTTGGCCATCAGGCCTAGCATCTGCTTTGATAGTCTGCAGAGCAGAGGCTTTCAGAGGCCCTCTGTGGCAGGTTTCTAGTTTGCTTCCTGTTTTCTTCTTCTGGCTTTCAGAGGCCCTCTGTAGCAGGATCCTAGGTAGTTTCCTGTTTTCTTCTTCTTCTGATGTCCATCCTCTTCGCCTTTCAGGATGGGGATTGAGCGTTTTAGTTAAGGTCCTCTCTCTTGCTTAGTTTCTTTAGATGCACAGATTTTAGTGGGTTTGTCCTATTTTGTATGTCTATATGAGTGAGTATATACTGTGTGTGTCTTTTTGCTTCTGGGACAACTCACTCAGGATGATCCTTTCCAGGTCCCACCATTTACCTGCAAATTTCATGATTTCCTTATTTTTCATTGCTAAGTAATATTCCATTGTATAGATGTACCACAATTTCTGCGTCCATTCTTCACTTGAGGGGCATCTGGGTTGTTTCCAGCTTCTGGCTATTACAAATAAAGCTGCTACAAACATGGATGAGCAAATATCCTTTTTGTGTACTTGAGCCTCTTTTGGATATATGCCTAGGAGTGGTATGGCTGGATCTTGAGGAAGTGCTATTCCTAGTTGTCTGAGAAAGCGCCAGATTGATTTCCAGACTGGTTGTACCAGTTTACATTCCCACCAGCAGTGGAGAAGGGTTCCCCTTTCTCCACAACCTCTCCAGCATGTGTTGTCACTTGAGTTTTTCATCTTGGCCATTTCGATGGGTGTAAGGTGAGATCTCAGGGTTGTTTTGATTTGCATTTTCCTAATGGCTAATGAGGCTGAGCATTTCTTTAAGTGTTTCTCTGCCATTCGATATTCCTCTACAGAGAATTCTCTGTTTAGCTCTGTTCCCCATTTTTCACATGGATTACTTGATTTGCTGCTTTTCAGCTTCTTTAGTTCTTTGTATACACTGGATATGAGTCCTCTGTCAGATAAAGGGTTGGTGAAGATTCTTTCCCAATCTGTAGGCAGTCGCTTTGTTTTGATGACGGTGCCCTTTGCTTTACAGAAGCTTTTCAGTTTCATGAGGTCCCATTTATTGATTGTTGCGCTTAGAGCCTGTGCTGTTGGTGTTCTTTTCAGGAAGTTTTCTCCTGTACCAATGAGTTCTAGGGTATTCCCCACTTTTTTTTTTCTAGCTGATTTAATGTGTCTGGTTTTATGTTGAGGTCTTTGATCCACTTGGACTTCAGTTTTGTGCAGGGTGATAAGTATGGATCTATTTTCAATGCAGCCACTTTTGATGAGAACTGATAGACTAAGATCAGAAAGATGGAGAGGAGAAGCTCCCCTATTAGTGGACTTGGGGAGGGGCATGCATGCATAAAGGGGAGGGAGAGTGGGATCGGGAGGGGAGGAGGGAGGGTTTTATGGGGAGATACAAAATGAATAAAGTGTAATTAATAAAAGATAAAAAAGTTAAAAAAACAAGGAAACCATGGAATTTGCAGGCAAATGGTGGGAACTAGAAAAGATCATCTTGAGATGATGAAAGCAGAAGCAGCAAGACACACATGGTATATACTCATTCATAAGTGATTATTAGACAGATAATACAGGATAAATCTATCCTCCTAAAGAAACTAAACAACAAGGTAGGCCCTAGGGAAGATGCCCAATCCTCATTCAGAAGGGCAAACATGATAGAAGTCAGGAGAAGACAGGGAACAGAACAGGAGTCTGCCACAGAGGGCCTCTGAAAGACTCTACTGATCCAGGTATTGAAACAGAGGCTGAGACTCATAGCCAAACTTTGGATAGAATGCATGGAATTTTATGAAATAAGGGAGAGATAGAAAGACCTGGAGGGGACAGGAGCTCCACAAGGAGACCAACAGAGCCAAAACAAAACAAAACAAAACAAAACAAAACAAAACTGGGCCCTGGGGACCCTGCAGACACTGATACCCCAATTAAGGACTATGCATGGAGAGGACCTAAAACCCTTGCTCAGATATAGCTCATAGAATCAGTCTCCAGATGGGTCCCTAGTAAGAGGAACAGGGGCTGTCTCTGGCAGGAACTCAGTAGCAGGCTCTATGATCATCTCCCCCTGGGAGGAGCAGCCTTACCAAGCCACAGAGGAAGACGATGCAGCCAGTCTTGATGAGACCTGATAGGCTACAGTCAGTTGGAAGGGGAGGAGGACTTCCCCTATCAGTTGACTAGGGGAGGGGCATGGAAGAAGAGGGAGGGAGGGAGGATGGGACTTGGAGGAGATGAGGGAGGGAGCTACAGCTGGGATACAAATTGAATAAATTATAATAAAAATAAATAAATTTTAAAATTTTATTACTATGAGTGTCAATTCATTATGTGTCTATTTGGGCATGCATGTAATGACATATGTATAGTAAGTCAGGAGAGAACTTTATAGATTTGGTTCTATTTTTCTCCTTTGGAAATCAATCTGGTGCTTTCTCAGAAAATTAAGTATAATGCTACCTCCAGATCCAGCTATACTACTCCATAGGCATGCTCAACCATACAGCAAGGTCATTTGATTGGCTGTATTCATAGGAACATTATTCATAATAGCCAGTATCTGGAAGCAACCTAGATATCCCTCAATGGAGGAATGGATACAGAAGGTGTGGTACATTTACATAAAGGAATACTACTCAGCAATTAAAAAACATGGAAATCATGAAATCTGGAGGCAATGGCTGGAACAAGAAAAGATCATCCTGAGTGAGGTTACCCAGAAGCAGAAAATTACACATGGTATATAGATATTCACTTATAAGTGGATATTAGCTATAAAATATAGGATAAACATACTAAAATCTATAGTCTTAAAGAAGCTAAACAAGGAGGCCCCTGGGGAAGAGAGTTAATCCTCATTCAGAAGGGCAAACAAGATAGACATTGGAAGTAAGTGAAGACAGGGAACAGGACAGGAGCCTTTCACAGAGGAACTCTGAAAGACTCTACCCAGCAGTGTATCAAAGCAGATTCTGAGATTCATATTCAAACTTTGGGCAGAATGCAGGGAATCTTATGGAAGAAGGAGGAGGTAGAAAGACCTGGAGAGGACAAGAGCTCCACAAGGATACAAACAGAGCCAAAATATCTTGGCCCAGATGTCCTGTAGAGACTGATGAATCAGCCAAGGACCATGCATGTAGAGGACCTAGACCCCTGCTCAAATGTAGCCTGGAGGCAGCTCAGTCTCCCTGGTGTTCCTTAGTAAGGGGATCAGGGGCTGTCTTTGACATGCTCTCAGGGTCTTGCTTTTTATTCACATCCCCCTCGCGAAGTGGCCTAACTAAGCCACAGAGTTAAGAGGATCCAGACAGTCCTGATGAGACCTGATAGGCTAGGGACAAATAGTAGGGGATGAGGACCTCCATTATCAGTGGACTAGAGGAGAGCCATAGGGGGAGGAAGGAGGATGTAGGAGAGCCCGTGAGGAGATAAGGAAGGGGTGTACACCCAGGCTACAAAGTGAATACATTTTAATAAATAATTATAATAAAGAAAAATATTATTTTAGAAAAAGAAAAAATACACAGGAAACAACTTATATGGATGTGAAGTGAGTGAATTGACTGTTTTTTTGTTTGTTTGTTTTTCCCCTTGATTGTTCTTTTATTTTTATCTTTTTTGGCTTTACTGGCTGATTTATACAGAGAAGACATGAGATGGGACTCTATTCTAATCAAAAGTAAGGTTTTGTAGTGGGAACAGAAATTATAAAATTTCCCATAATCCTGCCCCTCCCCAAATTCTGGTGCTTGAAAATTTATCTATCTCTTATTGAGGCAGAACCCCTGGTATCCTGTGACGATTCTTCCAGCCCAGAACCTCTGATGGCATTAGGCATCAGGTGTGTTCAGCTACAGGGTACTTGGCAGACAGCAAGGCTTAGCAGCCAGTGACCCAGGATGATACTTAAGTTTTACCTGTTATAGTAAGAGAAGGTAGTTTTTTTTTTTCCTCCTCTCTGGGGAGGATTAATTCTTACTATTCATTTTTAGTCTAGGGGTTGGGGTTCAGGAGTAACATATAAAGCCTTCTTTTGTTTCCAACACCTCACCTACCCCAAGCCTCATTATGGTGCTATCTAAGTAAGTCTTCTCCATACACCTTGTTAACCTATAAAGTGGTCAGACTTGATCAGATCTAACAGGAGGATGTAACTCTGAGATAAAATGTCTTCATTATACCTGTTTGTGGATTAGCTTTGTATTTAAATAGCAAACAAAAAAAGAAATAAACTTGAAGCTTATTTGTCATCATAAAAATAAAGCAAAAGTTAAAACATATTGCCATCCCCAGACTCTATTGAAATTAAAATGAATATTTAAGACTGAGAACATAAAATCAGTATTTTAAAAATTAAATTCCATGTGTATGCAAATATCATATGTAGAACTAAAAAGGCAACTTTAGTAACCTGAAATGTATTCTGGATTTGAAAAAGTACCTTCTGAAATGGGAGATTATTTTACATTATTGAACTTTAATTCAGTTGTTGTATTGTATGTGACTGGTGGACATAGAATCTAAATCACCAATTATTACATGATTATGACTAAGGTATTGGCAGGAGCCAAGACCTTTCTAAAACTTTAGGAAAAATTGCATATTATTGCTTTCTTCACCATTCAATTTGTCTAGTGGTGAAATTTTGCAGCAGCTACATTTGACATCTCATGAAGAACATATGTAGCATCACAGTGACTCATTGCAATAGTTTTTTTTTCTATTCTCTAGTTGCTTAGTCTGATTTTGGCAGTGATGTGCTAAATTTCAAAGAATTAGGGAATTTAAAGAAGACATTTATATGTATAGATTAGATATTTTTTCTGTAAGAAAGATTATTTTCTTTTTTTTTAGTATGTCAGTATTAATTAACATATTTTTTTTGCTGTAAATAATTAATTTAAGAACTCTATTAGGTTGGTCCTTTGGCTTGTTAATATTACCATAATTAAATACTCAAATCTTTTTTCTAACAACTACATTTTATAATGCATTTATTATTTTTTAAAAACGTATTCTTATAATTCCACATATATTCTTATGTATGTATGAACAGGACCTTGTCTTATTTAATGTTTCACAAAAAATTGTTCAATGGTCTTTGGATATTGGCAAAATTGAGACATATTTCAAAAGTGGCATATTCAAATTTACTGCATTGATTGGAAGTCTAAAACCAAATGAAAAGTGTTCTATTTCCATATATTTTTGTCCAAGTAAGTATTTTTCTATTTTTTAAAAAATATATTGTTTTAGATATTTTTATGTGTATTACTGTTTTTCCAGCCTAGTTGTATGTATACCTTGTATGTGCCTGGGGCCTGCTGAGGCCAGAAGCAGATGATAAATATGCTGAAACTAATTGTGAACTGCCGTGTAGTGGCTGGAAGTTGAACCTGGATCCCTCTGTTCGGCCATCTTTTTAGTGGTTCCTGACAGCTTTTTTTTTTTAATAGGAAAAAATATTTTTAATGTTTATTCTTTTTTTAATTTTATTTTTCTTTTTAGTTACATTTTGTTAACTCTGTGTCCCAGCTGTATCCCGCTCCCTCATTCCCTCTCCAACCCCACACTCCCTCTCTGGTCTCCTCCCTGCCCCTTTCCAAGTCCACTGATAGGGGAGGACCTTCTCCCCCTTCATTTGACCCTGTTTTATCAGGTATCTTCAGGGCTGGCTGCAAAGTCCTCCTCTGTGACCTAACAGGACTGCTCCTCCCTGCAAAAGGCATCTGAAAGACTCTACCTAGCAGTGTTTCAAAGCAGATACTAAGACTCATAACCAAACCCTGGGCAGAGTGCAGGGAATCATATGAAAGAAGAGAAGTTAGTATCATATGGAAAGGATAGGAGCTCTACAAGGACCAAATACATCCGGGCACAGGGTCTTTTCTGAGACTGACACTCAACCAAGGACCATCTATGGATATAACCTAGAACTTCTGCTCAGATGTGGCCCGTGGTAGCTCAGTAACCAAGTAGTTTTCCAAAGTAAGGGGAACAAAGACTATTTCTAACAGGATCTCAAGGGCAGGCTCTTTGACCTCCCCACCTCCCCAGGAGAGGAGCAGTCCTGACAGCTTTTTTAAATTGTCAAAGCTGAGAGAGTTTCACTCATCATAACCCCTTTTTCAGTAATCCCTTAAGATCCTTCAGGCAACTTTTAAATTTTTCATTTACTTTTTGATTAATTAGAATTTATTCACTTTGTATCCCAGCTATACTTCCCCCTATCATCCCCTCACAATCCCACCCTTCCTCCCTCTTCTCCTCTCATGACTCTCCCCAAGTCCACTGATCGCTGAGGTCCTCCTTCTCTTCCATCTGACCCTAGCATATCAGGTCTCCTCATGACTGGCTACATTGTCTTCCTCTGTGGTCTAGAAAGGCTGCTCCCCCATTATGTGGAGGTGATCAAAGAGCCAGCCACTGAGTTCATGTCAGAGACAGTCTCTGTTCCCCTTACTAGGAAACCCACATGGAGACTGAGCTGGGGTTGTAAGTTATCTCCATTCATGGTCCTTTTTGGTGTATTGGTCTCAGAAAAGTCCCCTGGGTCCAGATTTTTTTCATTCTATTGCTCTCCTTGTGGAGCTCCTGTCCTCTCGAAATCTTTCATCTCCTCCTCTTTCATAAGATTCCCTGAACTCTAGGCAAAGTTTGGCTATGAGTGTCAGCATCTGCTTTGATACCCTGCTGAGTAGAGTCTTTCAGAGGCCCTCTGTGGTAGGCTCCTGTCCTGTTCCCTGTTTTCTCCTTCTTCCAATGTCCATTCTGTTTGTCTTTCTGAATGAGGACTGATCATCTTACCCAGGGTTCTCATTCTTGCTTAGCTTCTTTAGGCGTAGAGATTTTATTATGCTTATCCTATATTATATGTCTCATATCTACTTATATGTTGAGTATATACCCTGTGTGTCTTTCTGCTTTTGGGATACATCACTCAGTATGATCTTTTTTAGTTACCACCAATTTTCTTCAGGTGTTTTTTTTTATTTCTTCATATTCTGTATACCGTAAGTTATTAGCAGGTCTTGGTAAAGCATTGTAAATAATTGAAAATGAGGTGATTAATAAAAAACAGACATTATTTTAATAAAATTACAATTTTGTCATTCTATTTCTATTCTTTGTGTAAGCACAAAGTAAGTTCTTTTTTAAAGTAGTGTTTTGTTTAATTTTTCAATTTTTCATATGACATTGATGAAATTAATTTTGCAAATAACTAAGAAATAATATGAGTGACTGTATAGCAAAACATGTAAGGTGTGGAGAGAAGAATGTACATACATATCTAGATTATCTGGAACTATGATTTTTGAAATTTTATTTGTGATTTTGCCTGTATTTTGTAAGATCTTTGTAGTATAATAAAATTGTTTTAGAAATCTGAGAAGATTTAGTATTTTGTGGAATTGAAGAACATCTACCTTATGACTTTTACTGTCTTTTTCTTATTTTATAATCACTGACTTAGAAACTTATTGAAGGTAAGTATCTTAGACAAAATAATTTTAATGAAATTTAAAGAAGTCCTTTTCTACTTCTTCCATGTATTATTTATTTTCCCTCATATAGTAAACATCTTTTTCCCAGTGTGCATTTCCTTCCATACAGTAGACATTTAAAAGATGTGCTCCATCTCCAGACAAGTTATACTTGGAGACATATTCTTTGCTCAATAATGCTTTATTTTGTTTCCCCCACCCCTCAGGCTGAATTGTTTCTACGTAAACCACTGTCCCTCACTAAGCTATAGTATCATAATACATTTATATAGTAATTTTTACAGTATATATAATTTTGTATGTAAACTAATCTGTTGCATTTTTTTGTAGAGGATCCCATAACATACATAGCTGATGTTGCTATACGATTAAATGATAATTTATCTGACTATACAACACTAAATCTGATTGGAGAGATACAATTACCAAAAATATTTTTTGATCCACCATTTATATGTTTTACTCCTGTACCTTTGGGTATCACAGCTGGGGTAGATATCAAAATTTTGCCACAAAATTATTTCAGGTAAATTTTTAATATGAATTTTCTACATCTTCTTTATTGTATAGTTTTGTTTGTATCTGTGTTATGTGAAAATTATATGCCATATCTGACTTCTTACTATAGTTGGGAAACACTATTAAAGCATTTCATTATGCACTGACATTTTAAAAAATACAAAACAGCCTATATTTTGATTTATTTTTGCCATTTTAATAAGCTTAAAAAGTTTGGTGTATAACAACATAAGCTTTGTGCCTTAAAACATTTATTTAATACCACAAACAACATTAATTTATTGTCTTGAGGTTTATATGGATCAGTATTGTAGGTGAGTTTAGCTGAATCTTTTGTTCAGTATCTAAAAGGGCAGGAAAATATGCATTAACTGCAGCTTTAAAATCTTCTGTGTCTTAGTCCTCCAAAGTCATGCGATAGAATTATTGATTGGGGCCACATCTAGCTCTTAGCATTCATCTTCTGGTCTTAGACATGTGGTCATATATGTACCATGTGCTCCAAAATTATCAGTACTCAATATTTTTTTTTTTACTGTTACCTCTAAGCTTGTTTACTATCAGATAGAACAATCTATATGATAACAGCTGAGAGATGTTTTGAGATTTGGACTGTAAGCAAAGGGCAAGGCACTGCTAATTTTTGTATATTATATAATTTAAAGTAATTGCACATATTAAATGTGTTTTTAAATGTCTTTTTCTTGATCCATAATTACTTCAAATATGTAATGAGATAATTTACTGTGCATAAAGGATAGTCAAATTTTTCCTTTTAATTCATTTTAGGGTTAATATATTTTAAATGTATTTTAGTTTTGTGTATGATTGAAAATTTTTGATGTCTTCCTTCTTGTACCAGTATATACTAAATCAGTTGTTAGAATGTAGGATTTTCTGCATTGAGATATGGTATTCTTTTTTAATTTTTTTATTTATTCATTTATTTCAATTTATTCACTTTGGTTTTTTTTTGAATTTTATTTTTTTTTTATCAGTTACATTTTATTAACTCTGTATCCCAGCCATGTCCCGATCCCTCATTCCCTCCAGGTCCCTCCTTCCCTCCCTCATCTCCACCGTGCCCCTTGCCAAGTCCACTGATAGGGGGGACCTCCTCCCCATTCATCTGATCCTGTTTTATCAGGTATCTTCAGGACTGGCTGCAAAGCCCTCCTCTATGGCCTAACAGGACTGCTCCTCCCTTGGAGGGTGGGGAGGCCAAAGAGCCAGTCATTGAGTTCCTGTTAGAAATAGTCCTTGTTCCCCTCACTATGGGAAACCAATTAGTTACTGAGCTACCACAGGCTACATCTGAGCTAAGGTTCTAGGTTATATCCATACATGGTCCTTGGTTGAATGTCAGTCTCAGAAAAGACCCTGTGCCCAGATATATTTGGTCCATATGGAGCTCCTATCCTTTCCTCATCAGACTAACTCCCCTTCTTTCTTATGATTCCCTGTACTCTGCCAAAGGTTTGGTCATGAGTCTTTGCTTTGAAAACACTGCTAGTTAGAGACTTTCTATGAGCTCAGTAGCCTCCTGTAAATATGTTCAATGCACATCCCATCTGTCTTTCTAAATGAGGATTGATCATCTTACCCCATGTCCGCTCTCTTGATTATCTTTTTTAGGTGTATAGATTTCATTAAGTTTATAATATCTTATAGGTCTATATAAGTGAGTATATACCGTGTTTGTCTTTTTCCTTCTGGGATATTTCACTCAGGATGATCTTTTCTAGATCCCACCATTTGCCTGCAAATTTCATGATTTCCTCCTTTTTGATTGCTGAGTAGTATTCCATTGTGTAAAAATACCACAATTTCTGTACCCATTCCTCCATTGATGGACATCTGGGTTGTTTCCAGGTACTGGCTATTACAAATGAAGCTGCTATAAACATGGTTGAGCAAATATCCCTTTTGTGTACTTGAGCAAACTTTGGGTATATACCTAGCAGTGGTATAGCTGGGTCTTGAGGAAGCACTATTCCTAATTGTCTTAGAAAGTGCCAGATAGATTTCCAGAGTAGTTGTACCAGTTTACATTCCCACAAGCAGTGGAGGAGGGTTCCCCTTTCTCCACAACCTCTCCAGCATGTGTTGTCACTTGAGTTTTTCATCTTGGCCATTCTGATGGGTGTAAGGTGAAATCTCAGGGTTGTTTTGATTTGCATTTCCCTGATGGCTAATGAAGATGAGCATTTCTTTAAGTGTTTCTCTGCCATTCGATATTCCTCTGTCGAGAATTCTATGTTTAGTTCTGTTCCCCATTTTTTAATTTGATTACTTGCTTTGCTGCTTTTCAGCTTCTTTAGTTCTTTGTATACACTGGATATTAGTCCTCTGTCAGATAAAGGGTTAGTGAAGATTCTTTCCCAATCTGTAGGCAGTTGTTTTGTTTTGATGACAGTGTCTTTTGCTTTACAGAAGCTTTTCAGTTTCATGAGGTCCCATTTATTGATTGTTGCTCTTAGAGCCTGTGCTGTTGGTATTCTGTTCAGGAAGTTGTCTTCTGTGCCAATGAGTTCTAGGCTGTTCCCCACTTTTTCTTCTAACACATTTAGAGTATCTGGTTTTATGTTGAGGTCTTTGATCCACTTGGACTTTTGTTTTGTGCAGGGTGATAAATATAGATCTACTTTCATTTTTCTGCATGTCGACATCCAGTTGGTTCAGCACCATTTGTTGAAGATGCTGTCTTTTTTCCATTGAATAGTTTCGGCTTCTTTGTCAAAAATCGAGTATTCATAGGTGTATGGGTTTATTTCTGGGTCTTCTATTCGGTTCCATTGATCCTCCTTTCTGTTTTTATGCCAATACCATGCAGTTTTTATTACTATTGCTCTGTAGTACAACTTGAAATCAGGGATGGAGATACCTCCAGATGATCTGTTGTTGTACAGGATTGTTTTGGAGATTCTGGGTTTTTTGTTTCTCCATATGAAGCTGAGAATCTTTTTTTCAAGGTCTGTAAAGAATTGAGTTGGTATTTTGATGGGAATTGCATTGAATCTGTAGATTGTTTTTTGGCAGGATGGCCATTTTCACAATGTTAATCCTACCAATCCATGAGCACGGGAGATCTTTCCATCTTCTGAGATCTTCAATTTCTTTCTTCAGATACTGGAAGTTTTTCTCAAACAGGTCTTTCACTTGCTTGGTTAGTGTCACACCAAGGTACCTTATGTTACTAGTGGCTATTGTGAAGGGTGTTGTTTCCCTAATTTCTTTCTCGGCCATTTTGTCTTTGGTATACAGGAGGGCTTCTGATTTTTTTGAGTTGATTTTGTATCCTGCCACTTTGCTGAAGGTGTTTATCAGCTGGAGGAGTTCTCTGGTTGAATTTTTGGGGTCGCTCATATATACTATCATATCATCTGTGAATAGTGACAATTTGACCTCTTCCTTTCCAATTTGTATCCCCTTGATCTCCTTTAGTTGTCTTATTGCTCTGGCTAGGACTTCAAGTACTATGTAGAAGAGGTAGGGATAGAGTGGGCAGCCTTGTCTTGTCCCTGATTTCAGTGGGATTGATTTAAGTTTCTCTCCATTGAGTTTGATGTTGGCTATAGGCTTGCTGTATATTGCCTTTACTATGTTTAGATACGTGCCTTGTATTCCTGATCTCTCCAAGACTTTAAACATGAATGGGTGTTGGAATTTGTCAAATGCTTTTTCAGCATCTAAGGAGATGATCATGTGGTTTTTCTCCTTCAGTTTGTTTATGTGGTGATTACATTGATGGATTTCCGTATGTTGAACCACCCTTGCATGCTTGGGATGAAGCCTACTTGGTCGTAGTGGATGATATCTTTGATGTGTTCTTGGATTCAGTTTGCAAGTATTTTATTGAGTATTTTTGCGTCAATGTTCATAAGAGAGATAGGTCTGAAGTTCTCTTTTTTTGTTGGGTCTTTGTGTGGTTTACGTATAAGGGTGACTGTTGCTTCATAGAATGAGTTTGGTAATGTACCTTCTGTTTCTATTTTGTGGAATGGTTTCAGGAGACTTGGTGTGAGCACTTCTTTGAAGGTCTGGTAGAATTCCGCGCTGAAACCATCTGGCCCAGGGCATTTTTTGGAGGGGAGACTGTGAATGACTGCTTCAATTTCCTTGGGGGATATAGGGCTGTTCAGTCTTTCTACCTGATCTTGACTTAATGTTGGAAGATGGAATCTATCAAGAAAATTGTCCATTTCATTTAGGTTTTCAAATTTTGTGTCATATAGGCTTTTGTAGTATGACCTAATGATTGTTTGAATTTCCTCAGTGTCTGTAGTTATGTCACCCTTTTCATCTCTGATTTTGTTGATTTGGATAGATTCTCTCTGCTTTTTAGTTAGTTTGGCTAAGGGTTTGTCTATCTTGTTGATTTTCTCAAAGAACCAGATTTTGTTACATTGATTCTTTGAATAGTTTTATTTGTTTCTAATTGATTGATTTTAGCCCTGAGTTTGATTATTTCCAGCCTTCTGCTCCTCTTGGGTGTATCTGCTTCTTTTTTTTTTTCTAGGGTTTTCAGTTGGGCCATTAAGTTGTTTGTATGTGATGTTACGAATTTCTTCTTGCAGGCACTTAGTGCTATAAAATTTCCCCTGAGCACTGCTTTCAATGTTTCCCATAATTTTGGGTATGTTGTGCCTTCATTTTCATTGAATTCTAGGAAGTCTTTAATTTCTTTCTTTATTTCTTCCTTAACTCAGCTGTCATTGAGTACCAAGTTGTTCAGTTTCCATGTGCCTGTTGGCTGTTTGTTATTTCTGTTGTTGTTGAGGTCCAGCTTAAGTCCATGGTGGTCAGATAGAATACAAGGGATTATTTCAATCTTTTTGTATCTGTTGAGGCTTGCTTTATGACCAACTATATGGTCTATTTTGGAGAAGGTTCCATGCGTTGCTGAAAAGAAGGTGTACTCTTTTGAGTTTGGATGAAAAGATCTGTAGACATCTATTAGGTCCATTTGATTTAGGGTCTCTGTAAGTGTTTTAATATCCCTATTTGTTTTCTGTCTAGTTGATCTGTCCCTTGGTGAGAGTAGAGTGTTGAAGTCTCCCCCTATTAGGGTTTTAGGATCAATGTGTGATTTAAGCTTTAATATTGTTTCATTTATGAATGTAGGTGCTCTTGTATTTGGGGCATAGATATTCAAAATTGTGATGTCCTCTTGGTGGATTTTTCCTTTGATGAGAATATAGTGGCCGTCCTTATCTTTTTTTGATTAACTTGGGTTGAAAGTCTATTTTATTAGATATTAGGATGGCTACTCCCGCTTGTTTTCTGGAACCATTTGCTTGAAAGACATTTTTCCAGCCCTTTACTCTGAGGTAGTGTTTATCTTTGTTGCATAGGTGTGTTTCTTGGATGCAACAGAATGATGGATCCTGTTTCCGCAACCATTCTGTTAGTCTGTGTCTTTTTATTGGGGAGTTGAGTCGGTTGATGTTGATAGAAACTAGTGACCAAGAATTGTTACTTACTTTAGATGTGGGTTTGGTGGTGTCACTGAGTTTCATTGCTTGTATTCTTTTGGTGTTTTTGTTGTGTAGTTATGTATTTCCTTTGTTTCCTTAGATGTAGTTGTTTTCCTTGGTTTGGAGTTTCCCTTCTAGTAACTTCTGTAGAGCTGGGTTACTATGTAGATATTGTTTAAATTTGGTTTTGTCTTGGAATATTTTGAATATGTTGATTGAAAGTTTTGCTGGGTATAGTAGTCTGGGTTGGATTCTGTGGTCCCTAAAGGACTGTATGATTTCTGTCCAGGTCCTTCTGGCTTTCATTGTTTCTCTTGAGAAATCTGGTGTGTTTCTGATAGGTCTACATTCATATGTTACTTGGCCTTTTTCCCTTGCTGCTTTTAGAATTTTTTCTTTGTTTTGTAGGTTCAGTGTTTTGACTATGATGTGACGTGAAGAATTTCTTTTCTGGTCTAGTCTACTTGGTGTTCTGTAGGCCTCTTGTATGTTTATGGCCATCTCCTTCTTTAAGTTGGGAAAGTTTTCTTCTATAATTTTCTTGAAAATATTTTCCGGACCTTTGAGCCTGATGTCTTCTTTTTCTTCTACTCCTATTATTCTTAGGTTTTGTCTTTTCATGGTGTCCTTGATTTCTTGGATGTTTTGTGTTTCGAATTTTTTGATTTTTTTTTTCCTTTGAGAGATGTGTCAATTTCTGCAAGTGTATCTTCGGCTCCTGAGATTCTTTCTTCCATCTCTTGTATTCTGTTGATGATGCTTACCTTTGTAGTTCCTGATCTTTTCTCTATGTTCTCCAGCTCCTGGTTTTTCTCTATTTGTGTTTTCTTTATTGATTCTAATTCTGTTTTCATGTCTTGCACCATTTCGTTCATTTGTTTGAATGTGGATTCCTGCTTTTCAATGATAGCTTCTATTTTTTTGTCGGTTTCCTCTCTATGTATCACTAATTGTGCCTCTACTTCCTTGGGTATAATTGCCTGTATTTCTATGAGAGCTTTGTTTATTTCTTCTTTATTTGCCTTCATTTGTTTGGACATTTTTTTGAGAGCTTTGTGCATTTCTTCTCTGTTTGCCTCAATTTTCGTGGTCATTTCTCTGAGAGCACGATTTGTTTTCTCTTGGTTAGTCTCGATTTCTTTGGCTATTTCTCTGAGGGCTTTGTTCATTTCATCTTTATGGGCCTCTAATAACTGGAGAAACATAGTTTTGAGGTCGTTTTCTTGTATATCTAGTGAATTGAAGTGTCCATTGTTTTGTGGGATTGTTGGTGAGGTCATTATGTCCTGATTTTTGTTGGGAGTGTTCTTATGTCTGCCTCTAGCCATCTGGTTATTTATAATCCTCACTGTTTGTTCCTCGAGATTGTAGTTATGGCTATGATCCTCTCTTTCTGTTTTCTGGACTGTTTTTTCAGGAAGATGAGAGAGATTCACTGCTTTGGGAGTGTGCACTGTGTTTTCAGTTTTACCTAAGTAAGGAATGTGATGCTGGCGCTATTCGGGTGCGCTTTTAGCGTGCACAGTGTGCATGCACGGATTCTCTGACTATTGCAGTGGCCTGCAGGCCAGTATTATGCAGTTCTGACTGAGATCCAGGGATTGTTTGCCTGGATTACACTGATGGACCCGCAAGGCAGAGGCTTCAATGTTGGGGTCGCTATCCCAAGAATCCCTATGATGACCACAGTAGGGGTGTGGGTGGCAGGGATCTCGTCTGGTTGCTTCTGTGGAGAGGCCCTGGGTCTGGGGCAATCTCTCCCTAGAAGGCTTACTCACTCTCTTGCAGGACCAGTTGGAATGCACAGGGGTTCCCCTTGCTCACTACTCTCTGATTTGTTCCTGCTGTGAAAAATGCACGGGTTAGGCTAACAGTCAGCTCTGTGACACTGTGGCCACAGGACTCGGTGTCCACCTTTCCTGTGTGCTGCCTCTTTGTCCTTTCCCTCTGCCAAGATGGGTTATGTTGACTGGTCCCTGGATGGCGTGGAAAAGAGTTAGGTTGAGTGTACTTAATCCCAGATCCCGGGCCCAGATCTCTCTGCCAGAAGCAGTCTGGCGGTAGAATCTATGTTTGCTGATCCTGAGAGAGTACCAGGTAGGGTTGAGTACCTCAGATCCAGAGCTTGGGTTTCTCTGCTAGGGGCCGCTGGGTGAGCTGGAGAGAGGGTGCTGTGTCCTTGGCAGGCTGCCTCTCTGTCCTTCCCCTCTGACATTCCCCTCTGCTAGGGCAAGCTTATGCAGATGCTCTCAGGGGAGTGCCAACAGGGGTTGGGGCTTCTCAGTCGGATCCTGAGCCGGCATTTCTCTGCCAGGGGTCGGGGGGGGTTGCCGGTGATAGAACTTGCTGCTAGACCTTATTGTGCTGGAACCAGGAGAATCTCAGGACATGTAGAATGACCACAGTCCCAGATCCTGAGCTGTAGTTTGTTTGCTAGGAGCAGCTGGCAGCACTGGAGTTCTGGCACTGTGAAGCCGCTGTGCGCCTCTTTATCATTCTGCTCCGCTGCGGCACGGTTATGGTGGTGTTTGGGGGACTGCCCGAATGGATTGGGTTTTCTCAGCCCCAATCTCGGGTTTGGGTACAGACAATGTGTTCTGTGGCAGATTCTCCTGGATGCCTTTTCCCTCCTCCGAAGAGGGAGTAGGGATTTTGAGCTGGGCTCGCAGCTGCTCTCTGTGTGCCGCAGGAGCTCAGTTGTGATTGCGGCAGGTACCCGCGGTCAGCGAGACCTTCCAGGGAAAGACTGGGTGACCCGTGATCAGTCTAGCAACTTTCCTTCCCTGTGGGTTTTTTTTTCGACTGGGACTCCCAGTCTCAGGCACCCTTGTGCCCACTGATTAGCCTGGGAAAGTGATCGGCACACGCAGGCTTGTGGCACCAGCCTGGAGACCCAAAGCCCGTGTTAGCTGGGTTCTCTTCCGGGTTCTGGCTGGGCAGCAGAGAATGGACCCGACTGATTCCCACGCCATGGGAGCCTCCCCTCACCTGGGAAACACGATAGCTGTTGTTTTAGGGCCCAGAGTTTAGTTTCCTGGTAGCTGCACGGAGTGTGTTGTCCCGTTTCTCAGACAAGGTGTTCTCCAGGCGCCGCCATCTTGGCCCTCCACCAATTTATTCATTTTGTATGCCCTCTTTAGCCCTCTCTCTTGTCTCCTCCCCATCATAGCTACTCTCTCTTTTCTCCCTTCTATGCCCTTTCCCTAGCACCCCTTGGTAGGGGAGGACCTCCTTCCTTTCTAACTGACCCTAGTTTATCAGGTTTCATCAAGGCTGGCTGCATCATCTTCCTCTGTGTTCTGACAAGGATTCATCAACCTTGAGGAGGTGATCAAAGAGCCTGCCACTGAGTTCATATCAGAGACAACCTCTGTACCCTTTACTAGGGAACCTAGTTGGAAACTGAGGAGCCTTGGCCTTCCTCTGACCAGGGGTTCTAGGTCCTCTCCATGCATGATCCTTGATTGGAGTATTGCTCTCTGCAGGTCCCCCTTGGCCCATGTATTTATTTATTTATTTTTGGCTCTGTTGATCTCCTTATGGAGTTCCTTTCCCCTCCAGGTCTTTCTGTCTCCCCCCATCTTCCATAAGAATTCCAGCACTCTGCCCATGGAAACAACCTAGATATCCCTCAAGGGAGGAATGGATACAGAAAGTATGGTACATTTACAAAATGGAATATTACTCAACAAGTATTAACAAAGAAATCATGAAATTTGCAGACAAATTGTGGTAACTAGAAAAGATTATCCCAAGTGAGGTAACCCAGGAGCAGAAAGACACATAAGGTATATATATATTCACTTATAAGTGGATTTTAGCCATAAAATTTATGATATTTTATATATACACTATATACACTAAAAGCTATAGTCCTAAAGAAGCTGAACAACAAGGAGGACCCTAGGGAAGATGCTTAATCCTCATTTAGTAGGTCAAACAGGATGGACATCGGAAGTGGGAGAAGACAGGGAACAGGACAGGAACCTTCCACAGAGGACCTGTGAAAGACTCTACCCACTATGGTATCGAAGAAGATACTGACACTCACAGCCAAACTTTGGGCCCTGTGCAGAATCCTTATGATTGCAAATTTTTATTGCTTAAATGTGAGTGTGACTCTCGCAGTTATTTATTTTTATATCCTGTGAGTATTTTGTTTCTTAAAGTTTATTGCATGTGAAATTCAACATTATTTGGTTGTTATTACAGCAAATAAATGATTGATATTATGTAGAAAATATAAATGCTGATCTAGATAGCATGTGAATGTAATCCCAGAACATAAGAGGCTCTTTTAGGTGGTTCTTGAATTGAAGGCTAGTAGAGAATGTATAGAAAAAAATCTCTTTTAAAATAACCAAATGACACAATAGAAATACTGAAGAACAGAATAGCTATGGTATGTGAAATAATTAAAATTATATTATAGATATATATTTATAAATATATAACATTTTTATATATCTACAAATATATAAATATATTATATATATTTAATATAAAACATATAAGTAGCCTTGTAAGAATATACAATGAGGGGCTGGAGAGATGACTCAAAGGTTAAGAGCACTATCTGCTCTTCCCAACATCCTGAGTTCAATTCCCAGCAACAACATGGTAGAGCATAACCATCTGTAATGAGATCTGGTGCCCTCTTTGGCATGCAGGTGTACATGCAGGTAGAGTACTGTATAAATAATAAAAATAAATAAATCTTTTATAAAAAGAATACACAATGAAATAATCATATGCTACAATAGAAGTAGTATTAAAACTAAGAACTCAGGTAAAGTAGTCATGGTTTAACTCAGTATTATTACCATTCCAGGTAATATTATGTAAAGAATGATGTTTGCATATCTCACACTCCAGGAATCCCTCTCCGTAACCATACCAGGCATTTATAGCAGAAATAAAATTGAACCAGAGACTATGAACAATCAGTGAAAATTTTAAGAGGGCACTTTCTTCAAGAACAAATGGATATGAGTCTTAGCATTTGCTTTGACACCCTGATGAATAAAATCGTTCGGAGTCCCCCCATCAGTGGATTTGGAAAGGGGCACGGTGGAAATGAAGGAGGGAGGATGGGATTGGGAGGGAATGAGGGAGCGGGATACAGCTGGGATACAGAGCTAATAAAATGTAACTGATAAGAAAAAAAGTAAAAAATAAATCGTTCAGAGGCCCTCGGTGGTAGTGTCCTGTCCTGTTACCTGTCTTCTCCCACTTCAGATATCTATCTTGTTTGCCCTTCTGTATGAGGATTAAGGATCTTCCATAGACACCTCCTTGTTGTTTAGCTTCTTTAGGACTTATATTCTACTAAGTTTATCCTATATTATATGGCTAATATCCACTTATAAGTGAGTCTATACCACGTGTGATATTCTGCTTCTGCATTACCTCACTCAGGACGATCTTTTCTAGTTCTATAAATTTGGCTGCAAAGTTCATGATTTCCTTGTTTTTAATTGCTGAGTAGTATTCCATTTTGTATATGTGCCACAATTTCTGTATCCTTCCTCTGTTGAGGGACATCTGGGTTGTTTCCAGATTCTGGGTATTATGAATAAAGCTGCTATGAACATAGTTGAGAAAATGTTTTGGTTGCATGGTTGAGCATCTTTTGGAATTGTGACCCGGAGTGGTGTAGCTGGATCTTGAGGTAAAGACATTCCCAGTTTTCTGAGGAAGAGCTATATTGATTTCCAAAGTGGTTATACAAGTTTACATTCCTGCTAGCAAAGGAGGAGGGTTCCCCTTTCTTCACAACCTCTCCAGCATGTATTTTTACTTGATATTATCCATTCTGATGGGTGTAAGGTGAAATCTCAGGGTAGTTTTGATTTGCATTTCCCAGATGACAAAGGATTTTGAGCATTTGAGTGTTTCTCTGCCGTTTGATATTCCTCTGTTGAGAATTCTCTGTTTAACTGTGTACCCAATTTTTAATTAGATTACTAGGTTTGTTGGTAAAGTTTAACGTCCTGTATATTTGTTATTTGAGGCCAATAATATTGCTTGGATGTGAGAAAATTTAGGATGGAGGAAAATATGTACCATTTATTTTAATGTATAACACATTATATAGGCTAATGTTTTAGCAGCACATCTTCACTTTGCAGCATGGGTCTTGACTGTATCAATAATATATCCTAGAAAAAGAATTGCACTTGTGTGTTATAAGCTATGTTTAACATTATCCACAGTAATGATTTTAGTGTAGCAAAATGTGGTACCTACACAGTTTCTTGTGACAAGTGAAGTCATAAATAACTTTGTATTTATTTATTTGGACATGAGTATTTTGGTTATGGATGAGACAGTTGTGTTTGAGTATTAGAAACAAAATAGTGAATTTCTTATGTCTAGAAAGACTGAATAGATGGATTATATTACCAATAATGATATATTAACACTGTTAATGAAATATACAAATTGAAGAAGCCAATATGACATGTATTTTCTGTGTTTGGTTGGGAAGTTAACATGTTTAATGCCACAGGCCTTGCTCTAAGTGATGTTCAATGTGTAGAAGACCTCATTTCCTGAACATTTAATGTACTTTGCAGTTTGCGTTTTTGTCAACATTTCATTTTATAATTAGTCATTTACATCTATTTGTTTATGGCTAATGTACGTTAGAATTTATTTTCCTACAAAGTAATGCTCTTGGGAAACTTTCATTTTTTTCTTGCATTTTTTAAATTTTATTTTATTTTATTAATTACACTTTATTCACTTTGTATCCCCCCATAAGCCTCTCCCTCCTGCTCTCCCTGTCCCACCTTTCCTCCCATTTCTTCACGCATACCCCTCCCCAAGTCCACTGATGAGGGAGGTCCTCCTATCATTTCTTTTGATATTAGTCTATCAGATCACAACAGGAGTGGCTGCATTGTCCTCTTCTGTGGCCTGGTAAGTCTGCTCCCCCCTCAGGGGGAGGTGATCAAAGAGCAGGCCAATCAGATTATGTCAGAGGCAGTCCCTCTTCCCATTACTATGTAACCCACTTGGACACGGAAAGTGTCATGGGCTACATCTGTGCAGGGATTCTAGGTTATCTCCATGCCTGGGACTTGGTTGGAGTTTGAGTCTGTGGGAAGACCCCTGTGTTAACATTTTCTGGTTCTGTTTCTCTCCTTGTGGAGTTCCTGTCCTCTCCAGATCTTACTATTTCCCATTTCTTACATAAGACTCCATGCACTCTGCCCAACAGTTGGCCCTAATTCTCAGCATCTGATTTGATAGTCTGCAGGGCAGAGCCTTTCAGAGGCCCTCTGTGGCAGGTTTCTAGGTTGTTTCCTGTTTTCTTCTTCTTCTGATGTCCATCCTCTCTGCCTTAGGGGATGGGGACTGAGCATTTTAGTCAGGGTCCACTCTCTTGGTTAGTTTCTTTAGATGTACAGATTTTACTAGGTTTATCCTAGGTTATATGTGTATATGAATGAGTATATACCGTGTGCGTATTTCTGCTTCTGGGACAGCATACTCAGGATGATCCTTTCCAGGACCCACCAATTACCTGCAAATTTCATGATTTCCTTATTTTTCATTGCAAAGTAATACTCAGTTGTGTAGATGTACCAAAATTTCTGCATCCATTCTTCAGTTGAGGGACATCTGGGCTGTTTCCAGCTCCTGGCTATTACAAATAAAGCTGCTACAAACATGGGTGAGCAAAAGTCCTTATTGTGTACTTGAGCCAATTTTGGATATATGCCTAGGAGTGGTATGGCTGGATTTTGAGGAAGTGTTATTCTTATTTGGCTGAGAAAGCACCAGATTGATTTCCAGAGTGGTTGTACAAGTTTACATTCCCACCAGCGGTGGAGGAGGGTTCCCCTTTCTCCACAACCTCTACAGCATGTGTTGTCACTTGAGTTTTTGATCTTGGCGATTCTGATGGGTGTAATGTGAAAGCTCAGGGCCATTTTGATTTTCATTTCCCTAATGGCTAATGACCTTGATCATTTCTTTAAGTGTTTCTCTGCCATTCGATATTGCTCTACAGAGAGTTCTCTGTTTAGCACTGTTCCCCAATTTTTTTAATTGGATTACATGGTTTAAGCTTTTCAGCTTCTTTAGTTCTTTATATATACTGGATATGAGTCCTCTGTCAGATAAAGGGTTGGTGAAGATTCTTTCCCAATCTGTCGGCAGTTGCTTTGTTTCGATGACAGTGTCCTTTGCTTTACAGAAGCTTTTCAGTTTCATGAGGTCCCATTTATTGATTGTTGCTCTTAGAGCCTGTGCTGTTGGTGTTCTGTTCAGGAAGTTTTCTCCTGTACCAATGAGTTCTAGGGTATTTCCCAATTTTTCTTCTAACCAATGTAATGTGTCTGGTTTTATGTTGAGGTCTTTGATCCACTTGGACTTTAGTTTTGTGCAGGGTGATAAGTATGGATCTATTTTCATTTTTCTACATGTAGACATCCAGTTGGACCAGCACCATTTGTTGAAGATGCTATCTTTTTTCCATTGTATATTTTTGGCATCTTTGTCAAATATCAGGTGTCCATAAGTGTGTGGGTTTATTTCTGTGTCTTCTGTTCAGTTCCATTGATCCACCATTCTGTTTCTATGTCAGTACCATGCAGTTTTTATTACTGTTGCTCTATAGTACAGCTTAAGATCAGGAAATGAGATACCCCCAGAAGATCTTTTATTGTAGAGGATTTTTTTTAGCAAATCTGGGTTTCTTTTTATTCCATATGAAGTTGAGAATTTTTCTTTCTAGATCTGTAAAGAATTGTGTTGGTAATTTGATGGGAATTGCATTGAATTTGTAGATTGCTTTTGGTAAGATGGCCATTTTTAAAATGTTAATCCTGCCAAGCCATGAGCATGGGAGATCTTTCCATTTTCAGATATCTTCTTCTAATTCTTTCTTCAGAGACTTGAATTTTTTTTCATAAAAGTCTTTGACTTGCTTGGTTAGAGTTACTCCAAGGTACTTTATGTCATTTGTAGCTATTGTGAAGGGTGTTGTTTCCCTAATTTCTTCCTCAGCCCTTTTTTCTTTTGTATACATGAGGGCTACTCATTTTTTGAGATAATTTTGTATCTGGCCACTTTGCTGAAGGTGTTTATCAGCTGTAGGAGTTCCCTGGTAGAATTTTTGGGGTCACTCAGGTATACTATCCTATCATCTGCAAATAGTGATAATTTGACTTCTTCCTTTCCCATCTGTATCCCCTTGATCTCTTTCAATTGTCTATTGCAATAGCAAGGACTTCCAGAACTTTGTTGAAGAGATATGGAGAGATTGGGCAGCCTTGTCTTCTCCCTGATTTCAGTGGATAGTTTTAAGTTTCCTTCCGTTCAGTTTGATGTTGGCTATAGGTTGCTGTATATCGCCTTTACTGTGTTTAGATATGTGCTTTGTATCCCTGATCTCTCCAATACTTTAAACATGAATGGATGTTGGATTTTGTCAAATGTTTTTCAACATCTAGGGAGATTATCATGTGTTTTTTTTCTTTCAGTTTGTTAACATGGTGGATCACATTGATGGATTTCTGTATACTGAACCACCTCTGCATACCTGGGATGAAGACAACTTAGTCATAGTGGACGATATCTTTGATATGTTCTTGTATTCCATTTGCAATTATTTTGTTGAGTAGTTTTGCATCAGTGTTCATAAGGGAGATTGGCCTGAAATTCTTTCTTTGTTGGGTCTTTGTGAGATTTAGGTACCAAGGTGACTGTGGCTTCATAGAATGAGTTTGGTAATGTTCCTTCTGTTTTTTTTTTTTTTTTTTTTTTTTGTGGAAGAGTTTGAAGAGAATTGGAATTAGCTCTTCTTTGAAGTTCTGTTAGAATTCTGCACTGAAACAATCTGGTCCTGGGCTTTTTTTGGATTGGAGACTTTCGATGACCACTTCTATTTTCTTGGGGGATATAGTACTATTTAATTGATTTACCTGGTCCTGATTCAGCTTTGGTAAGTGGAATCCATCAAGAAAAGTGTCCATTTCATTTAGATTTTCAAATTTTGAGGCATATAGACTTTTGAAGTAAGTCCTAATGATTGTTTGGATTTCCTCAGTTTCTGTAGTTATGCCTTCCTTTTCATTTCTGATTTTGTTGATTTGGGTGGTGTCTCTCTGCCTTTTAGTGAGCTTGGCTAAGGGTTTGTCGATCTTGTTGATTTTCTCAAAGAACCAGCTCTTGGTTTCATTGATTCTTTGAACTGTTTTATTTGTTTCTAATTGATTGATTTCAGCACTGAGTTTGATTATTTCCACCCGTCTATTCATTTTTGGTGTGTCTGCTTCTTTTTCTAGGGTTTTTTTAAAATTTTTTATTTAACTTTTATTAATTACACTTTATTCATTTTGTATCTCCCCCATAAGTCCCTCCCTCCTCGCCTCCTGATCCCACCCTCCCTCTCCTTTCTGCATGCATGCCCCTCCCCAAGTCCACTGATAGGGGAGGTCCTCCTCTCCTTTCTGATCTTAGTCTATCAGTTCTGATCAGAAGTGCCTGCATTGTCATCTTCTGTGGCCTGGTAAGTCTGCTCCCCCCTTAGGGGGAGGTGATCAAAGAGCCGGCCAATCAGATTATATCAGAGTTAGTCCCTCTTCCCATTACTATGTAACCCATTTGGACACTGAACTGCCATGGGATACATCTGTGCAGGGGTTCTCGGTTATCTCCATGAATAGTCCTTTGTTGGAGTATGAGTCTCTGGGAAGTTCCCTGTTTTCAAATTTTCTTGTTCTGTTGCTCTCCTTGTGCTCTCCCAGCTCTTGCTTTTCCCACTTCTTACATAAAATTTCATTTACTCTGCCCATCAGTTGGCCATCAGGTTCAGCATCTGGTTTGATAGTCTACAGGGCAAAGCCTTTCAGAGGCCCTCTGTGGCAGGTTCCAAGGTTGTTTCCCTTTTTTCTTCTTCTGGCTTTCAGAGAATCTCTGTAGCAGGTTCACAGGTTGTTTACTGTTTTCTTCTTCTTCTGATGTCCATCCTCTTTGTCTTTCAGGATGGGGATTGAGCATTTTAGTTAGGGTCCTCTTTTTTGCTTAGTTTGTTTAGATGTACAGATTTTAGCGGGTTTATCCTATGTTGTATGTTTATATGAGTGAGTATATACCGTGTGTCTTTTTGCTTCTGGGAAAACTCACTCAGGATGATCCTTTCCAGATCCCACTATTTACCTGCAAATTTCATGATTTCCTTATTTTTCATTGCTGAGTAATACTCCATTGTATAGATGTACCACAATTTCTGCATGCATTCTTCACTTGAGCTGTATTCAGCTCAACTAGGCTATTTCCAGCTTCTGGCTATTACAAATAAAGCTGCTACAAACATGGTTAAACAAATGTCCTTTTTGTGTACTTGAGCCTCTTTTGGATATATGCTTAGGAGTGGTATGGCTGAATTTTTTTTTTTTTGGATTTTATTTTTTTCTTATCAGTTACATTTTATTAACTCTGTATCCCAGCCGTGTCCCGATCCCTCATTCCCTCCCAGTCCCTCCCTTCCTCCTTCATCTCCACCATGCCCCTTGCCAAGTCCACTGATAGGGGGGACCTCCTCCCCATTCATCTGATCCTTTTTTATCAGGTATCTTCAGGAGTGGCTACAAAGCTCTCCTCTGTGGCCTACTAGGACTGCTCCTCCCTTGGGGGATGGGGAGGCCAAAGAGCCAGTCATTGAGTTCCTGTTAGAAATAGTCCTTGTTCCCCTCACTATGGGAAGCCAATTGGTTACTGAGCTACCACAGGCTACATCTGAGCAGAGGTTCTAGGTTACATTCTACATAGTCCTTGGTTGCATGTCAGTCTCAGAAAAGACCCTGTGCCCAGATATATTTGGTCCTTGTGGAGCTCCTAACCTTTCCTCATCAGACTAACTCCCCTTCTTTCCTATGATTCCCTGTATTCTGCCAAAAGTTTGGTCATGAGTTTTTGCTTTGAAAACACTGCTAGTTAGAGTCTTTCAAATGCGCTCAGTAGACTCCTGTCATATGTTCAATGCGCATCCCATTTGTCTTTCTAAACGAGGATTGATAATCTTACCCCATGTCTGCTCTCTTGATTATCTTTTTTAGGTGTATAGATTTCATTATGTTTATCATATCTTATAGGTCTATATAAGTGAGTATATACCGTGTTTGTCTTTCTCCTTCTGGGATATTTCACTCAGGATGATCTTTTCTAGATCCCACCATTTGCCTGCAAATTTCATGATTTCCTCCTTTTTGATTGCTGAGTAGTATTCCATTGTGTAAAAATACCACAATTTCTGTATCCATTCCTCCGTTGATGGACATCTGGGTTGTTTCCAGGTTCTGGCTGGAACCCTCCTCCACTGCTGGTGGGAATGTAAACTGATACAACCACTCTGGAAATCTCTCTGGCGCTTTCTAAGACAATTAGGAATAGTGCTTCCTCAAGGCCCAGCTATACCACTGCTAGGTATATACCCAAAGTTTGCTCAAGTACACAAAAGGGATATTTGCTCAAACATGTTTGTAGCAGCATTATTTGTAATAGCCAGAACATGGCTAAATCTTGACGAAGCGCTATTCCTAGTTTTCTGAGAAAGCGCCAGATTGCTTTCCAGAGTGGTTGTACAAGTTTACATTACCGCCAACAGTGGAGAAGGATTCCCCTTTCTCCACAACCTCTCCAGCATGTGTTGTCACTTGAGTTTTTGATCTTGGTCATTCTGATGGGTGTAAGTTGAAATCTCAGGGTTGTTTTGATTTGCATTTCCCTAATGGCTAATGAGGTTGAACATTTATTTAAATGCTTCTCTGCCATTCGATATTCTTCTACAGAGAGTTCTCTGTTTAGCTCTGTTCCCCATTTTTTAAGTGGATTACTTGGTTTGCTGCTTTTCATCATCATTATTTCTTTATATATACTGGATATGAGTCCTCTCCTCTGTCAGATAAAGGGTTGGTGAAGATTCTTTCCCAATCTGTAGGCAGTTGCTTTGTTTTGATGACTGTGTTCTTTGCTTTACAGAAGCTTTTCAGTTTCATGAGCTCCCATTTATCGATTGTTGCTCTTAGAGCCTGTACTGTTGGTGTTCCTTTCAGGAAGTTTTCTCCTGCACCAATGAATTCTAGGGTATTCCCCAATTTTTTCTAGCCAATTTAATGAGTCTGGTTTTATGTTGAAGTCTTTGATCCACTTGGACTTCAGTATTATGCAGGGTGATAATTATGGATCTATTTTCATTTTTCTACATGTAGACTTCCATTTGATACAGCATCATTTGTTGAAGATGCTATCTTTTTTCCATTGTATGGTTGTGGCATCTTTGTTAAAAATCAGTTGTCTATAAGTGTGTGGGTTTATTTCTGGTTCTTCTGTTCGGTTCCATTGATCCACCATTCTGTTTCTATGTCAGTACCATGCAGTTTTTATAACTGTTACTCTGCAGTACAGCTTGAGATCAGGGATGGATATAGCTTCTGAAGATCTTTTATTGTAGAGGATTGTTTTAGCAATTCTGGGTTTCTTGTTAATCCATATGAAGTTGAGAAATTTTCTTTCCAGGTCTGTAAAGAATTGTGTTGGCAATTTGATGGGAATTGCATTAAATCTGTAGATTGCTTTTCGTAAGATGGCCATTTTTACTATGTTAATCCTGCCAAACCATGAGCATGGGAGATCTTTCCTTCTTCTCATATCTTCTACTAATTCTTTCTTCAGAGACTTGAAATTTTTTTCATACAAGTCTTTGACTTGCTTGGTTAGGGTTACACCAAGGTACTTTATGTCATTTGTGGCTATTGTGAAGGGTGTTGTTTCTCTAATTTCTTTCTCAGCCATTTTGTCTTTTGTATACAGGAGTGCTATCGATTTTTTTGAGTTAATTTTGTATCCAGCCACATTGCTGAAGGTGATTATCAGCTGTAGGAGTTCCCTGGTAGAGTTTTTGGGGTCACTCAAGTTTACTTTCATATGATCTGCAAATAGTGATAATTTGACTTCTTCCTTTCCCATCTGAATCCCTTGATCGACTTCAACTGTCGTATTGCTCTAGCAAGGACTTCCAGCACTATGTTGAAGAGATATGGAGAGAGTGGGCAGCCTTGACTTGTCCCTGATTTCAGTGGGATCTCTTTAAGTTTCTCTCCATTCAGTTTGATGTTGGCTATAGGCTTGCTGTATATTGCCTTTACTATGTTTAGATATGTGCCTTGTATCCCTGATCTTTCCAAGACTTTAAACATGAATGGATGTTGGATTTTTCAAATGCTTTTTCAACATCTAGGGAGATTATCATGTGGTTTTTTTCCTTTCAGTTTGTTAATATGGTGGATCACATTGATGGATTTCTGTATATTGAACCACCCCTGCATACCTGGGATGAAGTCTACTTGGTCATATTGGATAATATCTTAGATGTGTTCTTGTATTCGGTTTGCAAGTATTTTGTTGAGTATTTTTGCATCAATGTTCATAAGGGAGATTGGCCTGAAATTCTCTTTCTTAGTTGAGTCTTTGTGAGGTTCAGGTACCAAGGTGAATGTGGCTTCATAGAATGAGTTTGGTAAAGTTCCTTCTGTTTCTCTTTTGTGGAATAGGTTGAAGAGAATTGGAGTTAGCTCTTCTTTGAAGGTCTGGTAGAATTCTGTGCTGATCCATATGGTCCTGGGTTTTTTTTGGATAGGAGGCTTTTGATGACCGCTTCTATTTCTTTGTGGGATATAGTACTATTTAGTTTATTTACCTGGTCCTGATTCAGCTTTGGTAAGTCAAATCGATCAAGAAAATTGTCCATTTCATTTAGATTTTCAAATTTTGTGGCATAAAGACTTTTGATGTAAGTCCTAATGATTGTTTGGATTTCCTCAGTGTCTGTAGTTATGTCCCCCTTTTCACTTCTGATTTTGTTGATTTGGGTGGTGTCTCTCTGCCTTTTAGTTAGCTTGGCTAAGGGTTTGTCGATCTTGTTGATTTTCTCAAAGAACCAGCTCTTGGTTTCATTGATTCTTTGAATTGTTTTGTTTCTAATTGATTGATTTCAGTCCTGAGTTCGATTATTTCCAGCTGTCTACTCCTGTTTGGTGTGTCTGCTTCTTCTTTTTCTAAGGTTTTTAAGTGAGCCATTAAATTGCTTGAATGAACTGTCTCGAATTTCTTCTTGAAGGCACTTAGTGCTATGAACTTTCCTCTTAGCACTGCTTTCATTGTGTCCCACCAGTTTGGGTATGTTGTTTCTTCATCTTCATTGAGTTCTAGGAAGACTTTAATTTCTTTCTTTATTTCTTCCCTGACTCAGCTGTCGTTCAGTAAGAAGTTGTTCAGTTTCCATGTTTGTGTTGGCTTTTTGCAATTTCTGTTGTTGTTGAGGTCCAGCTTTATTCCATGGTGATCAGACAAGATACAAGGTATTATTTCAATCTTCTTGTATTTGTTGAGGCTCGCTTTGTGACCAACTATATGGTCTATTTTGGAGAAGGTTCCATGAGGTGCTGAGAAGAACGTAAATTCTTTTGTGTTTAGGTGTAAGGTTCTGTAAAGTCTGTTAGGTCCATTTGATTCAATACCACTCTTAGAGACATTGTTTCTTTGTTTAATTTCTGCTTTGTTGACCTGTCCTTTGTTGAGAGTGGGGTGTTGAAGTCTCCCATTATTAATGTGTGGGGATCTATGTGTGGTTTAAGTTTTATCAGTGTTTCTTTTACAAATGTGGGTGCCCTTGTATTTTAGGCACAGATGTTCAGGATTGTGATGTCTTCCTGGTGGAATTTTCCCTTGATGAGTATGAAGTGTTCTTCCCCATCTCTTTTGATTAATCTTGCTTGAAAGTCTATTTTATCAGATATTAGGATGGCTACTCCTGCTTGCTTCTTGGGTCCATTTGCTTGGAAAGCCATCTTCCAACCCTTTATCCTCAGGTGATGTCTATCTTTGTGACTTTGGTGTATTTCTTTTATGCAACAGATTGATGGGTTTTGTTTCTGCATCTATTCTTTTAGTCTGTGCCTTTTTATTGGAGAATAATGTCCATTGATGTTGAAAGAGATTAATGACCAGTGGCTGATAGATCCTTGGATTTTGATGTTGGCTCTGGTCATAAGGTTGTGTTCTTGCTTGCTTTTTGTTTTACTGTAGTTAGGTTAAGTATTTCCTGTGCTTTCTTGAAAGTAGCTAGTTTTCTTGGGTTGCATTTTCCTTTCTAGTGCCTTTTGTAATGCTGGATTTGTGTGTAGGTATTGTTGAAATTTGTTTTTGTCATTGAATATCTTGTTTTCTCCGTCTATGAGGACTGAGAGTTTTGCAGGGTATATTAGCCTGGGCTGACATCTGTGTTCTCTCAAGGTCTGCATGATATCTGCGCAGGCCCTCTGGCTTTCATTGTCTCTGTTTAAAAGTCAGGTGTGATTCTATTGGGTTTGCCATTATATGTTACTTGGCCTTTTCCCTTGCAGCTTTTAGTATTTTTTCTTTGTTCTGTATACTTACTGTTTTGATTATTATGTGGAGGGAGGATTTTCTTTTCTTGTCTAATTTATTGGGTGTTTTGTAAGCCTCTTGTATTCTTATTGACCTCTCCTTTATTTTGGACAAATTTTATTCAATGATTTCATTGAAAATATTTTCTGGGTCTCAAAGGAGGGAATCTTCTTTTCCCTCTATTCCTATTATTCTTTTTTTATTGTTGTTAATTCAAGGAAATGGTTGCATAAAATACAATCTGTTCTAGAAATGTAAGTGGCCTGCCCAGTACATAACATTTCAAATATCAAAGTATATGGTATACATACAAATAAAGAGAAGGCAACATATGTTCTATGTACAGTACAGTATTTGAAATTATAAAATAAGCTCCATAAAGTACATGGTTCTTAATGTTCCTCTGAACTTCCCTTCAATTAAAACTATGAAAAGTTATCACTTTAGAATTTACATCAGAATATGAGAAACACAAACAGCAGGGAGCTGGCTCCCTGCAGGATTCAAAAGAAGTCTGCCTGCCAATGGACAGCAGGCACCAGGGGCTCACACCAACAAGAAAAAAAATGTATGACTTTCAATCATTCCATCGCCTTTATTGAATGCCTCTTGGCTGCTAACAGCAACCTATGGAATCAGTGTACTTGGCCCCACTGTACACTCTTGTAACACACACACACATACACACACACACACACACACACACACACACACAAACACACACACAGATTTATCAGCTTGGAATAACATCTCTGGCTTAGTGATAAAATAGAACTGCTCTTTATCAATTTTATAGAAAGTATAAGTTATATATCACACAGCTCACCCATTGTAAGTATACAGTTCAGTGAATTTGAGTAAACTTAAGCAGCCATATAGATCACTTCTGTCACCCTCAAAGTGTTGTATTATTCTTAGGTTTTGTCTTTTTATGTTGTCTTGAATTTCTTGGACAGTCTGTGTCAGGAATGTTTTAGATTTAACATTTTCTTTGACTGATACATCTATTTCTTCCATTGTATCTTCCACACCTGAGATTCTTTCTTCCATTTCTTGTGGTCTATTGGTTATGTTAACCTCTGTAGTTCCTGCTTTCTTCCCTAAATTCTTTCTCTCCACAATTTCTTCCATTTTTGTTTTCTTTAATTTTTCCAATTCTATCTTCAAATCTTGAGCAGGTTTGTTGATTTCCTTCACCTGTCTGACTGTATTTTCCTTCAATTCCTTCAGCTGTTTGTTTGAACAATCCTCTGTTTTTTTTTTTTACTTCTTTCAGTGATTTAAGCATTTCCTCTCTAAAGGCCACAAACTGTTTGGCTGCAACTTCCTGTATTTCTCTACAGATGGCCATAATCTGTTTGTTTTTATCTTCCTCTATTTCTTTACAGATGGCCATAATCTGTTTGAGTTTATCTTCCTCTAGGTCTTTATGCCTTTTATTTGTTTCCTTTGTTATCCTCTTCATGAGCATAGATGTTATGTCATTTCCTTGAATTTCAATTATGCTGGGTGTCCAGGGTTACTTGCCCCTGGATAACTGGGTTCTGGAGCTGCCATATTGCACTGTCTTTTGTTGGTTGAGCTTTTATGCTGGCCTCTACCCATTGTGCTGTCTTAGGTGTTTGGAGTTTGTTTCTGGTGGTTCCTGGAATCCTGTGGTGTTGATAATCCCCTTGGCAGGAAGATGGATTTTCCTGAAAGAAGCCTTCTCTGCTTTTTGGGTATAGTCACTGGATGGCAGGTGATTTTCAGAAGTTGCCACTGCTCACCTCAGGCATAGAGACCTGAGTGGTAACTGTGGTCCTTGTTAGTCAAGAGGGCTCTCCTCTCACCCAGAGAAGTCCTGAGGACAGCTGCCCTGCTTCTGGGTTTCTTGCTGTAACTTTAGTGATCTGCTGCTGTAGCCTGTTTGTCCCCTGATTTGGTCAGTTTTGTTAGGGATAACTGGATGCCCCTTGGATCAGTATCTGGAGGTTGATCTCGGGGATTTCGGGCTTCTCTAGATCTGAGGTTGGGTCTCTGAGCCCCAGTACTCAAGTGGTAATCTGTGGCGGGTGGGTACTGCTCTACTGGTTAAAGCAGGCTATCTGGTGCATAGTGGTTCCCTGGGTTGGGCTGGTCTGCGGGCCCTTTACCAGGGATATACTGGGTGGCCTAATTCTGTCCCCTTTGCTTCGTTCTCTGTGATGATTTCTCCTGACAGGGACTCCCGGTCTCTGTTGCCCTGGGGAGGACAGTTCTGTCCGTGCTGAAGAGCTGGGCACGCAGCAACTGTCTGTGCCTGCGGCTGGCGCCCAGTTCAGTGATGTCGGCTTGTACCCGCTGGTCTGCGAGACATTTTCCAGGGAAAGACTGGTTGACCCAAGTCAGTCCTGTTTCCTTCCTTCCCTGTGGGGTTTTCTCGCCACTGGGTCTCCCAGTCTCTGGTGTTTTTTTGTGCCCACTGATCAGCCTGGGAAGGTGATCAGGACACACAGGTGTGTGGCTCTGGTCTGGCTTCCTAGCGCCTTCAGGACCCAGGATCTCTTCTGGGTTCTGGCTGGGTGGCCTGAGCATGGACCTGACTGATTCCCATACTGTGGGTGTTTCCTTTCACCTTGGAAACACGATTGATTGCTGTTATTTTAGGGCCTAGAGTTCAGTCTCTTGTTCGCTCTATGGAAAATGTTGTCCTGCTCCTCAATTGCAGTGTTATCCTGGCGCCGCCATCTTGTCCCCCCTCCGGAAACTTTCTTAATATAAGAATTAACCTTTAACCTTTCAACTCTTTAATTAATGTAGGGTGATATCAATGTAAAAAGTACCTGAACTCAAAATACAAGATGACTCTGTGAAAGGAGTTGAAGAGATGATGACACTAATTTTCTTTGTTATATACATATCATGAAATCAGCAGAATAAATGATGCATTCAATGATGGTTAATTAGAACTAAATTGCTTTCTTCTGTATTTATGAATTAATTTCTCATATTTTATCTAGTGTACCATATATATATATATAATAAATTAAAGTAAAAGTTATCTTTCCTGGTTTCATTTATTAGCTGAGTGATGTTCACAGTGATTAAAATAATAAGAGAATATTATTCCCATTTAATAGTACTTATTTGTTATATGTTTACACATGCATAGTAAAATAAAAAGCTAATGTTTCAGTATTTTTTGGCAGCATAATTATAAATAGCAAATCTGTTTTAATGTGATTCTACATAATTTTTGATTTGTTAAAATTTTCATATATTAAACATTTAGCATAATATATGTTTAAACATGTATCAGCAAAATTTATTTGTGATATTTGCTTTGAGGTGGTTATTAATAGCTACATTTTAAAAGTTCTTCAAAAAATAAAAATAAAATTAAGTTCTTCAAGTATATAATTAACCAATATTATTTAATATATATGATTTCAATTTATATATGTTAACCGATCATTTTGGACAAATATACATTCAATTTTTAAATGTTTACTGATAATCTTTAACAAATCTTTGCTAGGGTATGTTGGAAGGAAATAATTTTATGTGATGGTTACATGTAAAAGCATTATTGCTTTTAGTCTGTTATTTTATTTCCCTTAAATCTTGCAGAACAAAAGGGACAGACAGAAAGAGAAGATAAAAATATGTTTAAATATTAAAAATGGTATTTATATAGTTGCTTTTTAAGAATGCAAATGCTCATTAATTCAAATTAATTGTTGATATTTTAACTTTTTAAAAAAATTAAACAGTAATTCAGCTCTACAATTCAAGATTCCCACTGCAATGCTTCTTAATGAGGATGAAATTCAACCACTTACTGTGACATTTCCAAAAGGCAGAGTTATAAATGGCTCTAGTACTGGAATTAATGATGAGATACTATGTCATATTAGTTTCAGTTCATCTAAACCTGTTTCCTTTTTTGCCGAGATTATTTTTCGTGATGACAGAGATAACTGGTAAGATATTTAAATGTAAATGCTTTTGTATTTGACATTGAGGGATATTAACTTTCTATTCTATTTTTTTCTAAAGTGGTTAAACGAATGACATCTAATATAGTCATCTTGGACATACAATTTTTAACATTCCAAATATGAATTTGCTTTCATGATAAACAACAAAAAAGTAAATTATATGTGTATAAGGTATTATAACTTTGTTAATTTGATTTCTGAGACACATTTCTTCACATGTAAATAGAAAGCTGATGTGAATAAATGTTTTACAAGTAGCAAAGTAGAACATGAAATGTTGAGGTACAACTAGATTGTTTGATTGATAATAGTTTTTGTGCTTTGGCTTGGTGGATTATTGTACAACAGAGCCCAGGCAGAAAGCATGAAAAACAACAGTGGCATGATAGAGGGATTTTTGCTATACACAGGCATCTTTTGAGAGCAGCTATATCATACCTATTTTTTCCCAAACTATAAGAAAAGGTAATCTATTTTATTCCTTTCCTGCTGTATTTTTGGATCTATTTCGTCTCTTTCTCTTTCCCCATCCATTTCAATAGCTTCTTTCTCAAACATATACAGACAGGTAGAATACACACACACACACACACACACACACACACACACACACACACACATAAATATTATTCCCTTGTTTTTCTTGGTGTATTTTATTGTTAGTATAACCAAACACAATTTCCACAATATGGTGTAAATAAATTGAATGAGGTCTCTATCAGGTCTCATCAGGACTGTCTGAAAGTTCTTTCTCTGTGGCCTAGTTAGGCCACCTCACTGTGTGTGATTGGGGGTGGGGCCATGAACAACAAGGATGACCTTAGGGAAGAGGCTTAATCTTCATTCAGAAGGACAAACAGGACAACATCAGAAGTAGGAGAAGAAAGAATACATGACAGAAGCCCAGAGGGCCTCTGAAAGACTTTACCCAGCAGGGTATTAAAGCAGATGCTGAGACTCATAGCCAAACTTTGGGCAGAGTGCAGGAAACCTTATGAAAGAACGGGGAGAAAGAAAGGCATGGAGAGGACAGGCGCTCCACAAGGAGAGTAAGAGGACCATAAAATCTGGGCACATGTGTCTTTTCTGAGACTGACACTCAAATCAAGGTCTATGCATGGAGATAACCTAGGACCCCTGGAGGGATGTGGCTTATGGCAGCTCAGTCACCAAATGGGTTCCCTAGTAAGAAGAACAGGGGCTATATCTGTCATGAACTCATTGGCTGCCTCTTGATCACCTTCACTTGAGGGGAAAGGCAGCCTTACGAGGCCCCAGGAGAAGACAGTGAAGCCAGTCCTGATGAGACCTGACAGGCTAGTGTTAGAGGGAAGAGGAAGAGGGCCTAAGCTTTCAGTGGACTGGAGGAAGGGCATGGGAGGGGAAGAGGGATTGAGGGCAGTATTGGGAGGGTAAGAGAGAGGTGGCTATACCTGGTATACAATTGAATTAATTGTAAAAAATAAAAATATAAATTACAAAAGAAGTTAATTAAATTTGAATTTTAAGCATTGAAGATATTTCGAATAATTAGAAATATTTTATTGCCTTTATTACATGTGAAGTGGGTTTTTTCGATAAACATATTTTCATTTTTAGGTTTTCCCTTCCAGTTACTGCAACAGCAGAAAATTGCATTCTTACTATTTATCTTTATTTGGCAATTCATCCTGACAAGCAGAAAGTTATTGTAAAGGATGGTAAGATGTTTTTGGCTGAGTCCATTCTCTCTCTGTGCAAGTTCTTACTAACTAAATAGTACATCGAATAATATATTGTGAATAAGACTTGTCACTTTATGGTAGAGCAGTTGTCTTAAATGCTCAACGTGCTGTGTTTGATATCCAGAACCTGGAATCAAGTAATTTAGCACATGTATATTAAACATTTATTGTTTGCAGAGTTATGTTTGTTATTAATAATAGAATATGCCAATGCCATTTATTTCATTAACTTAACAGGTATCTGAAGATGCATGAATAGAGAGTTGATTGAGTTTATATATATATATATATATATATATATATATATATATATATATATATATAGCATATAGATCTTTCCAGTGATTTTATAGAAATTATGAAGCTATTTGAGTCAACCTTGTCAAATGATAATGTTAAACAGGATTGTTTAAATAGAGAACAATATTGCAAATTCACAGTACTGTGACAGGAGGAGCAGAAGTCTCACTGTGCACTGTCTGATCCAGACATTTTAGTTCTATGTCAGCATTTTCCCTTATTTTAATCAGTTGTATTATTTACTTGCCTCTTCAACTGTTCATCATGCTTTGTGAAAAATACTTGGTCCTGTTCTGTCTCATCAGAGAACAGATTCTTTATGACTCTTGAGAAAAACAAACAACATCAACAAACAGACCATCACACAACAACACACCACTGGGGTTTCAAATAGTAAGCATGAATCAGAATCTAAAATTTCTCCTTTTATTCCAGTCACATGACCAGAAACTAGTAGTCTCTCCTGGTTTAGTTCTTCCTTTTCTTCCTACTATCTATGGTCCAAAATATACTATGTAACATTTGGAACACTTTCTAGGCAATTTTTGCCTTCACTTACCTGCTGTAGGTCAATTTTCAGGAAGATACCAGGAAGGGGAAAGGAGATTGTTTTTTTCCAGAAAGCTGCAAAGAAAAAATGGGCCGTTCAGGTTACTCGTTTCACATTTTTTCTTAATTTTCCAGAGGTAGGAGGAAAATTTAAAATGGGCAATGAGGGATTAAAGTACTTTTCCTTCAGCTAACAAAGAAATTTCAGAAGTCAGCAGGAAACAATACTTCACCACTGAACACAGCTACGACTATTGATTATTAAGCATGTCTTTCCATTTTCACAGTTTCTTGGGGATATCACATATCATACTTCTCTGGGTCTGCTTTAATTACTCTAAATGTTCCCTCCAACATATTTAATGAACTCTTACTCCGTACTTTTAATTCTGTGTGTAAATCAAAAGTCATTGTCTTATAATTCAAACACTGTACCATCAGCCTCTAATCAGAGATTCAGGAATTCAGATTTAAAATATCTAGATAGTACTTTTCATTAGATTTCCTAAGCACTAACGATATTACAGGATGAAAATAAAGCTTACCTTTCTGAAAGATTCACATTCTTCTGGATACTCCATCCCTGCAAATGTATTTAAATATCATCTGATGTTTAATCCAGAGGATCATCCTTAATGACATTTTCTATCTCACACTGCACATTAAGCCTGTTTATTTGTATTATTTAACCTCTAAATATCTTTCTTTTTTTACTTCTTTACTGACTTTTACTGCATAATTCATGATACCATCATGTTTTCATGAAATTAAGGCTGTCTCTTGCAATGGCCCTTCATTCAGAAACTGTGAATGAAATACTTCATACTATAAAAATCATTCATACTATAATAACATTGATATTTGTAAAGTGAAATGTCCTTTTTTAATTTCTTTTTTATTCACTTTACATCCTGGTTATAACCCCATCCCTCTTCCTCTATCAGTCTCACGCTCCCTTTTTTTGCCCTCCCCTTTCCTATTCCTTAGAACAGGGTAGCCCCCTTCCCATCCACCTGAGTTCATCAAATTGCTGAGCTGATCATGTTCTCTTCACCTGTGGCTTGGCAAGGCAGTCCCACCCAGTGGGAAGTGATCAAAAAGCTGGCAAGACCCTCTGCCTACAAAAAAAAATGTAGCCCTTGGGCTACTTAGGCTTCATATGGATCCTAAAGTAAGGAAAGTGGGGACTGCATGTGACATGAGCTCTCTTCTTTTAATTCCTGTGCATGCAAACTTTCTACAGTGGGGCTAGAGACTTAGCAGTTAAGAGCATGTGCTGTTCTTCAAAGATCCTAAGTTCTTTTGTGGCTCACAACTTCCTGAAACTATAGCTCCAGCAATTCCAATAGTTCCAATATTGTCTTCAGTCCTTTCCAAGCATCAATTCACAGATGCCCAGACACTCTCCCTCACAAATACAAACAAATAAATTTTCCATAGGCTGAGCATAGTGGTAGTTAATCATAATCCCAGAACTAGGAGGCTGAGGCAATAAGGTAACAAATTCAAGGGTATCTCAATGGATGTTAAAGTGTTCAATTGCTGCTAAAGAGGCCAAACTCCTCATTGTGGATCTATAGTTACTGATTGTTGGAGGAGGGGCAAAGAACTTTGTAAACAACTCTAATTAAATCCACTAGGCAAAAGCCCAAACCAACAAAAACCAAAGCCATGAAAGTAGAAAGGGGGCTAGCTAAGATGAAGATGGGTATCAACAAAAGAGAGGATAGTGGAGACAAATAGGATAAAAATACATTTGCTGCACTATAATAATTTCATAAATGAAACCCAATATCTAATGAAGTACTTAAAAAATAAAATCTTTATACAGAATTCCATTGCTGGTAGGATGAAAGCAACAGCATGGTTTCTTACATCATAGTTCAAGTAATGGCTTCATTCTCATTTTGGGGATATTTTATCTTCTATGTTTAAGTCATAATAAACTTCTATGAGTTCTTTTATTCTCTGTATGTTTTTGATAATCTTTTTGATGATTAGAAAATTGTCTCTATTAGACACTGCATAGCTACATACCAAGGAGGAGCCCAGCTTTTATGAGCATGGGATTTTCATTCATCTTCTGTACTCTCATAACTGCCATTTCCCTGCCATACTCCATATTTCATTTTGACTTCTCAGGCTTCACATATGTATTCTATTGTGACATTTATAAGATTGTTGAGAATAGAACTAATTTCTCTATTCAGGCTCTTGTCTTGAATATCTAACATAGTATGTGACAGATTAAAAAGTGAAGCTCACAAGAAGCTAACATTTGTCTCACATAGAATATCCCTGCTAGATTTTGCTCTTGCTTTGGTCCAGTTTTTCCTTACTGTCTTGTTCCTCCCTTTGAAATGCAAATGCCTTCTCTATGCCTTTGTGTTTTGGAAGCATGTAACTTACATTTTGACTTTAGAGAGGCTCACAGTTAAAAGACTTCTTCTGGACTAAGGAGAGACTGAACTTTGGCTTTTTGAACAGAATAGGGACTATTAAGACTATGAGGGCTTTATGAAATGAAATGTAATGAACCTTTCTGGGCCAGGTGTGGCTTGAATCTGAAATGTTCTCTCCATGCTCTTGTTTAGAATGTGTGGTCTCCCATTTGGATTGCTTTTTTGAAGGTGGAGAAGCTCTTTGGAGGTGGGCTGTGTTTGGCAGAAATGGAAACACTTGAAGTGTGCCTGTGGGAATTTTTGTTACCCATGGTTCTGTCTTCCATTCTCTGTTCCCTAATACGCTGCTGTGTGGAGACTCACACCAAATGCTTCCACTATAGCCTCTGTGCTGTGCCCACCACATCTGCTTGCAGCGGTGGTCTGAAATCCTTCTGAGATTGAGCAGAAACCTTCCTGCCTTTGAGTTGCTAAATCAAGTACTTGATTACAGTGGCACAAAAGTAACTATGTCACCTCTCAACAATAGGCACTTATTCTCTCCCCAGTCTCTGGTGGCCATGCGGAGCTGGGCTGCAGTCTCTTCTCTGTGTTTGGCAGCAGTGGAGAAGTTTTTGTCTGAATGATCTTTGTGTGCATGAGCTGTCCCATACTATCTCCTTTGGTTAAGAAAAGTTAGTTCTCATGTGTCATTTTTATTTAAACACATTAGAATTTCCAGAGTGTCACTTTCTTAGGGGCTAAACCTTAGTTATGCAAAGCAAAGGGGAAATCCAGAGAACTCAACTCTACACCAGTCTTGGAGCTCTGACACTGCTGCCGAATCTTTCTTCCTTTCCCCACATTTCATCAGGTTTTTGTTTTTTTTTTGTTTGTTTGTTTTTTGTTTTTTATCTTTCATATGAAACATACAGGGTATCTAAGGGTATTTATCAAGGGGGCTAGAGAAGCACAGATCAGTTTTATCTTTCAAATCTAGAAGTCTTCTATGTCCTTAACAAAACAAACAATGCAGGGTTCTAACTATTGTTTTAAATAAAATTGAAGTTTGAAAGCATTTAAGAATGCATGCATATGGGGCTGGAGAGATTGCTTAGTGGTTACCATTATTAGTCTTCTTTTTTAAATTTTTATTTTATGCTTCTGAGTGTTTTGCTTGTATGTATGTCTGTGTACCGTATATAATGAAATACTTGTGGAGGCTAGAAGAGGGTATCAGATCGATTGGAAGTAGCTACCATGTGGGTGCTGGAAACCAAATAAAAGTCCTCTGGAAGAGCAGCCAGTGCTGTCTTAACCTGAATCATCTCTCCAGCCCTAACTCTATGTTCTTGCAGAATAGTCAGGTTGAGTTCCCAGCACCCACACTAAGTGGCTTACAACTACCCGTAACTCCAGTTCCAGGACTCTGTTACCCTCTTCTGGACTCGAGAGACACCTATACACATGTGGTACACATACAAACACTTAAGCACACAACATGGACATTAAATAAATAATTATTTAAAAAATAACAATCAAACAAAAAGCTCTTTTATGTATCATCTATATTATATAATGGATCATTTGAATTGTAAAGCTCTAGAAAACATTTTTGTCTATAAATTACCATTAAAACTGATTATATGTCAAATACTATATTCTAATCATCATAAAATTTAATATAAAAAAGTATAGGCTAGTCCAATTGGCATTACAGGGATGCAGAGAGAGGGACAAATTGAGAAAAAGAGAAAGTCAGAGACTGAAACCCAACAGTCCCCTGAGACATATTAGGTAAAATTTATATGACAAATTAAGAATGGTTTTGCTCGAAAAATATTAGGAAGAAATTTGATATTATAACAGCTTACTGATTTTTGTACTGCTTTTAAAGTAATCCTTACAGTGATCTCAGAATCTATGTTTTCCTATGTTTAGATAAATTTTTTTCAGAGACTATGTATAAAGTTACCTAGAGCTTAGGGGCTAAAGAGTAGTCCTGTCAAACTTATTACTTCAAATTTGTGAACTATACAGTTTTGCTTTCTTGACAGACCATCTACATACATAGGTATGAAAATATATGTATATATTATTTGCAGTATATATGTTTATATAGTTAGTTAAATGCATATTATGAGTTAAAAACTATAAAGTATATAGCAGTTCAAACTGGAATAGGGTTTAAAATCTTTAAAATGGTTTCAGCTCACACACAAGAAGTTATTTAACTTTGAGATCAACTAGGAAAAAGTATTTTTGTCAGAGATCTTTTTATGTCTTTTGTGTAATAATTTCAATTATTTGCTGTAGCAACATTTGAAATGTATTACACATTTTTGTATAAAGTTAGTATTTTTTTATTTTTCTAATAATATGAAAATTATCTTATCAAATAAATTCCATTCAGTTTAGGGAACCATATCAGTGTTTATGCTATTTTAATTTGTCAAGTCATGTATTAATATAATTGTATTTAGACTTTCTTTTATTATATTATATGAGTTATGAATTACAAGTTAAATGATGTGCTATTAAATTTCACAAATATTTCTTTGGCTAACTATGCTCTAATGTGTTATTTGTACATAAAGAAGGAAATACTACAAAGCCTATAGGCAGTTTTTTGATTCCTGAAATTCCACGCCAGGATTCCAAATCACTTTCTACAGGGCAAAGAGAATCTCTTGTTTCCAGTATTAGTGATGATGCTGAACTTACTCATGGGAACCTATTTGTTGGTATGTAAAAATGTATAATGTACTTATCAAAACTAGTTCATGATATAATTTTATTAATAGCAAAACTTAAGCATATCAAACAAATTCATTAAAAAAATCTCATGGATTCATCACAGACATAGTGGACAATCTACTCTGGATAAGTTTTTCAGTTCTTAGCAATAAAAGTTCTCTACATTTATAGTATTTCTAATGCTTCAGTAATGTTCTGTACACAAAATTTGTACCTCTTGGTTCCATTCGTTAAGTAGCTATGTAGAAAACTTAAGAGTAGTTGTAGTTGTTTTCTTTATATTTAACTAAAATTGTTAAATGTCTTGTTGATCGTTTATAACTTTTTTTTGTAACATTAAGTACTTTCTGTATACATATTGTGAATTGCAGATTTATGAGTTTTATTATATTTTTTAGCTGTATACAAAGTTACCTATTTTAGAAAGTAGTAAGCATAGTTGAGCATGGGAGTTCGGTATTATTTGAGATCTACTTCAAATATTCTTTTGTCTAGATATGAATCATATGATAAAATTAATTTTTGTCAGTTGATAAAACTTCAATAGTGTGAATCTGTGTTTTTATGATTGCATAAGAAAAGTCTTTTGACAAAATGCAGCGCACTAATTTATATTATTTAATATTTCCATAATACAAAAAATATTTTGTTATATTTAAGTACATTGCTCAGAAACAAAGACATTTTGAATATGTAGTTGACATTTTGTTTCTGTAATTCTTTCAGGTAAAGTCTAATTTGTATATAAGCAATGGTAAAGAAGTGTTAATAAGGCTTCCTTATGTAAATAAAATAAACATTCATATTGAGTGTTTGTGAATAAATTCTTGACAATTAAAACACAATTTTTATCTGGTAAATATATGGTAAAATATTTTGATTGTTTGGACATAACTATATTATTATTATTTATGTTAAAATACAGTAGATGCGCACAACTTTATTGGAGGGTATAGAATACTTTGTTGAAACTGGGTGTGGTGGCACATGCCTTTAATCCCAGACTCACTGAAACACAGGCAGAAGGATCTCTGTGAATTCAAGGCAGCCAGGCTGGTCTGTAAAGCAAGTACAGGACAGCAAAGGCTACACAGAGAAACCGTGTCTTAAAAAAACAAACAAACAAACAAACAAATCAAACAAAAAACAAACAAACAAATAAAAAGAACACTTTGTTAAAGGTGTTTTATTTACCTACTAAATGTAGAACTAACTAGAAGAATACTCTGTGGTCAAATAATAAGCGTATATAACAGAATGATCTTTTGTAGTTTCATCCATTTACCTATATATTTACAGATTTCCTCGTTTTTAATTGCTGAGTAGTATTGCATTGAGTAAATGTACCACAATTTCTGTGCTCATTCTTTGATTGAGGGACATCTAGGTTGTTTTCAGATTATAGCTATTATGAATAATGCTGCTATGAACATACATGAGTAAATATCCTTGTTGTATGGTTGAGCATCTTTTACATATATGCCTAGGAGTGATACAGCTGGATCTTGAGGAAGCATTACCACTAATTGTCTGAGAGAGCACCAGACTGATTTCCAAATTGGTTTTACAAGTTTACATTCCCACCAGCAACAGAGGAGGGTTCCCCTTTCTCCACATCCTCTCCAGCATTTGTTGTCATTTGAGATTTTTATCTTAGCCATTATGACAGGAGTAAGATAAACTCTCAGAGTTGTTTGATTGATCTTTGCTCAGCTTCTGCTCCCGAGGTGGCCCTTCTAGTTCCTAGAGAAAAGGATGCAGACAGTCCTGATGAACCCTTATAGGCTAGGGTCAGATAGTGGGGGAGGAGGACCTCCTCTATCAGTGGAGGAAGGAAGGGACATAGAGGGGAAGAGGGAGGGAAGGTGAGACTGGGAGGAAATTAAGGAGGGTGTTACAGCTGGGATACAAAATCAAAAATTTGTATTAAATAGTAACAATGACAATAATAATAATAGTAATAATAATAATAATGATACTAAAAGAAAAAAATTACAAAGCTTATATAACAAATGTTGACTTTAGGGACGGAAATTGCATGTGAACCTGTGGACTCAGATGAAAGTATTCCAGATAGAGTAAATTTTGTATCTCTGGAAAATGAAGAGATGAATCAACAGTTCTTTGCACCTGAAGAAGGATCAAAGGCTTTTGACTGTTTTCAGAAGGTTGTGAATGCAACTCAGACATGGTTCAGTCTCTTTGGCTGGCCTGAAGGTCCCCATTCTCTTTCTATTCCTGAAACAATAAGAAGGTGACATTTGCATATTTTACATTTTTTGTTTTGTATTTTTCTAAATATTTCACTTATTTGTATCATTTAAATGAAACAGTTAATTTTTTTAAACTGATGAACCACTGGGGTCTATTGAGACTAAGATAATGTAATATAAATTCTATTATTCATATATGGTTCAACATAATTTTGCTTTAAATTAAGTTGCTACTGAACATTAATTATATAAAATAATGAGTTTTGTTGTATCCTTTACATATACATATGCATATTACTTTGGTCTTATATAATTCCCCATGATGTCTTTGTACCTCTTATAAACTTCCCCATGATACCTTTGAACACAACATACTAGCGTTCTTCCTCTCTTAAATAGTCTCCCTTCTACTTTCCTGTATTTTTAAAGTTTAGATTCTCTTTATGATAGGATACATGTGACATATTTTCGTAAATCTGGTTCATTTTCTTTCACATGATGATATCCTGTCATATGATGTTTATTGCAAGCAACATGATTTCATTTTTCTTCTTGTTTGAATATATAAATATGTTTGTGTGTGTGTATGAATATGTGTAACATTTTCCTCATTAATCTTTTATTGATGGTTACTTAGGCTGATTGCATAACTTTGATCCTGTGGATACAGTCAGAGTAGATACTAATGTGTGAATAGCTATACTGTGCAATTTGATTCCTTTTCATGTATATACAGAATATTATTAATTTGTATTGCAATTATCGTGTTTTATGCCATAGGTCCATAGGTTTGATTTCTTAATTGTACCCCAGAGGTCTCATATATTGTTGTCATTATTATTTTTTATTGCTCTCTGAATATATTGTTTCTCAACTTTAGCTTCAATCTCTTCTTCATTGCCAACTCTATAGATGATTTTTTTTCACTGAGTTTTGTATTGACTTCCTGAGGTTTTCACTTCCGTGACTTTCATTTCTTTTGTCAGAAAAACTGTCATATTTCTAATCTAAGATTTTTTTCATATTTCTCATCCAATGTTTTATTTAATTAATTTTTAATTTTTACATTAATTTTATTTTATTCGCTTTGTATCCCAGCTTTAACTTCGTCCCTTATCCCAGTCCTACCATCTTTCTCTAATATCCTCCCATGCCCCTCTCCAATTCAACTGATAGAGGAGGTCCTCCTCCCCTTATATCTGTCCCTAGCTTATTAAGTCTCATCAAGACTGGCTGCAGTGTCCTCCTCTGTGGCCTGGCAAGGCTGTTTCTCCTTCTTAAGGATGGGGAGGAGTGGTCAATGAGCCAGCCACTGAGTTCATGTCAGAGACAGTCCCTTTGCCCCTTACTAGGGACCCACTTGAATACTACTGAGCTGCCATGGGTTACCTCTGAGCAGGGGTTCTTGGTTATATCCATGAATGGACCTTGGTCCTTGGTTGGAGTATAAGTCTCAGAAAATACCCCTGTGCCCAGACATTTTGGTTCAGGCAAATGGTGGGATCTAGAAAAGTTCATCCTGAGTGAGGTATCCTAGAGGCAGAAAGACACACATGGTATATACTCACTTATAAGTGGATACTAGACCTATAAAATAGGATAAACATACTAAAATCTGTACACCTAAAGAAACTAAACAAGAAGGAGGATCCTGGGTAAAATGATCAATCCTCACTTAGAAAGACAAACAGGATGGAGATTGGAAGAAGAAGAAAACAAGAAACAGGATAGGAGTCTACCACAGAGGGCTTCTGAAAGACTCTACCCAGCAGTGTATCAAAGCAGATGCTGAGACTCATAACCAAACCTTGGGCAGAGTGCAGGGAATCATATGAAAGAAGGGGGAGTTAGTAAGATCTATAGAGGACAGGAGCTCAACAAGGAAAGATTTTTTTTTTTTTTTTTTTTTTTTTTACACAACACACAGCGTTGGTATGTATATGTAGCTCTGGGACTTCATTGTTTTTTAATATGGGCTATTAAATACTTTGGAATTTTAGAGTGATTTTTTTTTGCCTTTTTTATATTTATTTTATAATGGTTCAATTGGCATAATCCTGGGAAATATAGCTGTTTTGTTTTTATTGATCTTTTTACAGTGGTGAGTATTCTCTTCAGAGCTCTGTCCACAAGTGTTCAAAGAGACATCAAATATTTGTAAAAGCAACAAGTTCAAACTGAAGCAGATAGCAAAATTAAGGATGACTGTTTCCCCCCAAATCATAGAAAACAAATTGGCAAACAATGTAGTTTATTGTGTGATATTAAATTTAATACTACTTGTTCCCTTATATTTTAAATTTTTCAGGAATCCAGGAAGCATATAGGTCAAACACACAGAAAGAATCATAGCCAGGCTTGTACAATTTAACTGATTTTTTAAAATAACACAAGGTATTTTGTCATAAATTAGGTTATTGAGACCCATTTTTACTACATTTGAGAGCTGATTTTCAAAATGAACCCTTGAATGCTTTTTATTTCTCAATCTGGGATCATGATACATTTCTGATTTTAATTGTTGACGAATAGTTATACAATTTACCATACAAAATTTGACAAAATTTAGAAAACAAAGATCTTTTGTTACTCCATCCAAAAATGAGTATATATCACAACCTGTTTAAAAGACATAAGTACTATTATTTCCCACTTCTTACAAGAGCTGGAGAGGACAGGAACTCCACAAGGAGAGCAACAGAACACAGGGAACTTCCCAGAGACTCATATTCCAACCAAGGACTATTCATGGAGATAACCTAGAACCCCTTGACAGATGTAGCCCATGGCAGTTCAGTGTCCAAGTGGGTTACCTAGTAATGGGAAGAGGGACTGCCTCTGACATAATCTGATTGGCCTGCTCGTTGATCACTTCCCCCTGAGGGGGGAGCAGCCTTAGCAGGCCACAGTAGAGGACAATGCTGCCAATTTTGATGAGAACTGATAGACTAAGATCAGAAAGGAGAGAAGAACCTCCCCTATCAGTGGACTTGGGGAGTGGCATGAATACAGAAAGGGGAGGGAGGGTGGGATTGGGAGGGGAGGAGGGAGGGGCTTCTGGGGGGATACAAAATGAATAAAGTGTAATTAATAAAAAAATTTTAAAAATGTTAGAAAAAAATCACAAAAAAGAATCCCCTCAAAACTATAATATTGCATGTAACATATTGCTATGAGAATTCATATATATATCTCAGTTGTAATTATAAATGTTTTTTGGTAGAAGCAACAAGTGAAATAAATAGTAAAGTAAAAAAAAAGACGTAAGTAAACTAAGTTTGTTTAATCTTACTCAAAGTTTAGTTCCATAAATGGGAACAGTACAGTTCTGAAATCAATGTTTTAAACTAGAATCCTTAGTAGGTTAGTGTGCAGGATATGGCATGTAACTGGTTATACTCAAATATCGAGAATGTGTTTTAATTTATTTTTAATTATACATGTATGATATATATTTTAAAAATTTAAATTATATTGGGAAGTATAGAAATTGTATTTAGATTATAGAATGCAGAATAGTGCCCAGTGAGTTTAAGGTACTTCCCATATTAAAATACAGTAAATAGATAATGAGACCAGGAATCAACCCTTGTTGTCTTTTCTCAAATGCAAATGATTCCTAGTCCACTCCCTGAGCCCCTCAATTGCAGCATAAATGATATAAGTATAAATGAGATAATGTGAAATCTTTAGTAATATTTAAAAATTTATTTTGTGCTTGCAAATAGTAGCCACACGAATTGCGTTTTAGAATTTATTGCTCAGTCTACCTTAATATTATTTGATTTAGTTATTGATCATATTTTTGCATAAAGTAACATTTTGAAACTGTTGTTGACTTACTCCATTTCCCCCATAGGGATGTGCAGAAAATAAAATTCTATTCAGCATCCTCACCACCCAAGAAATTTTCCAGACAGTATGATTTTTATAAATATAATAAGACAATTTATGATGTGATTCTGCACTTGAGTGAAAGACTTCCACCTGGAATTAACTCAAATCAGTCCTTACCAGTGGATAATACTGAAAGGGTGATACAGCTCCATTCACAACATGCCTCACTTCTAGACTTTATCACGTAAGAGCTAAGATTTACAGAATTAAACATGTAGTCATAGCTTACTTGAGTAGATAAATACGGACAAGTGAGTGGATGGATAAATTTAAGGAAATAGTTTGTCTTTATGTAAAAAAAAATCCCTTGTTATACACGTTGTAATTTATACTGCAGAGAATTATACCCTATTTAACAGAAGCATCACATAACCTTTTTGGATGCATAATCTAATACACTACCATTTAAACTTCATCATGTACATAGATCACTAGGATGGATTGTTAAAATGGCTTGCTCACCCTTACACACAGTGTTTTTGTTGATAATTTGCATTAATTATAAATTGCAGGATGATATGAATAATCCTAGTCCATGTTGATGGTCTATTTTGAAGGTGTACATGTTATAAACCTAGTGATAAAAATGAAATTAATGAAAATTCTTTGATTACTGGTAGTATCATCTTAGGTTTTGAATATTATAAACTTCTGGTTTTCATAATTAATGTGTTAATATTAAAATGTAAGGCTGGCAAAAAGTTCCATTATTGCTAATGAAGTATAAGCACTTGTTACAGTGATGTTTGTATTACTTAATTACTACAGCTATTTATTGACAAGTATGCATAAAATGGAAAGGTAATGTTCTTTAGAAATCTGAGGCAAAGCTTAATGAATTAATATTGTTTCCTTTACTTACATTTCCATCATTCCTGTTTGCTTAAACTCCCCACACTTACAGATACTATGCATATTCCACTTTTCTGTTACTACCTCATTAAATGATCAGATTTTAATTATAACATTTATGAAATGCAAATATGTATATATTCATACAAATATTTATACATTTATTACTAGTGAAAGTGAAAAGCAAAGATAAAGAACTTTTAGAGTAACAATACAAATGAAATATTTGATATTCTTTTTTTATACATTGAAAAATTTGAGCTTCTTGTAGTTAATGCAGCTTTTAATAGTTAGCAAAATATCTATTATTTTTTCATTATTATATTAATATTGTCTTAATCTTCTTATGGGTTAAATACAGCTAAACATCTCCAAATTTTCAAAAGTGACTGTGTTCAGGAAAGATTTAGGCAGCCTTTTGTGGAATTTACTGTAAAGGGACATTAGATAGATACCACCAATGATACAGAAGAGTGTTAGGTGGACAGTCCTGAACCTGCCTTATTAATAATAAGTTATTTCTATATTGAGAGGATAGTTGAGGCAGTGATAGGAGACCTATTGATTCTTGGTATGGCTGAGAGAAGGTATGTAAAGTACCCATCTCTGAAAATAGCAGCATATGCTAACACGAAAATCATTTTTCAGACAGAGCTAAAATGTCAAAGCATCCAAGCATCTGTTGAAAGTCATAGCATAACATGATATTGCACAGCAGATGGGGTTACCTGCATTGTACTTGAAGTCCTAGCTAGATCAATAAGGCAACGAAACAATGCCAAGAGGATACAAATTAGAAAGAAAGAAGTCAATGTACTCTATTTGCAGATGATATGGTAGTGGCACCATAATATCTACAAGATCAGTGGCACCAAAATATCTACCAAGGATCTCCTACAGCTGATAAACTACTTCAGCAAAGTGGCTGCATATAAAATTACCTCAAAAAATCAGTAGCCCTCCTACATACAAAAGACAAATGGGCTGAGGAAGAAATTGGAGAAACAAGTGAACAGCTTGTATGACAACCCTCAGAATGGCTAAGATAAAAAACTCAAGTGACAACATATGCTAGAGAGGCTATGGAGAAATGGGAACCTTCCCCCATTGCTGGTAGTAATGTCAACTTGTATATCACTTTGGAAATCAATCTGGAGCCCTCTCAGAAAACTGAGAATAGTGCTACCTCAAGACTTATCTATACCACTCCTGGGCATATACCTAATAGATGCTCAATCATATAAAAGGGCATTTGCTCAACTATGTTCACAACAGCTTTATTCATAATAACAAGAATCTGGAAACAATCTAGATATCTCTCAATCAAAGAATGGACACAGAAATTGTGGAACATTTATACAATTCAATACTATTCAGCTATTAAAATCAAGGAAGTCATGAAATTTGCAGGCAAATGGATGGAACTAGAAAAAATGTAATACTGAGTGAGATATCCCAGAAGCAGAGAGACATGCATGGCATGTACTCACTTATAAGGGGATATTAGCCATATTATATTTGATAAATATACTAAAATCTACAAACTTAAAGAGGCTAACCAACAAATAGGACTCTAGGGAAGATGTTTAATTCTCACTCAGATGGTAAAACAGGATAGACACTAGAGGGGGTTGAAGAGAAAAAACAGGACTGGAGCCTACCATAGATGTCCTCTAAAAGATTCCAACCAATAGGGGATCAAATCAGATATAGAAACTCACAGCCAAATTTTGGATAGAGTGCAGGGAGTCTTAAGGTAGAAGGGAGATATAAAAGGACCTGGAGGGGACTGGAGCCACAGGAGACAAAGCCAAAATAAACAAACAAACAAACAAATAAATAAATAAATAAATAAATAAATAAATACAGGGCACAGGGGATACTGCATAGACTGATAACATTCATAGAGACCAAGATCACCTCCTCAGATGTAGACAACTCAGTCTCCATGTAGGTTCTCTAGCAGGATGAGAAAAGTTCTCTGACATGAACTTGGTTGCTTGCACCATGATCACTTCTACTTGTTGGGGTGACCCAGCCAGCCTACAGAGTAAGAAAGAAGATCCAGGCAGTCCTGATGGGCCCTAATAGGATAGGGTCAGAGAGTAGAGGAAGAGGATTTCCCCTATCAGTGGACTAGGGAAGAAGGCTAGGGGAGGAAGAGGGAGGGAAGGTAGGACTGGGAAAAGATGAGGGACAGGCCTACAACTGAGATAAAAAGTGAATAAATTGTAAATAATATGTACATGTATCTGAAGAAAAAATTGAAGAGGATATCAGAAGATGTGAAGATCTCCCATGTTCATAGATCGGTAAGATTAACATAGTATAAGTGGCCATTCTATCAAAAGAAATCTACAGATTCAATGCAATTCCCATAAAAATACCAACACAATTCTTTATAGACATTGAAAGAACATTTCTTTAATTCAAATAGAAAAACAAAACAAAAAAACCCAGACTAACTAAAAAAATCCTCTACAATACAAGATCTTCTGGAGGTATCTCCATCCCTCATCTCAAGCAGTACTATTGAGAAACAGTAATAAAGAGTGCATAATACTGGCATAGAAGTAACTAGTGGATCAAAGGACTCAAATAGAAGACCAGGAAATAAACACACACACACACACACACACACACACACACACACACACACACACCCCTATGAATATTTTATTTTGACAAAGAAGCCAAAACCATACAATGAATTTAAGATAGCGTCTTCAAAAAATGGTGCTGCTCACCTGGATTTCTACATGTAGAAAAATGCAAATATATCCATACTTATTACCCTTCACAAAAGTAAAGTCCAAGTGAATCAAAGACCTCAACATAAAACCAGAAACACTAAATCTACTAGAAGAAAAAAAGGGGAGGAGCCTTGAAATCATTGGCAAAGGAGACAAATTCCTAAATACAGCACCAACAGATCAGCTTTAAGATCAACAATTAATAAATGGGACCTCATAAAACTGAAAGGCTTCTGTAAAGCAAATGACAATGTCAAAAGGACAAAATGAGAAGCTGCAGACTGGAAATAGATCTTCTACATCCCTATATCCAACACAATGCTAGTATACAAAGTAAATAACTCAAGAAAATAAACAACAATAAACCAAATAAACAAATTAAAAATAGGGTACAGAGCTAAACAGAGAATTCTCAATGTAGGAATATCTAATGGCAGAGAAACACTTAAAGAAACACTCAATGGACCACATTCGGTGGACACCTTCTAGGGACAAATGGTTGGCTGCTCTGACTGTGGGCTCTCACTGTCACTGCCTGTGGAGTGAATACCTTCCTGCACTGAGGGTGAGGCTCCTAACCCAGGTACCCACTTTCAGTTCTGTAGATACCTTCTGGGTGTTAGTGGATCCTGGTTCTGAATCTGTGAGTCCACTCTTACCATCCTGGGAATACCTTTCTGGTCTCTCCATTAGTGGTGATCATTCTCACTATCCTGTTGAGGGAATACCTTCTCCTACTGTGGGGGAGGCCCTACTACATTTCTTCTGCTCCCCACCTGCCTGGCTCAGCCAGGTCATAATAAGCCAGGACAGTACGGACTGTAAGTACAGCTGAGCAGAGCTAGGCGCTAAACTCAAGTCCCATGGTCCACCACTTAAAGGAAGCCAGTGGGCAATGGAGCAGCCTGATCCATGGCAGCCTAGCCCACTTGTGTCAGAAACAAGGAGCCCAGCACAGACAGTGAACCCAGGTGAGCTAAGCCAGGCTTGGAACTCAAAACCCATTCATCATCTTAGGGAAGTCTGTGGGGCACTGGAGTAGCTCTAGACTCAGGAATTTTTCTGCCTGCACCGCAACAACCTGGCATATTTGGGTCACAAACTTTAAGGCAGCAGAGACAGTGAATCCAACAGAGACTTACTGAGACTCCAGAGACAGGTGGAACCAGTCTACAGTACAGTTTTCAGGAATAATCAGTCAAGACTACAGATGACCAGATGGTGAGGGGCTGGCATAAGAATAGAGGCAACAAAACCAAGGCATCAACAGAATCTCCAAAAATCAACGGATATTATATTGCAGCTGAAACACAGAATGATCTTAAATCTATAACTATGCAGTTATTAGAGGGCATCATAGACAGACAGGAATCCAGAGTGAAACATGAAGGAAATGAATAAAATCATTCAAGACATGAAAATAGAATTAAAATTAATAAGGAAAACACTAACAGAAAATCCTGTAGTTGGAGAACTTAGAGACTAGATTAGGAACTACAAAGGTAAGCATCACCAACAGAATACAAGAAATGAAAGGGAATCTCAGGCACTGAAGATAAAATTGCAGAAATTGATACATCTCTCTGAGGAAAAATAAAATCGAAAGTTTCAGACCCAAAACATCCAAGAAATCAAGGACACCATGAAAAGACAAAACATAGGACTAAGAGGAAAAGATGAAAAACAAGATTCCAGGCTCCAAGGACCAAAATATACTTTTGAGAAATTTATAGAAAAAAGATTCATCAACCTTAAGAAAGAGATGGCCTTAAACATACAAGAGGCCTACAGAACACCAAATAGACTAGATAAGAAAATAAGTTTTTTTTTCTGCTGCATAATAATCAAAACACTAAATCTACAGAACAAATGAAAAAATATTAAAAAGCAGCAATCGAAAAAGGCAAGTAACATATAAAGACAAACCTATCAAAATAACACCAGACTTCACAACAGAGACTACTAAACCAGAACAGCTTGGGCATATATCATGCAGACACTAAGAGACCACGATGACAACACAGACTTCTATATCCAGCAAAACTTTTAATCAACAAAGATGCAGAAAACAAAATATTCTATGAAATAACTAAATTTAAACAATATACCTACTGCAAACCAGCCATATAGAAGATACTAGGAGGAAAACTCCAACCCAAAAAGTTCAACTACACCCAAGAAAACACAGGATGAAGACACAATCAAACAAAAATTCAAAAGAAACAAGCACACAAACACACTATGACCACGATAAACCCAATAAAAGAAATTAACAATCATTGGTTACTAATATCAAGTAAGATTACTCATCCTAATGTCTTATAAAACACATTTTCAACAAAAATTAAACAAAAGAGATGGAGAATGACACTTCATTCTCAACAAGGGAAAAATCCACCAGGAGGATATGACAATCCTGAATATCTATGCACCAAATCTAAGGGCTCCTGCATTTGTCAAAGAAATATTAAAGTTTAGATCACACATCGATCCACAAACCTTAATTGTTGGAAACATAAACACACTATTCTCACCATGGGAAAGATCACTGAGAATAAGCTAAACAGAAAAATAATGACACTTACAGAAGTCTTAAATGAAATGGACTCAATAGATGTCTACAAAACCTTTCACCCAAACACAAAAGAGTATAACGTCTTCTCATCACCTTTTGGAACCTTCTCCAAATTTGATCATATAGATGAAACAAGGCATGCCTCAACAGATACAAGAAGATTGAAATAATCCTTTGAATTATATCAGACTACCATGATCTAAAACTAGACTTCAACAATAACAGATACATCAAAAAGCCTACACACACATGGAAAATGAACAACTCAATGACACCCAGATCAGGGAGGACATAGAAAGAAATTAAAGACTTCCTAAAATTTATTGAAAATGAAGGTACAACTTACCCTAACTTATGGGACACAATGAAAGTGGTGCTAAGAGGAAAGTTCATAGCATTAAGTTCTTTCATAAAGAAATTTGAGGCCTCTCATACAAGAAACTTAATGGCACACCTGAAAGGACTGGAAGAAGAAGAAAAAGAAGAAGAAGAAGAAGAAGAAGAAGAAGAAGAAGAAGAAGAAGAAGAAGAAGAAGAAGAAGAAGAAGAAGAAGAAGGCACCCTCAAGAGGAGCAGTCAGTTGGAAATAATCAAACTCTGGGCTGAAATCAATAAATTAGAAAAAAAAGAGAAGAATTCAAATAATCAAAGAAACCAAGAGCTTGTTCATTGAAAAAAATCAACAAGATACACAAACCATTAAGCAAGCTAATTAAAAAACTGAGGGACAACTATTCAAACCAACAAAATCAGAAATGAAAAGGGGTACAAAAGAAGAGACAGAGGGAATCTAAAGAAGCATTATGTATAAATTCAAAAGCTTATAAACAACAAAATTTGAAAATGTAAAAGAAATGGACAATTTTCTTGATAGATTCCATTTACCAAAGCTGAATCAAGATCAAGTAAATAAATTAAATAGTTCTATAACCCCTAAGGACATAAAAGCTCTCATCAAAAATCTCCCTTCCAAAAAACAAGCCAGGGGCCATATGGTTTCAGTGCAGAATTCTACCAGACCTTCAAAGAAGAGTTAACTCCAATACTCTTCAAACTATTCCACAAAATAGAAACAGAAGAAACATTACCAAACTCATTCTATGAAGCCATAGTAACTTTGATAACTAAAACTCACAAAAATTCAACAAGGAGAATTTCAGTCCAATTTTCCTTATAAACATTGATGCAAAAATATTCAATAAAATATTTGCAAACTGAATCTAAGAACACATCAAAGTTATCATTCAATATGACCAAGAAGGCTTCATCCTAGGTATAAAGGGGTGGTTCAATATATGGAAATCCATCAGTGTAATCACTATATAGACAAAATGAAAGAAAAAAAAGTACATGATCATCTCCTTATGAGCTGAAAATGCATTTGAAAAAAATAAAACAACTATTCATGTTTAAAGTTTTGGAGAGAACAGGGAAATGCACACATACCTAAACATAATAAAGCCAACATATAGTAAGCTTATAGCCAACATCAAATTAAACAGAGAGCAAACAAAAACAGAGACTAGGCAAGGCTGCCCACTGTCACTGTATCTCTTCAACACAGTACTTGAAGTCTTTACTAGAGCAATAAGAGAACAAAGGAGATAAATGGAACACAAATCAGAAAAGATGATGTCACCATTTGTGGATGATATGGTAGTACACATGAGTGACACAACTATTTCTACCAGAAAACTTCTTTAGCTGATAAACAACTTCAGCAAATTGGCTGGATACAAAATTAACTAAAAAAAAAAAAATCAGTAGCACTCCTGTATACAAAAGACAAACAGGCTTTGAAAGAAATTAGGAAAAAATATCCTTCACAATAGCCACAAATAATATAAAATACCTTGGTATTAATCTAACCAAGCAAGTGAAAGATGGGTATGGCAAAAAAAAAAAAAAAGTCGTTGAAGAAAGAAATTGAAGAAGAAATCAGAAGATGGAAAGATTTTTCCCTTGGTCATGGATCGGTAGGATTAACATAGTGAAAATGGCTATCCTGCCAAATACAATCTGTAGATTCAATGCAATTCCTATCAAAATACCAACATAATTCTTTACAGACCTTGAAAGAACAACTTTTCTTTTCATGTGATGAAACAAAAATCCCAGAATAGCTAGGAAAATCCTGTACAATAAAAGTTCTTCTGGAGGAATCTCCATCACAGATCTCAAGCTCTACTACTGAGCAACAGTAATGAAAATAGTATATAAACAGCGTGGTAGATCAATGGAATCTAGTAGAAGATCCAGAAATAAACCCACACACCTATGGATACTTGAGTTTTGACAAAAAGCCAAAAGCAACTTTAATAAAAAACTGGGTAGTCCTGGCAGCGGATCAATGGAATAAAATAGAAGACCAAGAAATAAACACACACCCACACTCTTATGGACATTTTATTTTGACAAAGAAGCCAATACCATAAAATGGGAAAAAAGATAGCATCTTCAACAAATGGTCCTGGTCTAAATGGATGTCCACATGTAGAAAAATGCAAATAGATCCATTCCTATCACCATGCACAAAACTAAAGTCTAAGTAGATCAAAGACATAAAACCAAACACACTAAATCTGTTAGAAGTAAAAGTTGGGATGAGCCTTGAACTCATTGGCACAGGGGACAACTACCTGAAAAGAACACCAACAGCAGAGGCTCAATAAATGGGACTCATGAAACTGAAAATTTCTGTAAAACAAAGGACATTGTCAACAGAAAAAATGACAGGATACAGACTAGAAAAAGATCTTCACCAACCCTATATCTGACACAGGGCTAATATCCAGAATATATTAAGAACTTAAGTTAAACAGCAACAAACCAAGTAATCCAATTATAAAATGGGGTACAGAGCTAAACAGACAATTCTCAACAGAGGAATATCAAAAGACAGCTCAACAAATAAAGAAATGCTCAATGTTCTTAGTCATCCGGGAAATGCAAATCAAAATGATCCTGAGATTTCAGCTTACACTCATCAGAATGGCTAAGATAAAAAAACTCAAGGGACAACATAGGCTGGAGACATGTTATGAAGAAAGGGAACCCTCCTCCATTGCTGGTGGGGATGGATGTACACTTATACAACCACTTTGGAAATCAATCTGGTGCTTTCTCAGACAATTATTAATAGTGCTTCAAGATTAAGCAAAGTGCATGGAATCTTATGAAAGAAGGGGGAGATATGAAGACCTGGATTGGACAGTAATTCCACAAGGAGAGCAACAGAACCAAGAAATCTGATCCCAGGGGTCTTTTCCGAGACTGATACACCAGACAAGGACCATGCATGGAGATAACCTAGAACCCCTGCTCAGATGTAGCCCATGGCAGCTCAGTATCCAATTGAGGGCCCTAGTAAGGGGAACAGGCACCATGTCTGACATGATTTTAGTGGCTGGCTCTTTGATCACCTCCCCCTGAATGGAGAGAAGCCTTACCAGGCTACAGAGGAGAACAAAGCAGCCAGTCCTGATGAGACCTGATAATCTAAGTTCAGATGGAAGGGGAGGAGGACCTTCCATATCAGTGGACTTAGAGAGGGGAAGGGTTGAAGAGGGAATGAGGGAGGGGGCTACAGCTGGGATACAAAGTGAATAAACTGTAATTAATATAAAAAATAAAAATGACATAAAATAAAAATAAATAAAATGGAATAAGAAAAAAAAGAAAGCATAAACTTGGGCATTTGAAGTAGACTCTGTCCAATTGAACTTTGCATTAGTTCTGCCTGTGGTAAATATCAAAAGAGTAAACTACTTGAGAAACTCAAACCAAGAATCTGCTTTCATGTTAATCACCAGAGCAAGCCACACAACAGAGTGTTTTAAAGTTTCTAATGCCTTACAAATGCATCACAACACTTCTAGGCTACAGAGAAGCCCAAAGATGCCTGTTCATTGTAGCATGACTTCAGGGCCTGTGCCTCCCCAACAGGAAAGGATTATCAGAAGCCTTGCTCCTTTTAGCCATATCCTCATGTCATTGTCTTCATTTCCCAATAAGACCCAGACCAGGTCTTCTAGAAGGAACTTCACAATCGTTTGTTTTTCAAACTACACACACAAGAAATGCCCATTTTTTTCAGGACTGGCTGCATCCTCTTCCTCTATGGCATGGCAAGGCTGTCCCTGCCCCCCAGGAGGAGATGATCAAAGAGCTGGGCACTGAGTTCATGTCAGAGACAGCACCTGCTCCCCTTACTAAGGAACACACATGGAGACTGAGCTGGCTATGGTCTACATCTTGCAGCCAGTCCTGATGAGACCTCATAAGGTAGGATTCGATAGTAAGGGAGGAGGACCTACCTTCTCACCGGACTAGGGTAGGGGTATAGAGGAAGAATAGGGATGGAGTTTGGGACTGGGGGGAGATGAAGGAGGAGCCTACAGCTCGGATACAAAGTGAATAAATTGCAATCAATAATAAATCAATTTTAAAAATATCCACCTGTACCACTGGGTATATATCTGAAAGATGCTTAACCATCCAACAAGTACATTTCCTCAACTATGTATGTATCAGCTTTATTTTTTTAATAGCGAGAATCTGGAAACAACCTAGATGTCTCTCGAAGAATCAGCCAAGGACTATGCATGGAGAGGACCTAAACTCCTTCTCAGATGTAGTACATTGGCAGTTCAGTCTTCGTGGGGGTTCCCTTGTAAGGGGAGCAGAATATGTCTCTGACATGAACTCTGGTCTTCTCTTTGATCACCTCCCCCTGGCCAAGTGGCCTGCATAGGTCACAAAGAAAGAAGACACAGACAGTCTTGATGAGACCTGATAGACTACAATCAGATAGTAAAGGAGGGTGATGTTCACTCTAAGTGGACTAGGGGAGGGACATAGTAGGGAAAATGAAATTAGGGTGGGACTTGGAGTAGATGAAGAAGTGTGCAACAGCATGGATACAAAGTGAATAAAATGAACTAAAAATAATAATAATAAAGAATTTGTTTTAAATAGAAAAGCTCATTTCATTCAAGCAAATTCATGGCTACCTGAAAGCACTAGGGAAAAAAAATAGACACACCGAAGAGGAGTAGACAACTGGAAATAATCAAACTCAGAGCTGAACTCAATGAACTAGAAACAAAAAGAACAAAGAATCAATGAAACCAAGAGCTTGATCTTTGAGAAAATCGACAAGGTAAATAAACCCTTACCAAACTAAGTAAATGCAGAGACACTATCCAAACCAAAAAAAATCAAAAAGGAAAAGGGAGACATAACAACAGACACTGAGGAAATCCAAACAAACATTAGGTCTTACTTCAAAAGCCTATACACAACAAAATTTGAAAATGTAAATGAAATGGAGAATTTTCATGATCAATTCCAATTACCAGAGCTGAATCAAGACCACATAAAAAATTAAATAGTCCTATATCCCCTAAGGAAATAGAAGCAATTATTAAAAGTCTCCCATCCCCCCCCAAAAAAAAGACCAGTGCCAGATGGTTTCAGTGCAGAATTCTACCAGACCATCAAAGAGCTAACACCAATACTCTTCAAACAATTCCACAAAATAGAAACAGAAGGAAAAATACCAAACTCATTTAATGAAACCACAGTCACATTGATACCTAAACTTCACAGAGACACAACAAAGAAAAAGTGTTTCAGGACAGTCTCTTTTATGAGCATTAATGCAAAAATATTCAACAAAATACTCAAAAAAATGAATCTAAGAACAAATCAAAGATATCATTCAATATGACCAAGTAGGCTTCATCCCAGGCATGCAGGGGTGGTTCAATATATGGAAATCCATCAATTTAATCCACCATATAAACAAACTAAAAGGAAAAAAAAAAAACATGATCAGCTACTTCGATGCTGAAAAAGCATTTGAAAAAAATCCACAGGGAATCATATGAAAGAAGTGAGAGTTAGTATGACACGGAGAGGATAGGAGCTCCACAAGAACTAAACATATCTGGGCACAAGGCTCTTTTCTGAGACTGATACTCCACCAAGGACCATGTATGAATATAACCTAGAACCTCTGTGGTAGCTCAGTATCCAATTGGTTTTCCCTAGTAAGGGGAACAGGGGCTATTTCTGACAGGAACTCAATGACAGGCTCTTTGACTCCCCCCCCCCAAGGGAGGAGCAGTTCTGCTAGGCCACAGAGGAGGACTTTGCAGCCAGTCCTGAAGATACCTAATAAAACAGGGTCAGATGAAAGGGGACGGGGTCCTCCCCAATCAGTGGACTTGGAAAGGGGTAGGGAGAAGACGAGGGATGGAGGACGGGATTGGGAGGGAATGAGGGAGAGGGATACAGCTGGGATACAGAGTTAATAAAATGTAACTAATAATAAAAAATAAAAATAAATAAGAGAAAAAAATCCAAGACTAGTTTATGTTTAAAGTCCTGGAGAGATCAAGGATAAAAGGCACCTACCTGAACATAGTAAAGAAAATACACAGCAAGCCTATAGACAACATCAAAATGAATGTTGAGAAACTTAAATCAATCCCACTAAAACCAGGGACAAGGCAAGGCTGTCCAGACTCTCCATATCTCTTCTACCTAGTTATTGAAGTTCTTGGTAGAGCAATAAGACAATTAAAGGAGATCAAAGGAATCAAATCAGAAATGAAGTAGTAAGCATATCACTATTGGCAGATAATATACATGAGAGATCCCAAAATATCTACCAGGGAACACTTACAGCTGATAAACACTGTAAGCAAAGTGGCTGGATACAAAATTAACTAAAACAAACAAACAAAAAACAACAACAACAACAAAAACAGTAACTCTCCTATATACAAAAGACAAATGGGCTGAGAAAAAAAATTAGAGAATCAACCAACACCCTTCACAATAGCCACAAAAGACATATAGTACCTTGGTGTAATTCTAATCAAGCAAGTCAAAGACTTTTATGAAACACACACACACACACACACACACACACACACACACACACACACACTTCAAGTCCCTGAAGAAAGAAATAGAAGAAGATATCAGAAGATGGAAACACCTCCCATGCTCATGGCTTTGCAGGATTAACATAGTAAAAATGGCCATCTTACCAAAAACAATCTACAGATTCAAATATAATTCACATCAAATTATGAAGATAATTCTTTACAGACATTGAAGGAAAAATTCCCAACTTCACATGGAATAACTAGAAACCAGAATAGCCAAACAATACTTTATAATTAATGATCTTCTGGAGGTATCTCAATCCCTAATCTGAAGCTGTACTATAGAGCAACAGTGATAAAAATTGCATAGCACTGGCATAGAAACAGGCTAGTGGATCAATGGAATAGAAAAGAAGACCCAGAAACACACACACACACACACACACACACACACACACACACACACACACA
>NW_026590571.1:2076074-2191871 GCF_907164565.1 Psammomys obesus | reverse complement strand
CACACACACACACACACACACACACACACACACACACACACACACACCTATAGATACCTGATTGTTGACAAAAGATGCCAAAGCCAAACAGTGGAAAAAAAGATAGCATCTTCAACAAATGGTGCTGGTCTAAATGGATGTCCAAATATTGAAAAATGCAAATAGGCCCATACTTAACACCCTGCACAAAACTGAAGTCCAAGTGAATCAAAGACCTCAACATAAAACAACACACACCAAATTGGTTAGAAGAAAAAGTGGAGAAGAACCTTGAACTCATTGGCACTGGAGACAATTTCCTGAAAAGAACAATAGCCTAGTCTCTAAGATCAATAAATGGGACCTCATGAAACTGAAAAGCTTCTGTAAAGCAAAGGATATTGTCAACAGAACAAAATGACAGAATGCAGACTGGAAAAATATCTTCACTAACCCTATATCTGACAGAGGGCTAATACCCAGAATATATAAAGAACTAAAGAAGTTAAAAAGCAACAAACCAAGTAAAGCTATTAAAAAGTGGGGAACAGAGCTAAGTAGAGAATTCTCAATAGAGGACTATCAAATGACAGAAAAACACTTAAAAATGTTCAAGGTCCTTATTCATCACTGAGATGCAAATCAAAATGCCCCTGAGATTCACTTTATACCCATCAGGATGTGTAAGATTAAAAGCTGTATTGACAGCACATGCTAGAGAGGATGCAGAGAAACAGAACACTCCTCCATTGCTGGTGGGAATGTAAACTGTACAACTACTTAGGAAATCAATCTGGAGCATTTTCAGACAATTAGGATTAGTGTTACCTCAATATCCAGCTATAGCACTCCTCAGCATATATCCAAAATATGCTCAAGTATACAAAGAGGGCATTTACTCAACCATGTTCATAGCAGTTCTATTCGTAATAGCCAGAATCTGGAAACAAACTAGATGTCCCTCAACCGAGGAATGGATACAGAAATTGTGGTACATTTACACAATAGAAACCTATTCAAGAATTAAAAACAAGGAAATCATGAAATCTGCAGGCAAATGGTGAGAACTAGAAAGTATCATCCTGAGTGAGGTATCCCTAAAGCAGAAAGACACAAATTCTTTATACACACTTATAAGTAGATATTAGACTTATACCGAAGGATAAGCATAGTAAAATCTCTACATCTAAAGAAGCTAAGCAAGACAGAGGACCTTGGGTAAAAATGCGCAGTTGTCATTCAGAAAAGCAAACAGGATAGACATCAGAAGAGGGAGAAAACAGATAATAGGACAGGAGCCTACCACAGAAGGCCTCTAAGAGTCTCTACCTAGCAGTATTGAACCAGATGCTGAGATTCATAGCCAAACTTTGGGCAGAGTGCAGGGAATCCTATGAAAGGAAGGGGAGATAGAAATATCTGGTGGAAAAGGAGCTCCACAAGGAGTGCAACAGAACAAAAAAATTTTGAGCTCAGAGGTCTTTTCTGATACTGATACTCCAACCACAGACCGTTCATGGAGATAATCTAGAACCCCTGCACGTATGTAGCCCATGGCAACTCAGTCTCCAAGTGAGTACTCTAGTAAGGGGAACATGAACTGTCTCTGACATGAACTCATTGGCTTCTCTTTGATTACCTCCTCTTAGGGAATGAGGCAGCCTTATCAGACCACAAAGGAAGACAAAGCAGACAGTCCTGATGAGACCTGATAGGGTAGAATCAGATGTAAGGGAGGAGGACCTCCCTTATTAGTGGACTTGGGCAGTGAGAGGGGAGGAGAAGAGGGAGAGAAGGCAGGATTGGGAGGTGATGAGAAAGGGAGGTACAGCTGGGATACAATGTGAAGAAATTGTAATAAATTAAAAATAAAATAAAAAAAATCTCAATTTCTTTAGTCATCAGGAATATGGAAATCAAAACAACTCTGGGATTCCATCTTTCATCTATCAGAATTGGTAAGATCTAAAATTCAATTGACAGCATATGCCAGTGAGGATATGGAGAAAGGGGAACACTCCACCATTGCTAGTGGGAGTGCAAACTTGCACAACCAATTTGAAAATCAATATGATGCTTTCTCAGAAAATTGAGACTAGCACTACCTCAAGACCCAGCTATGCTTTCTGGGCATAAACCCAAAAGATGCTTTACCGTACAAAAAGGACATTTGTTCACCTATGTTCATACTAGCTTTATTTGTAATAGTCAGAATCCGTAAACAACCTATATGTCCCTCAACTGAAGAATGCATAAAGAAATTGTGGTACATTTACACAATAGAATGGCGTGGAGCTATTAAATCCAAAGACATCATGAACTTTGCAAGCAAATGGATGGAACTAGAAAAGATCAGCCTGAGTGTGGTAACACAGAACAAGAAAGACACACATTGTACATACTCACTTATAAGTGGATGTTAGCCATGTAATACAGGATAACCCTACTAAAATCAATAGATCTAAAGAAGCTAAAAAACAGCGAGGACCCAAGGTAGTGTGCTTACTTTACATTCAGAATGACAAATAGACAGTGAACACAGCTGAAGAGAGGTAACAGGTAAGGAGCCTACCATATATGTTTTCAGGAAGACTCCTCCCAGGAGGGGATCGAAGCCAATGCTGAGACTCATATCCAAACTTTGGGCAGTGAGTCTTATGGAACACTGAGGGGAAAGGAGGACCTGGAAGGACAAAAAGCTCCACAAGGAGACCAACAAAGTCAACAAATCTGGGCCCAGGGTTCCATGAAGTGACTGATTCACCACCAACCAAGGACCATGCATGGAGAGAACATAGATGCACTTCTCAGATGGAGCCAATAGGCAACGCAGTCTTCATATGGGTACCCTAATAAGTAGTAAGGGGAACAGGAGTTATCTTTGACACTGACTCTGTTGCCCTCTCTTTGATCAGTTCTGCCTAGTGTATATGACTTTCCAGGTTACATAGGAATAGGATTCAGGCATTCCTGATGAGATTTGATAGGTTAAGGTCAGATGGTGGTGGGGGGAATGCCCCCCTTTTTTGGTGTAGGGGAGGAAGAAATAGGATTAAGAGAGTGAGGGTGGACCTGGAGCAGGTAAGAGAGGGGGCTACAGTCAGGAAATAAAGTGAATAAAATTTAAAAATATAGTAAAAAACAAAGCCACAAATATAAAATTAAAAAAGAATTTAATTAAAGACTTTCACAGACCCATAGATAGAGACATACATGAGTGCCCTACTTTTGTCTCATTTAAGTTCTAATGTTTGACTGATACAGATTATCAAGAGACCCAGGATAATTTTGTATCCATCCTTTAGAAAAAAATAACAGCTTGGAAATTCACAAGTTGGTGTGTGTCTTTACATGGTATTGTAAATATAAGGAAGCCTGAAGTTGAAACTGAGTCTCAAGTGACAACGAATCTCCTTCTTTCTTGAATCTATGTTTCATTAGAAGTGGTAAAAAGGGACAGATCTGAAACTTTGAGTTTTAAGAACAGAGAAAGATTTGATGACCTATATGACATTAACAAAACACATGATATATGAATGTGAAATTTTCATTTTTTTCTCTAAACCTCTAAATCACTGGTTCTCAACCTTACTAATGCTGCAACACTTTAATATTGCTCCATATGTTGTGGTGACTTCCTGCCATAAAATTTTTCTTTGCTAAGTCATAACTGTAATTTTGATACTCATATGAACCATAATGCAAATATGTGATATGCAGGATATCTGATATGCAATTCCTGCGGGAGTCATGACCCACAGGTTGAGAACTGGTGCTCTAAATGAAGTCAAGTTATAGCAAAAAAAAATATGTACATCATTTAACAATACTATATGTTTATGTATTAAATTGTGCCCTGCTTAAAATTTCTGTCCTGGAGCACTAACTCCTTTGATGACAGAATGTGGAGAAAAGATCACAAGTTAAATAAGGTCAGAGATAGAGGTAAGAATTATGTCCTTGTAAGAGATATGGTGGCATTTAAAAAGTTATAGTTTTTCTTTTAATTTACCATTTTATATTTTTAATCTTCAACAGATTAATATAATAAGGTGAACTCACTAAAAAAGGTAAATTTCAGATACATTTATTAAAAATGACATTTATATAACTTAATGGAATATTCACTTGGCTTGAGAGAAGATTTAAATACTCAGCTCCATGGCACTTGTGATTGTTATTTGCCTAATATGCAGGAGTGTTGACATTAACATGTGTTATTTTTGTTTTGACATTTTATGATGTGAGCATTGCATATATGGAAGAATGATTTTGATATTAAAGCCAACCCACTGAGATTTATTTTCTCTTTTTCAGCAAATACATGCCAGTCAGGATATGTTGACTGTGATAAAAAGTACTTAACATTTAGAAAGTGGCAACATTGTTAATAAAATTGGGCCATTAATCCAGGATATGTGCATATATCTTAGCATAGAAATGAATGTATGAAATCAAAATGCTGTTATAAATATAAATGCTATTTACTATTCTTCTTAAGTTTATAACTCAGTGGGTAGGGACTTTTGCATAAGTAAGATATCTACTTATTTAGTGATTACATGAGTTATGTTTAGAGATTATGTTAGAATTCTAAAGACCTTACTGTTCAAAGATTATATTTAGAATTTATTAAATCATTATATTTTCTTTTATTTTGAAATAATCATTGAATGTAAAATGCTCAAGCAGTAATCCTGTTCAAAGTTTAACCAAGTGTGCCATTAAAGGCATTTGTCTATAAAAGGACAAAGTAGACATAAAATCTCTTGGTGAGATATAACATAATAACTATGTAGTCATAAAGTTAGTCCTTAAGAAATATTCAAAATGAAAGATAATTGTCAAAAAGTACATTAATCATCCTCAACTTTTATAGAGCTCTATTTTATAGTGCTGAACAATAGGTTACTTATAAATAACATGTTATCTTCATTCTTGAGAGGCTCATGTTTAATTGGTCCCTGTTTCATTGGGCTATGAGTAGCCTTTATTATAAATGAAAACTTGCTTCTGAAATATTGCATAGCATTGCTTTAGTCACAGGAAGTATTCTAATTTCTGCATATGACCCTGAATTGTCTTTTGTTATACTCTGTTTTAAACTATTTCACAACATTTCAACTTAATAGGAATATATACTGGAATTCTTATTTAGGATTTATGCTGGACCTCCATGCTAATGAGTAGAGCTAAAAAATAATAAAGAATTTTAACACTGTGTTAATGTAAATATGATAACAGTTTGTAAAAGTCATATTTATGAGGTAAGACTTGACTGAAAAATCAAACAATGGATGTTGAATTTTTGTGTCCTGTCTTAGTGTATACTAGTCCAGAACGTTATAGAATTGAAGAACTCTAGAACTGTTTCACTACTTCATTCTTACAAGTTCCCTTCCTTTTATTTCTGTTATTATTCATTAGTAAACATGTCAGGGTTTTATGTTTCAGTACCATCTTTTGCATCTTTTCTTTTTATTCTTTTCCTCACTTCTCTGTAACCACAGGCCTAAACAGAAGAAAGTGTATCCTGCATTGAGCACTAGTTGTAGACATCTGTGTTAATGCTGTAAGCTTAATGCTGCTCTGTGCTCATTAAATGAGTTATACCCAAATACCCAAACATCCACTAAAAAACAACTTTCAACATAGTTTACTGGATTTTTGCTGGTGGTTCTATTGATGACAAATTATTTTTGAAATTTGACAGTGTTGAAATAGTGTGAGTATGTATGAACATCTTGAATGTGGTAACTTACATATTTATGCATAAATATTTGCGTAATTAAAAATTCATCATATATAGGGCTTCATTTATATTATCAGAAGTTTACACAATAAACTATTCCACAGCTTTCAATATGCCGTTTGTAATAATTTAGTTCATTAATAGGTTATTTTATAGTTTTAGTCATATCAGATGATATTCATTTGGTATTAGACGACTAATGATCACATTGTTTTTTTAATCTAAGCATTTTGTATATGTTTTTGAAATTCTAGTAGTTATAACAATAATAAAATATTGCCTTGACTGAAAAGACAGGAAACATAGCACACAATATATTCAGTCAACACATAAACATAGATAAGTGTGATTATGAACATTAAGTAACATTTTCTCTTTAATAAATTTTTATTAAAGTAATATTTTACACAATTTCATTATTGAGAGAAGTGTTTTGTTGCTGTTGTTCACAAAAATATCTTTTATGAAAGGAAAACCAGTTAAATCTGTCTAAAAGTGCACAAAAACCTTGTGTGCACTCTAAGTATGCAATGTGGTATTGCTGGTGTGAGAAGGTTTGAGAGAAGATTTTAAATTAATATACAAATAATATAACAAACATGTCACTATTGAAATAATTTACCAAAAAGTTACATTAAATATTTATAATAATTTTATAATTTGGGGTTTTGTTTTAGTGCTCAAGGTGGATGCATTTCTCATGTATTGCCAGAATTTTTGCTTGGACCAGAAGATTATAAGAAATGGCTTGAAATTACAGTAAGATAATTTGTAGATATAATCAATACAGTCATTAAATTTACTTATATATGGTCTTTTTTAAAATTAAATTTTTATTTTTTACATTAATTATATTTTTTGCTTTGCATCCTTGCTGTAGCCCCTCCCTCATTCCCTCTCAATCCCACCCTCCCTCCTTAATCTCGTCCCATGCCCCTCTCCAAGTCCACTGATAGTGGAGGTCCACCTCCCCTTCCATCCAACCTAGCTTATTAGGTCTCATCAGGACTGGCTGCAATGTCCTCCTGTGTCTTGGCAAGCTTGCTCCTCCCTAAAGGGGGGATGGTCAAGGAGCCAGCCACTGAGTTCATATCAAGACAGTCCCTGTTCCCTTACTAGGGAATCCACTTGTATACTGAGCTGCTATGGGCTACATCTGAGCAGGGGTTCTAGGTTATATTAATGCATGGTCCTTGGTTGGAGAATCAGTGTCAGAAAACAACAAACAAACAAACCTGTGCCCAGATACATTTGGTCTTTGTGGTGCTCCTGTCCTCCCCAGGTCATACTAACTCCTCCTTCTTTCATATGATTTCCAACACTCTGCCAAAAGTTTGGTTATGAGTCTCAGTGTCTGCTTTGATACACTGCTAGGTAGAGTCTTTCAGAGACCCTCAATGGTAGGCTCCTGTCCTGTTTCTTGTCTTCTCCTACAACCACTGTCCATCAAATTTGTCCTTCTAAGTGAGAGTTGATAATCTTACCCTGGGACCTCCTTCTTGTTTAGCTTCTTTAGGTGTACAGATTTTAGTATGTTTATCCTATCTTATATGTCTAGTATCCACTTATAAGTGAGTATATACCATGTGTGTCTTTATGCTCCTGGAATACCTCACTCAGGATGATCTTTCCTAGAGCCCACCTTTGCCTGCAAATTTCATGATTTCCTTGTTTATAATTGCTGAGTAGTATTACATTGTGTAAATGCACCACAGTTTCTCTATCCATTCCTCCATTGAGGGACATCTGGGTTGTTTCCAGGTTCTGGCTATTACAAATAAAGCTGCTAAAACTATGGTTGAACAAATATCCTTATTGGGTACTTGAGCAAATTTTGGATATATGCCTAGGAGTGGTATAACTGGATCTTGAGGAAGCAGTATTTCCAATTGTCTGAGAAAGCGCCTCAGTGATTTCCAGAGTGGTTGTACAAGTTTACATTTCCACCAGAAAGGAGGAAGGGTTCCCATTTCTCCACAACCTCTCCAGCATGTGTTGTCCCTTGAGTTTTTGATCTTAGCCAATCTGATGGGTGCAAGATAAAATCTTCCAGATGGCTACGGACGTTGAACATTTCTTTAAGTGTTTCTCTGCCATTCTATATTCCTCTACTGAGAATTCTTGTTTAGTTCCGTACCCCATTATTTAATTGGATTGCTTGATTTATTGCTTTTTAACTTCTTTAGTTCTTTATATATTCTGGATCTTAGCCCTCTGTCAGATATAGGGTTGGTGAAGATCCTTTCTGTGTCTGTAGGCTGTTGTTTTGTTCTGATGACAGTGTCTTTTGCTTTAAAGAAGCTTTTTAATTTCATGAGGTCTCATTTATTGATTGTTGCTCTTATAGCCTGTGCTATGGGTGTTCTGTTCAGGAAGTTATCTCCTGTGCCAATGAATTCTGGTCTCTTCCCCACTTTTTCTTCTAACCCATTTAGTGTGTCTGGTTTTATGTTGAGGTCTTTGATTCACTTGGACTTTAGTTTTGTGCAGGGTGATAAATATGGTTCTATTTTCATTTTTCTGCATGTAGACATCCAGTTGGACCAGCACTATTTTTTGAAGATGCTGTCCTTTTTCCACTGAATGGCTTTGGCTTCTTGGTCAAAATGAAGTATCCATTAGTGTATGGGTTTATTTCTGGGTATTTTATTTGGTTCTATTGATCCACCATTCTATTTCTATGCCAACACCATGCCTTTCTTATTACTGTTGCTCTGTAGTACAGCTTGAGATCAGGGATGGAGATATCTCCAGACAATGTGTTGTTGTACAGGATCGTTTTCAAAATTCTGGGATTTTGGTTTCTCCATATGAAGTTGAGAATTTTTCTTTCAAGGTCTGTAAAGAATTGTTTTGGTATTTTGATAGGAATTGCATTGAATCTGTAGATTGCTTTTGGCAGGATGGCCATTCTTAATGTCTTAATCCTACTGATCCAAGAGCACAGGAGATCTTTCCATCTTCTAATACTTTCTTCAACTTCTTTCTTCAGATACTTGAAGCTTTTTTTTCAAACAGGTCTTTCACTTGCTTGGTTAGAGTCAACACAAGGTTCTATATGTTTTAGTGGCTATCCTGAAGAGTGTTTTTCCCTAATTTCTTTCTCAGGCCTTTTGTCTTTGGTATACAGGAGGGCTTCTGATTTTTTGGAGTTAATTTTGTATCCAGTAGCTTTGATAAAGGTCTTCATTAGTTCAAGGAGTTCTCTGATTTAATTTTTGGGGTTGCTCATGTATACTATTATATTATATGTGAATAGTGATACTTTGACTTCTTCCTTTCCAATTTGTATCTACTTGATCTCCTTTAGTTGTTTTGTTGCTCTACCTAGGACTTCAAGTACAATGTTGAAGAGATATGGAGAGAGTGGACAGCCTTGCCTTGTCCCTGAGGTCAGTGGGAGATTTAAGTTTCTCTCCATTGAGTTTGATGCTGGCTCTTGGCTTGCTGTATATTGCTTTAACTGTTTAGATATATGCCTTATATCCCTGATCTTTCCAGGACTTTAAACATGAATGGGTGTTGGATTTTTTTCAAATGCTTTTTAGGCATCCTAAGGAGATGATCATGTGTTTTTTCTCCTTCTGTTTGTTTATATTGTGGATTACATTGATGGATTTCCTTATATTGAACCAACCTTGCATGCCTGGGATGAAGCCTCCTTGGTCATGGTGGATGATATCTTTGATGTGTTCTTTGATTTGGTTTTCAAGTATTTTATTGAATATTTTTGCATCAATGTTCATAAGTGAAATAGGTCTGAAGTTCTCTTTTTTGGTTGGGTCTTTTTTTTTTTTTTATTTTTCTTTTTAGTTACATTTTGTTAACTCTGTGTCCCAGCTGTATCCCGCTCCCTCATTCCCTCCCCAACCCCACACTCCCTCCCTGGTCTCTTCCCTGCCCCTTTCCAAGTCCCCTGATAGGGGAGGACCTCCTCCCCTTTCATCTGACCCTGTTTTATCAGGTATCTTCAGGGCTGGCTGCAAAGTCCTCCTCTGTGGCCTAACAGACTGCTCCTCCCCTGGGGTGGGGGTCAAACAGCCTGCCCTTGAGCTCCTATTAGAAATAGTCCGTGTTCCCCTTACTTTGGAAAACTACTTGGTTACTGAGCTACCACAGGCCACATCCGAGCAGAAGTTCTAGGTTATATCCATAGATGGTCCTTGGTTGAGTGTCAGTCTCAGAAAAGACCCTGTGCCCAGATATATTTGGTCCTTGTGGAGCTCCTATCCTTTCCATATCATACTAACTTCCCTTCTTTCATATGATTCCCTACACTCTGCCGAGGGTTTGGTTATGAGTCTTAGTGTCTGCTTTGAAACACTGCTAGGTAGAGTCTTTCAGATGCCTTTTGTGATAGACTCCTGTCATAAGTTCAATGCACATCCCATTTGTCTTTCTAAATGAGGATTAATCACCTTCGCCTGTGTCCACTTTCTTGATTATCTTCTTTAGGTGTGTAGATTTCTTTATGTTTATCATGTCTTGTAGGTCTATATAAGCGAGTATATACCAAGTTTGTCTTTCTCCTTCTGGGATACTTCACTCAGAATGATCTTTTCTAGATCCCACCACTTGCCTGCAAATTTCATGATTTCTTCCTTTTTGATTGCTGAGTAGTATTCCATTGTGTAAAAATACCACAGTTTCTGTATCCATTCCTCCGTTGATGGACATCTGGGTTGTTTCCAAGTTCTGGCTATTACAAATAAAGCTGCTATGAACATGGTTGAACAAATGTCCTTGTTGTGTACTTGAGCAAATTTTGGGTATATACCTAGGAGTGGTATAGCTGGGTCTTGAGGTAGCACTACTCCTAGTTGTCTGAGAAAGCGCCAGATTGACTTCCAGAGTGGTTGAACCAGTTTACATTCCCACCAGCAATGGAGGAGGGTTCCCTTTTCTCCACAACCTCTCCAGCATGTGCTATCACTTGAGTTTTTCATCTTGGCCATTCTGATGGGTGTAAGGTGATATCTCAGGGTCGTTTTGATTTGCATTTCCCTAATGGCTAATGAGGTTGAGCATTTCTTTAAGTGTTTCTCTGCCATTCGACGTTCCTCTTTCGAGAATTCTCTGTTTAGCTCTGTTCCCCATTTTTTAAGTAGATTACTTGGTTTGTTGCTTTTCTGCTTCTTTAGTTCTTTATATATACTTGATATTAGCCCTCTGTCAGATAAAGGGTTGGTGAAGATTCTTTCCCAATCTGTAGGCTGTCTATTTGTTTTGATGACAGTGTCTTTTGCTTTACAGAAGCTTTTCAGTTTCATGAGGTCCCATTTATTGATTGTTGCTCTTAGAGCCTGTGCTGTTGGTGTTCTGTTCAGGAAGTTGTCTCCTGTGCCAATGAATTCTAGGCTGTTTCCCACTTTTTTTTCCAGCTGATTTAGAGTATCTGGTTTTATGTTGAGGTCCTTGATCCACTTGGACTTTAGTTTTGTGCAGGGTGATAGATATGGATCTATTTTCATTTTTCTGCATGTAGACATCCAGTTGGTCCAGCACCATTTGTTGAAGATGCTGTCTTTTTTCCATTGAATGGATTTGGCTTCTTTGTCAAATATTGAGAATTCATAGGTGTGTGGGTTTATTTCTGGGTCTTCTATGCGATTCCATTGATCCTCCTTTCTGTTTCTATGCCAATACCATGCAGTTTTTATTACTGTTGCCCTGTAGTACAGCTTGAGATCGGGAATGGAGATACCTCCAGATGATCTGTTGTTGTACAGGATCGTTTTGGAGATTCTGGGTTTTTTGTTTCTCCATATGAAGCTGAGAATCTTTTTTTCAAGGTCTGTAAAGAATTGAGTTGGTATTTTGATGGGAATTGCATTGAATCTGTAGATTGCTTTTGGCAGGATGGCCATTTTCACAATGTTAATCCTACCAATCCATGAGCACGGGAGATCTTTCCATCTTCTGAGATCTTCTTCAATTTCTTTCTTCAAAGACTTGAAGTTTTTCTCAAACAGGTCTTTCACTTGCTTGGTTAGAGTCACACCAAGGTACTTTATGTTGTTAGTGGCTATTGTGAAGGGTGTTGTTTCCCTAATTTCTTTCTCAGCCTTTTTGTCTTTGGTATACAAGAGGGCCTCTGATTTTTTTGAGTTGATTTTGTATCCTGCCACTTTGCTGAAGGTGTTTATCAGCTGAAGAAGTTCTCTGGTTGAATCTTTGGGGTCGCTCATGTATAATATCATATCATCTGCAAATAGTGACACTTTGACCTCTTCCTTTCCGATTTGTATCCCCTTGATCTCCTTTAGTTGTCTTATTGCTCTGGCTAGGACTTCAAGTACAATGTTAAAGAGATATGGAGAGAGTGGGCAGCCTTGTCTTGTCCCTGATTTCAGTGGGATTGATTTAAGTTTCTCTCCATTGAGTTTGATGTTGGCTATAGGCTTGCTGTATATTGCCTTTACTATCTTTAGGTATGTGCCTTGTATCCCTGATCTCTCCAAGACTTTAAACATAAATGGGTGCTGGACTTTGTCAAATGCTTTTTCAGCATCTAAGGAGATGATCATGTGGTTTTTCTCCTTCATTTTGTTTATGTGGTGGATTACATTGATGGATTTCCGTATGTTGAACCACCCTTGCATTCCTGGGATGAAGCCTACTTGGTCATGGTGGATGATATCTTTGATGTGTTCTTGGATTCGGTTTGCAAGTATTTTATTGAGTATTTTTGCATCAATGTTCATAAGAGAGATAGGTCTGAAGTTCTCTTTTTTTGTTGGATCTTTGTGTGGTTTAGGTATCAAAGTGACTGTGGCTTCATAGAATGAGTTTGGTAGTGTTCCTTCTGTTTCTATTTTATGGAATAGTTTGTGGAGAATTGGTGTTAGTACTTCTTTGAAGGTCTTGTAGAATTCTGCGCTGAAGCCATCTGGTCCAGGGCTTTTTTTGGAGGGGAGACTGTTAATGACTGCTTCTATTTCCTTGGGAGATATAGGACTATTCAGTCTTTCTACCTGATCTTGACTTAATTTTGGTAGATGGAATCTGTCAAGAAAGTTATCCATTTCATTTAGATTTTCAAATTTTGTGCCATATAGGCTTTTGTAGTATGACCTAATAATCGTTTGGATTCCCTCAGTGTCTGTAGTTATGTCCCCATTTTCCTTTCTGATTTTGCTGATTTGTATGGTTTCTCTCTGCTTTTTAGTTAGTTTGGCTAAGGGTTTGTCTATCTTGTTGATTTTCTCAAAGAACCAGCTTTTTGTTTCATTGATTCTTTGGATAATTTTATTTGTTTCTAATTGATTGATTTCTGCCCTTAGTTTGATTATTTCCAGCCGTCTGCTTCTCTTGGGTGTATCTGCTTCTTTTTTTTCTAGGTTTTTCAGTTGGGCCATTAAGTTGTTTGTATGTGATGTTACAGATTTCTTCTTGTAGGCACTTAGTGCTATAAATTTTCCTCTGAGCACTGCTTTCAATGTGTCCCATAAATTTGGGTATGTTGTGCCTTCATTTTCATTGAATTCTAGAAAGTCTTTAATTTCTTTCTTTATTTCTTCCTTGACCCAGCTGTCATTGAGTAGTAAGTTGTTCAGTTTCCATGTGCGTGTCGGCTTTTTGTTGTTTCTGTTGTTGTTGATGTCCAGCTTTAGTCCATGGTGGTCAGATAGTATACAAGGGATTATTTCAATCCTTTTGTATCTGTTGAGGCTTGCTTTGTGACCAACTATATGGTCTATTTTGGAGAAGGTTCCATGCGGTGCTGAAAAGAAGGTGTACTCTTTTGAGTTTGGGTGAAAAGATCTGTAGACATCTATTAGGTCCATTTGATTTAGGGATTCTGTGAGTGCTTTCATTTCCCTATTTGGTGTCTGTCTGGTTGATCTGTCCCTTGTTGAGAGTGGGGTGTTGAAGTCTCCCACTATTAAGGTATTAGGATCAATGTATGATTTAAGCTTTAATATTGTTTCATTTACGAATGTAGGTGCTCTTGTATTTGGAGCATAGATATTCAAAATTGTGATGTCCTCTTGTTGGATTTTTCCTTTGATGAGAATATAGTGGCCCTCCTTATCTTTTTTGATTAACTTGGGTTGAAAGTCTATTTTATTAGATATTAGGATGGCTACTCCAGCTTGTTTTCTGGAACCATTTGCTTGAAAAACATTTTTCCAGCCCTTTACTCTGAGGTAGTGTTTATCTTTGTTGCATAGGTGTGTTTCTTGGATGCAACAGAATGTTGGGTCCTGTTTCCGTAACCATTCTGTTAGCCTGTGTTTTTATTGGTGAGTTGAGTCCATTAATATTGATAGATAATATTGACCAATGCATGTTAGTTCCTTGTGTAATGGAGTCGATGATCTTACCTTGTTTCATTGCTTGTTTTCTTTTCATTTTTGTTGGGACATTATCTGTATGCCCTGTTTTCTTGGGTGAATTCGTTTTCGTTGGATTGGAGTTTTCCTTCTAGTATCTTCTGTAGGGTTGGTTTGCTGTATAGATATTGCGTAAATTTAGTTTTGTCATGGAATATTTTGTTTTCTCCATCTATGTTGATTGAAAGCTTTGCAGGGTATAGTAGTCTGGGTTGACATTTGTGATCTCTTAGAGTCTCCATGATGCTTGCCCAGGCCCTTCTGGCTTTCATAGTTTCTGATGAGAAGTCTGGTGTGATTCTGATAGGTCTACCTTCATATGTTACTTGGCCTTTTTCCCTTGCTGCTTTTAATATCTTTTCTTTGTTCTGTAGATTTAGTGTTTTGACTATGATGTGACGTGATGTGTTTCTTTTCTGGTCTATTCTATTTGGTGTTCTGTAGGCCTCTTGTATATTTATGGACATCTCTTTCTTTAAGTTGGGAAAATTTTCTTCTATGATTTTTTTGAAAATATTTTCTGGACCTTGGAGCCTGGAGTCTTCTTTTTCATCAATTCCTATTATTCTTAGATTTTGTCTTTTCATAGCATCCTTGATTTCTTGGATATTTTGTGATTGGAATTTTTCTGATTTTACTTTTTCTTTGAGAGAAGTATCAATTTCTGCAAGTGTGTCTTCAGCTCCAGAGATTCTCTCTTCCATCTCTTGTATTCTGTTGGTGATGCTTACTTTTGTGGTTCCTGATCTTTTCTCCAAGTTCTCCAGCTCAAGAGTTTTCTCACTTTGTGTTTTCTTTATTGATTCTAATTCTGTTTTCATGCCTTGCACCATTTCTTTTATGTGTTTGAATTTGGATTCCTGTCTCTCTACGATGGACTCTATTTCTTTGTTCATTTCCTTTTTGTATGCCACTAATTTCTTCTCTACTTGTGCCTCTATTTGTTTGGCTATGTTTGCCTGTGTTTCTTTAAGGGTTTTGTCTATTTCTTCTTTCTTTACCTCCAATTGACTGGCCATCTCTTTGAAAGATTTGTTCATTTCCTCCTTATGAGCCTCAAATAATTGAGCAAGCATGGCTTTAAGGTCATTTTCCTGTGCTTCTGATGAATTGGAATATCCATCGATTTTGGGGTTTGCTGGTGAAGTCATGATGTCCTGATTTATGTTGGAAATGTTCTTTCGCCTACCCCTGGCCATTGGCTTATCTGAGACCTTCCCTGTTTGTTTTTGGATTCTGCCGATCAGACTGGTACTGTCTCTCTCTCGAGTCTGGAGAATTCTTCAGGAAGTTGAGAGAGGTCCCGTGTCCTTAGCGTATGCTGAGGACTAGCTGTACCTGTGGGAGGAAAGTACGCAGGCGCAAACAGAGGCAAATGCAAGCGTGCGTGCGTGTGTGTGTATATGTGTGTGTGTGTGTAAGTGGGTGTGGGCGTGTGTCTCGAGGGACAGAGTGATGGCTAATGTTGAACCCTTGAGTGTGTGGGAGGGGCTCTGCAATGTATATGTCGCAGGCGCTAGTGATGATCGCAGCGCAATTTCTGGCATTAACTGCCTTAACTCCTCAATTAGACCCACAGAGCAGGAACTTCAATGTTCCAAGTGCCCCTCTGTTTCCCAAAGTGGGTATATGGGTGGGAGGGGGTTCGATGCCTGGCTTCTGTTTTAGAAGAAGCCAGGATCAGTGGAGCTGCAGATTCTCAAGGGTGCACTCACTTACAGGCAGGACACTTGGCAGAGATCGGCGTATCTGGGCTGTCTGCTCTCTGGTTTGGCCCTGCTTCTTTGATGTGCTCCGCCAGTTCCGTGCTGCTGTCACTGCCAGGTTATGAGGTCTTGCTGCAGCTGGAGATTTCAGGGTGGTCACGTCAGTGGGAATCGGGGTAACCAGCCTTTCTGTTCTCTGGTTTGGCCCTGGTTAGTCTTAAACTGGAGGGCTGATGTGCCCCGCCAGCTTAGTGCTGCTCCGCCGCCAGGTTAGAAAGTCCCGCTGTAACTGGAGACTGGGTTGCTAGTCCAGATGCTTTCTGGGAAGTCCTGGGGTCTCTTTACTGTGCTCTCCAAGCTTCGGAGGCCCAGCGCCTGGTGTGTCTAGCTTGTATGGCGTTTCTGTCTGGTTTTGGTGAGTATATAGCGTATTCTCTGTCACTGTGGTATTGGGCGGGCCGTACCGTCAGTGATCGCGATCCTGCCAGAGCTAGTATGGCGTCTAGCAGACTCGGGCCCTGGGAGGATGGTGCAGCTGCCGCGCGTGAATCTGGGGCTCCGAGACACAGTACTGCTGGCCTTTGCCGATAAAGGACTTGGGGCTCAGCCTCAGTGGCTGCAGGCCCCAGGCAGTTAGGTCTGCGCTGAGAAAGGCGAGTCCGCTGTGCCGAGGAGGAGGGAGGTCTGGGGGAGGGGAGTGCTGAGAGATCAAAGGATCGTTTCTCACCTTCCCCAAACAAGTCCCTGGGTGACCCGAGGCCAAGGTTTTCACCTCCGGCGATGTTCCCTGTTGTTTAGAAAGTCTGTCCGTTGTTTCCCTGGCTTCAGAAGTTCTTCCACTCATCAACTCAGAACTTTATCTCTTCCACAGCTTGGAAACTGTGTGTGCTAGTCGCCATCTTGGCTCCGCCCCCTTGGTTGGGTCTTTGTGTGGTTTAGGTATCAAGGTGACTGTCGCTTCATAGAATGAGCTTGGTAATGTTCCTTCTGTTTCTATTTTGTGCAATGGCTTGGAAAAAATTGGAGTCATCTCTTCTCTGAAGGTCTGATAGAATTTTGCCTTGAAAAGATCTGTCCCAGGGAATTTTTTTTGGAAGGGAGTCTTTTGATGACTGCTTCTATTTCCTTCCTATCTACTTGATCTTATTTAATTTTGGTAAGTGGAATCTATCAAGAAAATTGTCCATTTCATTTAGGTTTTCAAATTTTGTGGCATATAGACTTTTGAAGGCAGTCCTAATGATTGTTGGGATTTCTTCAGTGTCTGCTGTTACATCCCCTTTTTTGTTACTGAGTTACTGATTCTGCTGATTTGGAGTTTCTCTCTGCATTTAGTTAAATTGGCTAAGGGCTTGTCTATCTTGTTGATTTTCTCAAAGAACCAGATCTTGGTTGCTTCCATTCTTTGAATTGTTTTATTTGTTTCTAATTGATTGATTTCATCCCTGAGTTTGAATATTTCCAGCCATCTTCTCCTCTTGGGTGTGTCTGCTTCTTTTTTTCTAGGGCTTTCAGGTGAGCTATTGTTTGTATTCGATGCTTCAAATTTCTTCTTGAAGACACTTAGTGCTGTGAATTTTCCTCTTAGTACAGCTTTCATTATGTCCCATAAGTTTGGGTATGTTGTGCCTTCATTTTGATTGAATTCTAGGAAGTATTTAATTTCTTTCTTCCCTTACCCAGTTGTTCAGTTTTGATGTATATATAGGCTTTTTGCTATTTCTGTTGTTGTTGAGGTCCAGCTTTAGAGCATGGTGGTCACATAGGATATATGGGATTATTTCAGTCTTCTTGTATCTGCTGAGGCTTGCTTTGTGACCAACTATATGGTCTGTTTTGGAGAAGGTTCCATGAGGTGCTGAAAAGAAGGTATAATCTTTTGAATATGGGTGAAAATTTCTGTAGGCCTCTATTAGGTCCATTTGAATTAGGGCCTCTGTAAATGCCCTTATTTCCCTGTTTAGCCTCTGTCTCAATAATCTGTCCCTTGGTGAGAGTAGAGTGTTGAGGTCTCCCACTCTTAAGGTGTTGATATTGATGTGATTTCTGCTTTAATAATGTTTCCTTTCACAAATGTAGGTAGTCTTGTATTTGGGGCATAGATGTTCAGAATTGTGATGTCCTCTTGGTGAAATTTTCCTTTAATGAAAATGAAGTGGCCCTGCTCATCTTTTTTTATTAATTTTGGTTGAAATTTTATTTTATTAGATATTAGGATAGCTACCCCAGCTTGTTTTCTGGGTTCATTTGCTTGAAAAACATTTTTTTCAACCCTTTACTATGAGGTAGTGTTTTTCTTTGTTGCAGAGATGTGCTTCTTGCATGGAACAGAATGTTGGATCCTGTTTCTGCAACCATTCTGTTAGTCTGTGTCTTTTGTTTGGAGAGTTGTGTCCATTAATGTTGATAGATAGTAGTGATCAATGAACGTTAGTTCCTTTTATTGTGGAGTTGATGGTCTTACTGTGATTCTTTGCTTGTTTTCTTTTAATTTTTGTTGGGAAATTATCTGTATGCTATGTTTTCTTGGGTATAGTTTTCGTTGGATTGGAATTTTTCTTCTAGTATCTTCTGTAAGGCTGGTTTGCTATGTAGATATTGCATAAATTTAGTTTTGTCATGAAATATTTTTTTTCTCCATCTATGTTGATTGAAAGCTTTGTCAGGTATATTAGTTTGGGTTGGGAACTTTGGTCTCTCAAAGTCTGCATGACATTTACTCATGCCCTTCTGGCTTTTATAGTTTCTGATGAGAATTCTGATAGGTCTAACTTTATATGTTACTTGGCCTTTTTCCCTTGCTGCTTTTAATATCTTTTCTTTGTTCTGTAGATTTAGTGTTTTGACTATGATGTGACATGAGGAGTTTCTTTTCTGGTCAAGTCTATTTGGTGTTCTGTAAGCCGCTTGTATGTTTTTGGACATCTATTTCTTAAGTTGGGAAAAGTTTCTTCTATGATTTTCTTGAAAACATTTTCTGGACCTTGGATCCTGGAATCTTCTTTTACATCAATTCCTACTATTCTTAGATTTTGCCTTTTCATGGTGTCCTTGATTTCTTGGATGTTTTGATTTTACTTTTTCTTTGAGAGAAGTATCAATTTCTATGAATGTATCTTCAGTACCAGAGGGTCTCTCTTCCATCTCTTGTATTCTCTTTGCGATGTTTACCTTTGTGGTTCCTGATCTTTTCTCTAAGTTCTTCAGCTCCAGGGATTTCTTTGTGTTTTCTGAATTGATTCTAATTCTTTTCTCATGCCTTGCACCATTTCCTTCATCTGTCTGAATGTGGATTCCAGTCTTTCTATGATAGTCTCTATTTTTTTGTTCATTTCTTCTCTATATGCCACTAATTATGCCTCTACTTTTTCCTCTATTTGTTTGACTATATTTGCCTGTGTTTCTTTGAGAGCTTTGTTCATTTCCTCTTTATTTGCCTCCACTTGTTTGCCTAATTCTTTGAGAGATTTGTTTGTTTCCTCTTTATGTGCCTCTAATAACTGGATAAGCATGGCTTTAAATCCATTTTCCTGAGTTTCTGATGAATTGGAGTATCCATTGATTGTGGGGGTTGCTGGTGAAGCCATGATTTCCTGATTTTTATTGGATGTGTTCTTTCATTGACCTCTGGCCATTTTCTTATCTGTAACCTTCAGTGTTTATCCCTTGTTTTTGCACTTCAGATTGGTACCATCTTTTTCTGTTTTCTGGAAAATTCTTCAGGAAGATGAGAGAGGTCCAGAGCTTTCAGCGTGAGTGTTAGTGTTTCAGCTGTTCCTGTGGGAGGAAAGTCTGTGGATTCAAAATGACGTATGCGAGCAAGTGTGTATGTGCGTTTGTGCATGGAAGTGTGCCTTGAGGGACAGGGTTCTAGAGAATGGAAAAGCTTTGAGTGTGAGAGAGGGGCAACTTGCAGGCACTGAAACAGTTGCAAGCCCTAAAAGTGTTCACAGGAGCTGATGATGAGCACTGGCAATTTGCTCATGCAAATTCCCTGAATACCTTGGTGGCTTACAGGCTACTGGTATTTGGCTCTGACTGAACTCCAGGAGTTATTTGCCTAAACTCCACTGGTAGACCCACAGAGCAGGCGCTTCAATGTCCCAAGAATACCTGTTTCCCACAGAGCATGTGTGGGTGGGAGGGATCTGATGTCTAGCTTCTAGCTTAGAAGGACCCTGGATAGGAGGCTCTGCAGGAATTTGAGGGTGCACTCACTCTCTAGCAAGTCAAATCAGAAAGCACAGGGGTAATCCTTGTTCTCTACTCTCTGGTTTGGACCTGCTGAGTCAAATGTGAGTGGATGATCTCTGTCAGCTTAGTGGTTCTGCAGCCACCGAACTAGGGAATGCAGCTACAGCCATGAAACTGGGAGGCTGGTCTAGGTGGCTGCTGAGATGTCCTGGGGGTCCACAACAGTGGTCCATAGACCTAGGTTGCCCGGTGCCTGGTGTATCTGGGTAGTTTTGTGATTCTGCTGGACTTTGGTGGCTTTACAGCTGGCTACCTGCCACTGAAGGATCAGGCTGCCTGTACAGTCACTGGCTGGGAGGCCATGTGGAGTCCATACAGCCTCTTGCAGACCCAGGACCTGGAAGGATGGTATGTGTATCTCAGACTTGGAAGGCTGGTGCAACTGGCAGTTGTGGCTGAGGAGGTAGGAACCCTGCCTCTGCTGTCTCAGTCCCCAGGCAGTGAGTTCTGTGCTGAGAGTCTCTGGCACTGTGGGCTGGCTCCACTAAGGAGGAGGAAGGCCTGAAAAAGCAAAGTTCAAGGGGTTCAAAGGAGCACTACTCTCCATCCACAGAGAAGTCCATTGGTGACTTGAATCTAAATGGACTCAGCTCAGTGATGTCCCTTCTTGTTAAGGAAGCCTCAGTGTCTATTTTCTGGCTTCAGTTGCCCCTTCAATTACCAATTTTGGAGTTTCAAATCCTCTGCCTCTCAGATACAGTACACACTGGTTGCCGACATCTTGGATCCCCATATATGGTCTTTTTAAAATGAGTCAAGTTATATGTTGTGACATTTTTTTTTCTGAAATATACTAAGGCTTAAGCATTTCTTTTTTTTAAGTCTATATGTTTTAAAATAATTACTACAAAGGTGTCAAACAAAGACAATTTCCATTTGTAAAGATATCCTCAGATTTCCAAAGTGGTTGTACAAGTTTACATTCCTGCCAGCAGTGGAGTAGGGTTCCCCTTTCTCCACATCCTCTCCAGCATGTGTTGTCATTTGAGTTTTTGATCTTAGTCATTCTGATGGGTGTAAGGTGAAATCTCAGGGTCGTTTTGATTTGTATTTCCTTGATGACTAAGGACGTTGAGCATTCTCTGCCATTCAATATTCCTCTATTGAGAATTCTCTGTTTATCTCTGTATACCTCATTTTTAATTGGATTAATTGATTTGTTGCATTTTAACTTCTTTAGTTCTTTTTACATTCTGGATATTAGCCCTCTGTCAGATATTGGGTTGGTGAAGATCCTTTCCCAATCTGTAGGCAGTCGTTTTGTTCTGACGACAGTGTCCTTTGTCTTAAGCATCTATTAACAGCTAATGTTTGTATGTGAGTGTCTATGTGTATGTTTGTGTGTGTCTGTGTGTGGACATGGGTGAAGGCATTACTTATTGTTTTCTGATGTTCCTGTACAAAAATGAATTAATGACTTTTTTCTTTTCTTGAATGTTTAGGGGTGTGATATGCATGCATGTATGTCTATGTGTTTACATGTGAATGGGTACAAGTGGTGTGTCTGAAAAATTACCAGTGTGTATGCATAAGGAAAGCATACGTTGGTGTCTTCTCCTCTTTGAACTCTGTTGTATAGTTTAAGGCGAGTTCCCTCACTTGAACCTAAAAATAGCTGATATCTCTAGTCTAGCCTGCTATAATCCTTTGGGGATTTCCACTTGTCTGGTTTCTGGGCATTAAGTCTGTAGGCAAAAGTACATACACTTATGTAATTTTATCCTTAAATGTAAATTTTAAGACTGTAAGTCTTTTAGAAAAAATATGTAATCTTACAAAGACTTGACACATCCCTTTTTAAATTCTAAGAGAAAACAGAAATTAAGAAAGAAATTCATAGTTTGGTCAAAGTATAGAGTACATTTTTTGAATGCTGAGGAGAATTAATTTTTAGGTAAATGAATTTTACTTGTGGAAATCACTTACCATTTGACATGCAAAGAGAGTCAGGTACCTGTAGTGTCGTCTTATGCTGAGTTGTTGTGGATTATTCCAAAGGGAGTAGATTTTTCTGGACTCAGACTTCAGAGAAACTTTGTTTCCTTTTTTTATTACTTCTACTCGAGAGGACAATAATAAATGTGTGAAGTAAATAAGTCTGTGGAAATTATCTGTGTGGATAGCTTCAATGCTTTCACAGGGGTGAACATCTTGATGAATGCATAAAATGAGCATCTACATATTCATTTAAAAAGGGAAAATTCTATATCGTAGTTAAAAATTGACTTACTATTTGCTTTGCTTTTTTTATGGACAATTTATTTTATTATTATTATTAATTACACTTTATTCATTTTGTATTACCCCATAAGACCCTCCTTCCTCCCCTCCCGGTCCCACCCTCCCCATTTTCTACATGCATGCCCCTCCCCAAGTCCACTGATAGGGGAGGTCCTCCTCTCCTTCTTTCTGATCTTAGTCTATCAGTTCTCATCAGAAGTAGCTGCATTGTCAGGGTTCTAGGTTATCTCCACTGATAGTCCTTGGTTGGAGTATGAGTCTCTGGAAGGTTCCCTGTGATCAAATTATCTTGTTCTGTTGCTCTCCTTGTGGAGTTCCTGTCCTATCCAGCTCTTACTATTTTCCACTTCTTACATAAAATTCCATTCACTCTGCCCATCAGTTGGCCACAGGCTCAGCATCTGCTTTGACAGGCTGCAGGGCAGAGGATTTCAGAGGCCCTCTGTGGCAGGTTTCTAGATTGTTTCCTGTTTTCTTTTGGTTTCCAGAGGCCCTCTGTACCAGGTACCTAGGTTGTTTCCTGTTTTCTTTTTCTTCTGATGTCCATCCTTTTTGCCTTTCAAGATGGGGATTGAACATTTTAGTTAGGATCCTCTCTTTTGCTTAGTTTGTTTAGATGTACAGATTTTAGTGGGTTTATTCTATGTTGTATGTTTATATGGGTGAGTATATACCGTGTGTGTCTTTTTGCTTCTGGGACAACTCACTCAGGATGATCCTTTCCAGGTCCCACCATTTACCTGCAAATTTCATGATTTCCTTATTTTTCACTGCTGAGCAAAACTCCATTGTATAGATGTACCACAGTTTCTGCATCCATTCTTCAGTTAAGGGGCATCTGGGCTGTTTCCAGCTTCTGGATATTACAAATAAAGCTGCTACAAACATGGTTGAGCAAATGTCCTTTTTGTGTACTTGAGCCTCTTTTGGGTATATGCCTAGGAGTGGTATGGCTGGATCTTGAGGAAGCGCTATTACTAGTTGTCTGAGAAAGTGCCAGATTGATTTCCAGAGTGGTTGTACAAGTTTACATTCCCACCAGCAGTGGAGAAGGGTTCCCCTTTCTCCACAACCTATCCAGCATGTGTTGTCACTTGAGTTTTTGATCTTGGCCATTCTGATGGGTGCAAGGTGAAATCTCAGGGTTGTTTTGATTTGCATTTCCCTAATGGCTAAGGAGGTTGAGCATTTCTTTAAGTGCTTCTCTGCCATTTGATATTCCTCTACAGAGAATTCTCTCTTTAGCTCTGTTCCACATTTTTTAAGTGGATTGCTTGGTTTCTGCATTTCAGCTTTTTAGTTCTTTATATATACTGGATATGAATCTTCTGTCAGATAAAAGGTTGGTGATGATTCTTTCCCAATCTGTAGGCAGTCGCTTTGTTTTAATGACAGTGCTGTTTGCTTTACAGAAGCTTTTCAGTTTCATGAGGTCCCATTTATTAATTGTTGCTCTTAGAGCCTGAGCTGTTGGTGTTCTGTTCTGGAAGTTTTCTCCTGTACCAATGAGTTCTAGGGTATTCCCCAGTTTTTTTTCTAGCCGATTTATTGTGTCTGGCTTTATGTTGAGGTCTTTGATCCACTTGAACTTCAGTTTTGTGCAGGGTGATAAGTATGGATCTATTTTCATTTTTCTACATGTAGACATCCAGTTGGACCAGCACCATTTGTTGAAGATGCTGTCTTTTTTCCATTGTATGGTTTTGGCATCTTTGTCAAAAAACAGGTGTCTATAAGTGTGTGGATTTATTTCTGGGTCTTCTGTTCGGTTCCATTGATCCACCATTCTGTTTCTATGCCAGTACCATGCAGTTTTTATAACTGTTGCTCTATAATACAGCTTGAGATCAGGAAATGAGATACCTCCAGAAGATCTTTTATTGTAGTGGATTATTTTAGCAATTCTCGGTTTCTTGTTATTCCATATGAAGTTGAGAATTTTTCTTTCCAGGTCTGTAAAGAATTGTGTTGGCAATTTGATGGGAATTGCATTAAATCTGTAGATTGCTTTTCGTAAGACGGCCATTTATACTATGTTAATCCTGCCAAGCCATGAGCATGGGAGATCTTTCCATCTTCTCATATCTTTCTCTAATTCTTTCTTCAGAGACTTGAAATTTTTTTCATACAGGTCTTTGACTTGCTTGGTTAGGGTTACATCAAGGTACTTTATATCATTTATGGCTACTGTGAAGGGTGTTGTTTCTCTAATTTCTTTCTCAGCCCTTTTGTCTTTTGTATACAGGAGTGCTACTGATTTTTTTGAGTTAATTTTGTATCCGGCCACTTTGCTGAAGGTGTTTGTCAGCTGTAGGAGTTCCCTGGTAGAGTTTTTGGGGTCACTCATGTATACTATCATATCATCTGCAAATAGTGAAAATTTGACTTCTTCCTTTCCCATCTGTATCCCCTTGATCTCCCTCAACTGTCTTATTGCTCTAGCAAGGACTTCCAGCACTATGTTCAAGAGATATGGAGAGAGTGGGCAGCCTTGTCTTGTCCCTGATTTCAGTGGGATTGCTTTAAGTTTCTCTCCTTTCAGTTTGATGTTGGCTATAGGCTTGCTGTATATCGCCCTTACTATGTTTAGATGTGTGCCTTGTATCCCTGATCTCTCCAGTACTTTAAACATGAATGGATGTTGGATTTTGTCAAATGCTTTTTCAGCATCTAGGGAGATGATCATGTGTTTTTTTCTTTCAGTTTGTTAATATGGTGGATCACATTGATGGAATTCCATATACTGAACCACCCCTGCATACCTGGGATGAAGCCTACTTGGTCATAATGGATAATATCTTTGATGTGTTCTTGTAATCGGTTTGCAAGTATGTTTGCATGAATGTTCATAAGGGAGATTGGCCTGAAATTATCTTTCTTTTTTGAGTCTTTGTGAGGTTTAGGTACAAAGGTGACTGTGGCTTCATAGAATGAGTTTGGTAATATTCCTTCTGTTTCTATTTTGTGGAATAGTTTATAGAGAATTGGAGTTAGCTCTTCTTTGAAGGTCTGGTAGAACTCTGTGCTAAAGCCATCTGGTTCTGGGCTTTTTTTGGATGGGAGACTTTTGATGACTGCCTCTATTTCTTTGGGGGATATAGGACTATTTAATTGATTTACCTGGTCCTGATTCAGCTTTGGTAAGTCAAATAGAACAAGAAAATTGTCCATTTCAATTAGATTTTCAAATTTTGTGGCATATAGACTTTTGAAGTAAGTCCTAATGATTGTTTGGATTTCCTCAGTGTCTGTAGTTATGTCCCCCTTTTCATTTCTGATTTTGTTGATTTGGGTGGCGTCTCTCTGTCTTTTATTTAGCTTGGCTAAGGGTTTGTCGATCTTGTTGATTTTCTCAAAGAACCAGCTCTTGGTTTCATTGATTCTTTGAATTGTTTTATTTGTTTCTAATCGATTGATTTCATCCTTGAGTTCGATTATTTCTAGCCATCTACTCCTTTTTGGTGTGTCTGCTTCTTCTTTTTCTAGGTTTTTTAAGTGGGCCATTAATTTGCTTGAATGAGTTGTCTCGAATTTCTTCTTGAAGGCACTTAGTGCTATGAACTTTCCTCTTAGCACTGCTTTCATTGTGTCCCACAAGTTAGGGTATGTTGTGTCTTCATTTTCATTGAGTTCTAGGAAGACTTTAATTTCTTTCTTTATTTCTTCCCTGACCCAGCTGTCATTTAGTAACAAGTTGTTCAGTTTCCATGTGTGTGTAGGCTTTTGGTATTTCTGTTGTTGTTGAAGTCCAGCTCTATTCCATGTTGATCAGACAGGATACAAGGGATTATTTCAGTCTCCTTGTATCTGTTGAGGCTTGCTTTGTGACCAACTATATGGTCTATTTTGGAGAAGGTTCTATGAGGTGCTGAGAAGAAGGTAAATTCTTTTGTGTTTGGGGGTAAAGTTCTGTAAATGTCTGTGAGGTCTAGTTGATTCATGACCTCTGTCAGAGATATTGTTTCTTTGTTTAATTTCTGTTTTGTTAACCTGTTCTTTGTTGAGAGTGGGGTGTTGAAGTCTTCCACTATTAATGTTTGGGAATCTATATGCGGTTTAAATTTTATCAATGTTTCTTTTACAAATGTGGGTGCTCTTGTATTTGGGGCATAGATGTTCCGGATTGTGATGTCTTCCTGGTGGAATTTTCCCTTGATGAGTATGAAGTGTCTTTCCCCATCTCTTTTTATTAATTTTGGTGGAAAGTCTATTTTATCAGATATTAGAGTGGCTACTCCTGCTTGCTTCTTGAGTCTATTTGCTTGGAAAGTCGTCTTCCAACCTTTTACCCTCAGGTAATGTCTATTTTTGTGTCTTAGGTGTGTTTCTTGTATGCAACTGGGTTTTGTTTACGTATCCATTCTGTTAATCTGTGTCTTTTTACTGGAGAGTTGAGTCCATTGATGTTGAGAGAGATTCATGACCAGTGGCTGTTAGATCCTTTGATTTTGATGTTGGCTGTGTTCATAAGTTTGTGTGCATGGTTGCTTTTTGTTTTACTGTAGTAAGGTTAATTATTTCCTGTGTTTTCTTGAAAGAAGCTCATTTTCTTGGGTTGTATTTTCCCTTCCAATGTCTTCTGTAATGCTGGATTTGTGTGTAGGTATTGTTGAAATTTGTTTTTGTCATTGAATATCTTGTTTTCTCCGTCTATGAGGACTGAGAGTTTTGCAGGGTATAGTAGCCTGGGCTGACATCTGTGTTCTCTTCGGGTCTGCATGATATCTGTCCAGGCATTCTGGCTTTCATAGTCTCTGTTGAAAAGTCAGGTGTGATTCTAATGGGTTTGCCATTATATGTTACTTGGCCTTTTTCCCTTGCAGCTTTTAGTATTTTTTCTTTGTTCTCTATACTTACTGTTTTGACTATTATGTGGCAGGAGGATTTTCTTTTCTGGTCAAATTTGTTGGGTGTTATGTAGGCCTAATGTATCCTTATTGGCTTCTCCTTTAACTTGGCTAATTTTCTTCAATGATTTTGTTGAAAATATTTTCTGGGCCTTGGAGAAGGAAGTCTTCTTTTTTCCTCTATACCTATTATTCTAGGTTTTGTCTTTTCATATTGTCTTGGATTTTTTGGATGGTCTGTGTCAGGAATTTTTTGGATTTAACATTTTTTTTGACAGATACATCTATTTCTTCCATTGTATTTTCTATACCTGAGATTCTTTCTTCCATTTCTTGTAGTCTGTTGGTTATGCTTACCTCTGTAGTTCCTGTTTTCTTCCCTAAATTCTTCCTCTCCATTATTTCCTCCATTTGTGTTTTCTTTAATTTTTCTAGTTCTATCTTCAGGTCTTGAGTTGTTTTGTTTACTTCCTTCACCTGTCTGATTGTATTTTCCTCTTTTTCTTTTAGTTCCTTCAACTCTGTTCCTTTTATTTCTTTCAGTGATTTAATTATTTCTTCTCTGAAGGCCACGAGCTGTTTGGCTGCATCTTCTTGGATTTCTTCACGGATGGCCATAATCTGCTTGTCTTTAACTTCCTCCATTTCTTTGCGGATAGCCATGATCTGTTTGGTTTTATCTTCCTCTAATTCTTTACGTATTTTATTTGTTTCCTCTGTTATCCTCTTCATCAGCATAGATTTAAGATCATCTTCTTGATCTTTTATTATGCTGCGTTTTCCAGGGCTGTTCGCCCCTGGATGGCTGGGTTCTGGAGATGCCATATTACTCTGTCTTTTGTTGGTTGTGTTTTTATGCTGACCTCTACCCATTGGGCTGATTTAGGTGTTGGTTGTTAGTTTCCGTGCTTCCTGGAGTCCTGAGGTAGGCAGAATTCCCTTGGTCGGAAGATGATTTTTCCTGAAGGAGTCTTCTTCTGCTTTTTGGTTATGGTCACTGTATGGCCAGTGTTTCTCAGGAATTGCCACTGCTCACCTCAGGTTTATTGCCCTGAGTAGTAGCTCTGGTCTTTGTTAGGCAGGGGGATCTCCTCTTACCCATAGAAGTTCTCAAGACAGCTGCCCCTCTCCTGGGTTTCTCGTTATAAATTTAGTGTGCTGCTGCTCACTAAATTTCCATGTACAGTTCTCTTGAAGAACCTGCTGATTCCCTAGCTGTGGTGTTTTCTCCCAACAGGGAAACTTAGTCTGTTATCCTGGGGCACACAGTTCTGTTGGAAAAGTGAGAGGTGTGCCCAGCAAGTCTCTGGGCCAGAGGCTGAGTGCTCCACTCTGGGCCTGGAGAATGTGTACCTAGGTTGAGTTGGCACCTAGGGGCGCCGCTCTGGTCTGGAGGCTGGGTGCCTCACTCTGGACCAGAAGCTGTGTGTCTCTGTCTGGGATGGCGGCTGCAGGCACTGCTCTGTTCCAGAGGCTGTGGGTGCAGCCCTCTTGAAGGACCAGGGATTCCCACAGTTTTGTCAGTCTAGCTAGGGAGAACTGGTTGATCCTTGGCAGAGTATCTGAGGGCTGCTGTAATGGCTCTCTGGCTTTTGTAGGTCTGAGGATGCAGCTGTGTTTCCCAGTGCCCTAGGGGAATTCAATAATGGCAGCTGAGTACAGCGCTTTTACCTGTATTAGAAAGCTAGAGCCTAGAGTCTGCGTGAATACAGAAAGTCTTTTGGTGCTGGGTGTCCTGAGCGTTATAGCTGATGAGCCCCTCCGCTGGGGGTTTCCTCCTGCCAGAGACACCCAGTCTTTGCTTTGGGGACTGCTGTTCTGTCCTGGGTGGCGAGTAGAACTCACAGGCACAGATGCTCACCTGTGGCTCCGCCTTTCTGGCCTTTCCGAGCCTGGGCATCTGCCTAAACTGGATAATTTTCCTGAATCCTTTTCGGGGTGGGGGTGTCGGCTGAGTGCTCTGAGATCAGACCAGCCGTTTTCCTCCCTGTGGGTTTGCACCTGACAGTGAAACGCAGTCCTCTGGTGCTCTGGTGCCCTGGTGCCCTGGGGCCCATAGTCCTATCTGAGGCAGCGAATCAGGTGCACAGGCAGGGATCTGTTCAGGTGCCTGGGTCTCCGGCTGTGGCTCCGGGCTGGCTCCTGTGGTGCCCGCCGAACCCCAGTCTTTTCCAGGGGATGTCTGGGTGACCTAAGGTCGGTCCCAATTGTTTCCTGCTCCGTGGGGTTATCTCTTGACTGGAAAATCCAGTCTGTGATGTTCTGGGCCCACAGTTCAGTCTGAGACAGTGACCAGATCACACTGGCGTGTAGCTCTGGGCTAGCGACCAAGAGCCTGGTGGAACCAGGATCTCTTCCGCAGTTTAGCAGGGTGAGTTAAAGCTGATTGAATCCCCCACCGTGGGCTATCCTCTCACCTGTGAAACACAATCATTTGTGTTTTATGGCTGCGAGTTCTGATTGCTGGTCACTGTGCCAATCCTGCTGTGCTGCTGCTCAGAATGAGAGTCCTTCTGGCGCGGCCATCTTGCCTTGCCCCCCTTTGCTTTTTTATTTATGCTGTTGTATTTAATTTTTTAAAGGCATCCACTAAAAACATGGATCTCTGTACACTTAAGGGAAACTGTTCTATTAATATAGATATGGAGAAGTTTGAAGCCTGGAGTAAACGGGCATGGACAGATGTATTTCTTCAGATATACAAGGTAATACTTCCACTCTTTGTTGCTGTAATTTTGTTGGTGTTCTTCATTCACATGGATAGTGCAATAGTTTAGGAAATGATGTCATGCACATCATACACATCATAAACACAGTGGCATATGTAAATTATGTTTTCCTTCTTATGGAAATATTTGGAAGTGAATGTTCCAGAGCTGTGCTTGATGTATTCCATCCTTTCACATATGTATCAGCCTTTCTGATTAAACATTTTTCCAAAATCAGTTAATAAAAATTTTAATTAATCAGTTTAATTTAATTAAATATCAATATGATCTTTAAATGTAATTAAATAATGTAGTCAGAAGATTTGTTACTACATTTAAATGATGTTCCATATACGTAGGCATTATCCAGTATTTCAGTAGCTGGGCCTACTCTGTTTTTTCATCTCTGTTTCTACTCCCCTGAGACTTATTTTTTAGATTTTTAGTTGTCTTCCTTCATTATCTTGGTATATGGCTATTATCAATAAGGCTTACCATAATAGTTTATTTTTACATTGTAGTTTAATCCATTTTACTGAATAGTTTTCTGTTGAATAAAACTAGAAAGATTCTGATTTAAAGTGTTTAAGCAGATTTTTTTAAGATTTAGAGAAGATAATTTATGGAGTATGAGATACCAAAGATTATAACTCTTGGTGTTTATATAACCATGATTTATATATTTCAGTTATGTATTATTGTTGTCTTATTTAACTTTTTTCTATTTTCCTTAATGTGATTTGTCCACATATTTGATATACAGATAGATGAGTTGTTGCACAAGTACTTTGCTCTTCGTCTTTATTTTAATACAGTAAAACACCATGATACATCTGATAGTCTTATTGACAGTTCTCCACCCATAATTGCAGATGTCAGTTACTTCAAGAAATTTTTTTATATTGTGCATAAAGACTAGGAAATTATCCTGTATTATATGACCAATATCCACTTATAAGTGAGTATATACTATATGTGTATTTCTGTTTCTTGGTTACTTCACTCAGGTTGATCTTTTCTACTTCCCATCATTTGCCTGAAAATTTCATGATTTCTTTGTTTTTTAATTGCTGAGTAGTATTCCATTGTGTAAATGTACCACAATTTCTGTATCCATTCTTCAGTTGAGGGACATCTAGGTTGTTTCCAGATTCTGGCGATTAGGAGTAAAGCTGAACATAGTTGAACAAATGTCCTTTTTGTATGGTGGAGCATCTTTCAGACCTATGCCCAGGAGTGCTATAACTGGATCTTGAGGTAGCACTATTGCAAATTTTCTGAGAAAGTGTCAGATTGATTTCCCAAATGGTTGTACTAGTTTAAATTCCTCCTAGCAATGGAGAAGGGTTCCCCTTCCTACATAACCTCTCCAGCATTTTTTGTCACTTGAGTTTTTGATCTTAGCAATTCTGAAGGGTGTAAGTTGGAAACTCAGGGTCATTTTGATTTGCATTTCCTGGATGACTAACAACATTGAGATTTTTTTTCTTCTTATATATATTACAGTTTATTCACTTTGTATATCAGCTGTAGCCTTCTCCCTCATCTTCTCCCAGTACCACTAACCCTCTCTCTATTCCCCCTAAGACCCTTCACTAGTCCACTGATAGGGGAGAATTTTCTACTATTCTAGCTGACCCCAGCCTATCAAGTCTCATCAGGGCTGGCTGCATCATCTTCCTCTGTGGCTGTCAAGGCTCCAGGGGGAGGTGATCAAAGACCCAGCTACTGATTTCATGTCAGAGACAGCCACTGCTCCCCTTACCAGGGATCTCACTTAGAAATTTGGTAGCCTATAGGCTTCCACTGTGCAGGGATTCTAGTTCTTCTTCATGTGTGGTCCTTGGTTGCACTATCTGTCTCTACAGGGCCCCCAGGAACAAGGGTTTTTGTCTTTCTTGATCTGCTTGTGGAGTTACTATCCCTCCATGTCTTGCTATCTCCCTCTTCATTCTATCTTCCTAAGTTTTCCTGCAATCTGCCCAAATTTTGGCTATGAGTCTCAGTAAAGATACTGATGGAAAGAGACTTCAGAAACCCCTTGTGGAAGGCTCCTGTCCTGTTCCTTGTTTACTCCTACTTCTGATGTTTACCCTGTTTGCCCTTCTGAATGAGGTTTCAGCCTCTTCCCTAGGGTTCTCCTTGTGGTTTAGCTTCTTTAGGGTTATAGATTTTAGTATGTTTACCTTCTATTATATTGATAATATCCACTTTGTGAGTGTGTCTTTTTGTATCTGGTTTACCTCACTCCAGATATTCTTTTCTAGTTTCCACCATTTGCCTGCAAATTTCATGAAAATTTTCTGATAGATTCCATTTACCAAAATTACATCAAGATCAGGTAAACAGAAAAATAGCCCTATATTCTCCAAGGAAATAAACACAGTCATCAAAGGTCTCCTGTCCAAAAAATGTCCATGGTCAGATGGTTTCAATGCAGAATTTTATCACACCTTCCTAGAAGATTTAACTTCAGGACCCTTCAAACTTTTCCACAAAGGAGTCACTGAAGAACTTTACCAACCTCCTTCTATGAGGACACTGTCACCTTAATACCTAAACCACACAAATACCCAACAACAAAAAAATAGAATTTCAGCCAATCTCCCTTTTGGAGCATTGATGAAAAATACTCAATAAAATACCTGCAAATCGAATCGAAGAATACATCAAAGATAGCATCTGCTGTGACCAAGTAGGCTTCAACCCAGGTATGCAGGGGTGGTTCAATATATGAAAATCTGACAATGTAATCCACCAAACTGAAAGAAGAAATCACATGATCATCACCTTGGATGCTGAAAAAGCATTTGACAAAATTCAACATTCATTCATATTTAAAGTTTTGGAGAGATCAGGTACAAAACACAAATACCTAAACATAGTAAAACCAATACACAGCAAGCCTATAGCCAACATCAAACTTAATGGAGAGAAACTTAAAAAAATTAACTGAAATCAACGACAAGGCAAGGCTGTCCAGTCTCTCCTTGTCTCTTCAACATAGTTCTTAAAGTCCTTAGCTAGAACATTAAGAAAATTACATGAGATCAAGGGGATACAAATCTGAAAGGAAGAAGCCTACCACAGAGGACCTATGAAAGATGTGCCCAGAAGGGTATCTAAGTAGTTGCTGATACTCATAGCCAACTTTTGTGCAGAGTGTAGGGAGGGATTCTTATGTAAGAAGGATGAAATAGAAAGACCTGGAGAGGACTAGAGCGCCACAGGAAGACCAATAATGCCAAAATGTCTGGGCCCAGTGTGTCCTGCAGAAAGTGACAATTCAACCAAGGACTATGCATGGAGAGGATCTAACCCTCCACCCCCTCCACACTCAGATGTAGTCCTTGGGCAACCCAGTCTCCATGTGCTTTCCCTAGTAAAGGGAGCAGTGATAGTCACAGGCATGAACTCGGTTACCTTCTCTTTGATCACTTCCCCCTGGTGGGGTGTCCTTATTAGGGCCCAAAATTCTGAGGATTCAGACAGTCCTGATGAGATCTGGTTAGCTGGGGTCAGAAATCAGGGGAGAAGTACCTCCCATATCAAGGACTAGGGAAAGGACATACTGGGGTAAGATGAAAGGAGGGTGGGACCAGTAGGAGATGAGTGAAGGGGCTACAGCTACAATACAAAGTGAATACATTGTAGTAACTAATAAATGTATTTCCTGGGCTTAGGGAGGAAAAAGACTAGAAAATTAATATCATTGCTGTGTTATTGTTATTTTCTGCTTTATTTTGATATATAAATTAACACACATTTGTATATTATCTTTATGTCACCAGTTGTATACTCTGCTACTTAACTTCACCAGCTACATTCAAAGATAGACACTGCTGCCCTTACTAGGCAACATACTTGGAAACTGAGCAGGGGTTCTAGGACCTATCCATGTAGGGTCCTTGGTTGGTGTATCGGTCTCTGCAGTAAATCCTGGGCCCAAGTTTTCGGCTCTGTTGCTCTCCTTGTTTAGTTCCTGTCCCTTCAAAACTTTCTATCTCCTTCTTATTCCCTAAGGATTCCTGCACTCTGCCCAAAGTTTGGCAATGAGTCTCAATATATCCTTCTATACCATGATAGGTAGAGTCTCTCAGAGACCCCTTGTGGAAAGCTCCTGTCCTGTTCCTTGTCTTCTTCTTCTTCCAATGTCTATTCTGTTTGCCTTTCTGAATAAGGTTTCAGCCTATTCCCTAGGGTCCTCTTTCTTGTTTAGCTTTTTTAGGACTATAGATTTTAGTATGCTTATCCTATGTTATAGGGCTAATATCCACTTATAAGTGAGTATATACCATATGTGTCTTTCTGCTTCTGGGTTACCTCACCCAGATTGATCTTTTCTAGTTCCCACCATTTGCCTGAAAATTTTATAATTTTCTTGTTTTTAATTGCTGAGTAGTATTCCATTGTGTAATTGTGCCACACTTTCTGTATCCATTCCTAGATGAGGGACATCTAGGTTTTTTCCTGATTCTGGCTATTATGAATAATGTTGCTATGAACATAATTCAACAAATGTACTTGTATGGTTTAGAATCTTTTGGGTATATGCCCAGGAGTGGTATAGCTGAATTTTGAGGTAGCTTTATTCCCAATTTTCTGAGAAAGCACCAGCTTGATTTCCAAAGTGGTTGTACATGTTTACATTCCCATTAGCAATGGAGGAGGGTTCTCCTTTCTCTACTACATCCACTCCAGCATGCATCATCCCTTGAGATTTTTGAACTTATAAAGTCCATTTTATTGATGATTATTTATAAATCAGACCTTTCACAAAAATGGTTATGTAACTAATGTTTACATGTAGGAAAGCTGTGAATGTAGATTTCTGAAATCAATTTACCTAAATTAAAGAATTAGCTGACATATTTAACAACATGTTCTATCCTCTGTGCTTAACATTTTATTCCATCAATTCAGTTTGTGACTTTAATTTTAAACAAAAATATTATTGTTTTCGTCAAAAATTTGTTTGATATATATGAAGTGTTTTCTATACTCCTTTCATTTATATGTTTATAAATATTACTATATTTGAAGAACTATCAACGTGTTATAGAGTGAAAATTGAGAGATATTTCAGCAGCAATGTTTTTAAAATAGCTCTTCTGTAGAAAGTGTGCTTGTTTTGATTCTTTCTGTATTAGAGTATACCATGATGATCCATGTAATCCCGTCATTAAAACTGTGTACCTACTTAAGGTTTACTTGAAAATCTTACTCCCTTTCCAAAGTAGAAGAAACATTTGATAGGTAAATTCTAAGGTATCTCAGATGATGAATCCCAAATATTTATATCATCATTTGTAGTTAAATAACTCATCATTTTTTTTTATTAATCAGGAAGGGCTAGAATCAATTTCCAAGACAGTCAGTTTCATTTTGAAGTATGTAGAATTTGAGATAAGGGGTATAAAGATACAATATGTACTGTATTTCTATCACAGAAATGTTAAAATAATGCATTTCTTGTTTGTGGATTGGTATTCTCACCACATAGATCAGATAAAAATTGAATATTCTGTACTAGATTTATTTGGTTAAATTTTTTATAGTTTTCATTTTGGAAAGGAAATAACAGTTTGGTGAGTCTAATATTTTTTAATTGAAGCTATTTAAGACATAACGTAAATATATTATACATAAAGACATGAGCATCATTTTTCTGTAGTTCATTTACCTGAATATAAAAATATCTTAGATTGGATTATTCCAGAAGCAGGCTCTGAGACAAGTATCCAATAGTTTGTTTTAGAAATGATGTTTCTGTTGGCTGTGTGTGCTTCTTTGTAAGGAAACCATTCTTTTAGTGACAATTTGCAATTGCCTACAATAAAAATATTTTAGAATGAGGAGGTGTGTGCTGGGTGGATGTGAACAGGACAACCATATCTCTAGAGCATATTCACTCAAGGTATGTTATTCATATCCAAGACAAGTTGTAGTCTTCAAACCCAAGACTTTAGAGAACTACCTTTGAAAGTATCAGGACATGTCAGTGAACTGAGGTAAGATTGTGTATATAATATAAAGAGTTAATCAGACTCATTCATTTGTAATGTTTTACAATAAATTTTATATAATTTAATATCTGGTTATGTATATAAATGCATAATAAATCAAGAAAACTCACGTTATTGCTTTCATCTAGAAACTATTTCAACAGTCAGTGAAGTGAAACTCTGAGTCCCATGTGCTATATTTCTCTACCTAGCAGATATAGTGTGTATGCAGTGAATGAGACGGTGATTCTATTACCAAACTTAATAGCATGAGCTAAAAGTACATTGAATTGTAAATTTTTGTACTATTTATTTCCCTAAATACACATATTACAGGCATAGTGGCATACACTTATATTCTTTATTTGGGAGGGAGAAGTAGAATAATTGGAAGTGCAATGTGCAGCTTTGTGTGCCTAGCCAGTTAGAAAGCAATGTGAGATACATGAGACCCTGTTACCAACTAACCAACAAAAGATGTTTGTAAGTTGTATATGAAAATGCATTTTGAGTGGTATAATGATTAATATTAACTGTCAAATTGACAGGATCTGGAAGAAAAACCTCTGAACATGTCTGTGAAGGAATGTCTAGATCAGGCAAATTAAGCTGACAAGTTCCCTCGAAATATATGCAATACGATACCACTGGTTAGGGTCCAAAATAAATAAATAAATAAATAAATAAATAAATAAATAAATAAATAGATAGATAGATAGATAGATAGATAGATAGATAGATAGATAAATAAATAAATAAATAAATAAATAAATAAATAAATAAATAAATACAATTTAACTACCAGAATTCATCTGTGTCTGCTTCCTGGTGGTGGTTGGAAACTGAACAGCTATCTCATGTTCTGGGTTCAGTGATTCCTTAACCATAAAACTGAGAGGCAATATAAAGCCCTCTTTCTTAAATTGCTGTTTTCAGATGTTTTGTAATAGCAACAATAAAAGTAACTAATACAGGTGAGTAAAATTCTTGATGTTCAAAATCTTAAATTTTGTGAACTGTAAGAATAAATTTACACCAAATTTACATGTTTTGATGAATTGGTATTCTAACAGATCTGTTGACAAACATAGTTTTTTTTTTTTAATTAGGAAGGATCGTGTTATAAATTGCATAGTGAGGAACCTTATAATATAATTAGCATGCAAGCAAAAAAAGACCCTGAAGATTGAAAATGACTATTAGTGGCATACAGCATAGCTATTCTCTTATTCCTGAGAAGGTACATTTAACCAGAAAACACTAGTGTCTTCCCTTACTTATGTACCTTGGATAATTAACTTCTCAAAGGCGAATTTATTTTCCATCTGATTCTATTAACTATGTTTTTCAAAATTCCAGGTTATGATTCTATATCGTGTGACACCACATTGCTGCAGTTCTGCAACAAACATGTGTGGGGAGAACACAACAAAAATCAATCCTTGTTTTGCATCCAGCAACATATATTCTAATTCGGAAAGGATTCTACTTAGTTGGTTGAATACAAATTATGAAAGTCATCGGCATATTATATGGAAGAATAACAAAAGTGGTATGATTTTTTTCATTAAGCACTTATAAGTTACAGTGAAAATTGATATGAAAAGAGCTATGAAATCTCACTTAGAATCCGTAGATTCTAGACTACTTACATTGTTTATTCTGTGTTGTATAAGAGAGATATAATCTCACAATCTTTAAGATGAGATAGTAAGAAATTCTTTTTATTATATTTAGGAGAAGTAATGCTGAACTGAATGAAGAAGTATTTAGAAATTTGAATATTAAAGACACCCCTCTTACCCTAGCCAATCAGGCCTCATCAGGACTGTCTCCATTGTCTTCCTCTGTGGCCTGGTAAGGCTGCTCCCCCTCCCCCAGTGAGAGGTTATCAAAGAGCCAGTGAGGTCATATCTTAGACATCTCCTTTTCCCCTTACTAGGATAAACACTTGTAGACTGAGCTGTCCTGGCCTACATTTGTGCAGGAGTTCTAGGTTATCTCCATGAATGGCCTTCATTGGAGTATCAGTCTCAGAAAAGACCCCTGTGCCCAAATTTTTTGGTTCTGTTTTTCTCCTTGTGGAGCGCCTGTCCTCTCCAGGTCTTTCTATCTCCCGCTTCTTTCATAAGATTCCCTGTACTTTGCCTAAATTTGGTGAGTCTCAGCATCTGCTTTAATATCCTGCTGGGTAGAGTCTTTCAGAGGCCCTCTGTGGTAGGCTCCCATCTTCTTCCTTGTTTTCATCCTCTTTTGATATCTATCCTATTTGCCTTTCTGAATGAGGATTGAGCATCTTATCCAGGGTCTGCCTTCTTGCTTAGCTTTTTTATGTGTACATATTTTAGTACGATTATCCTATAATGTATGTCTAATATACACCTATAAGTGAGCATAAACCATGTGTGTATTTCTGCTTCTGGGATACTTCACTCGGGATGTTGTTTTCTTGTTCCCACCATTTGCATGCAAATTTCGTGATTTCCTTGTTTTTAATTGCTGAGTAGTATTCCATTGTGTAAATGTACCACAATTTCGGTATCTATTCCTCAATTAAGGGACATATGGGGAAGGGTTATGGGAGGGGAAGAGGGAGAGAGGCCAGGATTTTTTGGGTATAAGGGAGGGGGCTAAAGCTGGGATACAAAGTGAATAAATTATAATAAATAAAAAATAAAAAATTAAAAAAATAATGACACCCCTTATATTGTCCCTGGCATTTTCAGCTGTGTAAAATATTAAACTTAGAGTACATTTTATCTATGAGGATTATGTTGTTCATCTCTTTGTGAATATAATGTTTCATGAATTCTTTAGTGAATAGGTCATGATAGGCTTATACACAAACATATGTGAATGGTCCCTGATAAACAGCTACATTGAATTTTATACTAAGAAGCTGAAATTCCTTTTACAAAGTTCTAACTGCTTTTTTTCCCCTTTGTCCTAAGCATTGGCTATATTGACTGTAGTTTTCATGGATATCTGGTTAGAGTTTTAAATCACCTCCTTTCCTCTGGGAACATGCAGAGTTTCTATGCTTAGAGTAGATCTTGGTGAATACGCAACTATTGAAGTTCCAGCCAAGTCCCAGAACCAAGCGGAAGATTGTGGAGCTTGGCTTTTAATACTATATTGAATTGTGTTGTCACATAAATTTAAGGCTTTATTGCCTAATTGTCTCTCCAAAACCGCATAAGTTTCAGTCTGTTTCTCTCCTGTTCTTTTTTTTTATTTTCTATAAATGTTTATTTTTTGACTTATATTAGTTACACTTTATTCACTTTGCATCCCCCCATGAACTCCTCCTTCCTCCCCTCCTAATCCCACCTTCCCTCCCCCTTCTTCACGTATGCCCCTCCCCAAGTCCACTAATAGGGGAGGTGTCCCTCTCTTCCTTCTGATCTTAGTCTATCAAATCTCATCAGGAGTGGCTGCATTGTCATTTTCTGTGGCCTAGTAAGGCTGCTCCCTCCTCAGGGGAGGTGATCAAAGAGCAGGCCAATAGTTTATGTCAGAGGCAGTCCCTCTTTCCATTACTATGTAACACACCTAGACACTGAACTGCTATGGGCTACATCTGTGCAGGGGTTCTACATTATCTCCATGTATGGTACTTGGTTGGAGTATGAGTCTCTAGAAAGACTCCTGTGTTCAAATTTCTGGTTCTGTTGCTCTCCTTGTGGAGTTCCTGTCCTCTCCAGATCTTACTATTTCCCACTTCTTACATAAGATTCCATGCACTCTGCCCAACAGTTGGCCATAAGTCTCAGCATCTGCTTTGATAGTCTGCAGGGCAGAGCCTTTCAGAGGCCCTCTGTGGCAGGTTCCTAGGTTGTTTCCTGTTTTCTTCTTCTGATGTCCATCCCCTTTGCCTTTCGGGATGGGGATTGAGCATTGTAGTCAGAGTCCTCCCTCTTGATTAGTTTCTTTAGATGTACAAATTTTAGTAAGTTTATCCTATATTATATGCCTATATGAGTGAGTATATACCGTGTGTGTCTTTCTGTTTCTGGGACAGCTCACTCAGGATCTTTTCTAGTTCCCACCATTTACCTGCAAATTTCATGATTTCCTTGTTTTTTATTGCTGAGTAATATTCCATTGTGTAGATACACCACACTTTCTGTATCTATTCTTCAGTTGAGGGGCACCTGGATTGTTTCCAGCTTCTGGCTATTACAAATAAAGCTGCTACAAACATGGTTGAGCAAATGTCCTTATTGTGTACTTGAGCCTCTTTTGTATATATGCCCAGGAGTGGTATGGCTGGATCTTGAGGAAGCACTATTCCTAGTTGTCTGAGAATGTATCAGATTGCTTTCCAAAGTGGTTGTACAATTTTACATTCGCACCAGCAGTGGAGAAGGGTTCCCCTTTCTCCACATCCTCTCTAGCATGTGTTGTCACTTGAGTTTTTCATCTTGGCCATTCTGATGGGTGTAAGGTGAAATCTCCGGGTCATTTTGATTTGCATTTCCCTGATGGCTAATAACGTTGAGCATTCTTTGTTTCTCTGCCATTCAATATTCCTCTATTGAGAATTCTCTGTTTAACTCTGTTCCCCATTTTTTAATTGGATTACTTGTTTTGTTGCTTTTCAGCTTCTTTAGTTCTTTATATATAGTGGATGTTAGCCCTCTGTCAGATAAAGGGTTGGTAAAGATTCTTTCCCAATCTGTAGGCAGTCGATTTGTTTTGATGACGGTGTCCTTTGCTTTGCAGAAGCTTTTCAGTCTCATGAGGTCCCATTTATTGATTGTTGCCTGTGCTGTTGGTGTTCTTTTCAGGATATTTCTCATTTATTTATTTTATTCACTTTACATCCTTGTAGCCTTTTCCCTCCTCCTCTCCCAGTATCATTGTTCTCTCCTTTTCCTCAGAAAATGGGAGTGCCCTTTCTCATCCTTCTTAACTCAAGTTACATCAGTACTGAAAATGTCCTCTTCACCTCTTGGCCTGCCAAGATCACCCACCAGGGGAAGGTGATCTAAAACCTGACAAGTGAATCCTTGTTCTATGCAGTTACCAATTCCCTTACTTGAGTACACACTTGAAGCCTATGCCTCCCATCTGCTACAGCGTTGTGGTCCATTTCATGCATAATCCTTGGTTGATGGTCCAGTCTCTGCAAACCCCTCTCTGCTCTGGCCTTATCTAGTTCGTTCTGTGCTTTTTCTTGTGGAGTTCCTATCACTTCTGTATCTTGCTTTTTTCTTTCTTTCCTCCCTCTATTCCACAAAACTTCCTATGCATTGCCCAGTGTTTGGCTGTGAGTCTCAGCAGCTGTGTTTAAGGCACCGCTGGATAGAGACTCTCAGAGTAGCTCTGAGAAGATCCTGTCTGCAATATTAGCAGAGTGGCCTTCATAGTGTCAGGATTAGCACTCTCTAATAGGGTGCATCTTTGGTTGGGCCAGACATCTTTTGGGCATTCTTTCAATCTCTGTCTCGTTCTATTCTATCTTCATCCCTGTATATCTGGTAAGCAGAGTGTTTTTGGTTGAAGTTTTGTAGGTTCTTTGGTGTTCTCAGCTCTTTACTAGAAGACTAGGCCAGTTAGAGGATCTCCTCTTCAGTCTCTATGGTCTCTGCCACTAGGAGTCCATGCTTGAATCCTGGCTCCCTACTGTATAATGTGAGCTTCATTGAAAGTACACTCTTCTTTAATAATAAATTTTTGTTGTTTGAGATTGTATCATATTTACATCATTTCCTTGTTTCTTTCCTTCTCTCCAAACATTCCCTTATACCCCTCTCCTCTTTTTTTAAATTCTTAGCATTTTTCATTGCTACTTTATACACATATGTATATGTGTGTGTAACTTATATATATATTTCCTCTATAAACTTTTGATAGAAATTTGTGTTGTATATATTTTGTTGCTGTTATAAATTAAACAATATTAAACATTTAAAATAAATCATTTATGAATATATGTTTTAACTTTTGTGAGATAGATACCAGGCTGTCATATGAAGTAAAATATTATAACAAAAGAGTATTATGAAAACATGCCATGGCTATTAAAACCAAATTGAATCATTTAATGCCACAAAAAATTAGTTCATTTAGTGTAATGAATAATAAACTGGTAAACTAATTCTATTTGAGATAATTTCAAAATATGTTTAGCAGTTTTACTGAGAATAAATCATTAAATCATATAATAAAGACAAAGCACTTTCTTCTTTCTTTACCTAAAGCCATTCTTTTTTTAATTCTAATTTTTATTTTTATATTAATTATAATTTAATCACTTTGTAACCCAGATGTAGCCTCCTCCCTCATTCTCTCCTATCCCTCCTCTCTTACATGCCCCTCTCCAAGTCCACTGGTAGGAGAGGTTCTCCTCCCCTTTCATCTGACCCTAGCCTATTAGATCTCATCAAGACTGGCTGCATGGTCTCCTTCTCTGGCCTGGTAAGGCTTCTTTCCCTCAGAAGGAGGTGATCAAAGAGCCAACCACTAAGCTCATGTCAGAGAGATTCCCTGTTCTCCTTATGAGGGAATCCACTTGGATACTGAGCTGCCTTGGGATACAACTGAGCAGGGGTTCTAGGTTATATCCATGAATGGTCCTTGGTTAGAGTATCAGGCTCAGAAAAAAACCCTGGGCCCAGATTTCTTGGTTTTGTTGCTTTCTTTGTGGCGCTCCTGTCCCCTTTAGGTCTTTCTATCTCAGTTTTACTGAGAATAAATCATTAAATCATATAAAAAAAATCAAGCACTTCCTCCTATCTTTACCCAAAGCCATTCTTAAGCAGTATCAATCCACGGTTGCTTTTGTTTGACAAGTTACTTTCTACCAAAGCTATTCCAAAGTTATGATAGATTGGGAAAACAAAGAAACAAATGAAACCACATTTGTACCAGTGTTTTCTGCAGGTACAAGTAATACAATTAAAAACGGGGTGAAGAGATAAACAGAGAATTCTCAACAGAGGAATATGGAATGGAAGAGAAACACTTAAATAAATGTTCAACACCCTTAGTCATTTGGGAAATGCAAATCAGAAACACCATGTGATTTCTCCTCACATATATTAGAATGGCTAAGACTAAAAGGTCAAGGGATGATGCTAGAATGGTTGTGGAGAAAGGTGAACCCTCCTCCATTGCTGGTAGGAATGTAACCATGTACAACCATTCTGGAAATCAATCTCTCACTTTCTGAGAAAATTAGGAATGTCCAGCTATACCACTCCTAAACATATACCCAAAAGATGCCTTACCATTGAATAAGGACATTTGCTCAACTATATCCATAGCAGAGATAGCCCCAGTACCCCTTAATAGGGAACCCACTTGGAAACTGAGCAACCTATGGGCTTCCTTTGAAGTCCTCTTGATGAATGATCCTTGGTTGGAGTATCAGACTCTTCAGGTCTACCTGGGCCCAGGTTTTTTGGCTCTGCTTTCCTCCTTGTGGAATTCCTTTCCCATCTAGGCCTTTTATCTCCATCTACTTCCATAGGTATCTTGGCACTCTGCCCAAAGTATGGTTATAAGTCTCAGTATTTCCTTTGATACCCAGGTGGGTAGAGTTTTTCAGAGGTCCCCTATGGAAGGCTCTTGTTCTGTTCCTTGTATTCTACTTCTAGTGTCTATCTTGTTTGCCCTTCTGAATGAGGATTATGCATAGTCCCTAGGGTCCTCTTTGTTGTTTAGGTTTTTACCTCTTAACATTGTTCTTGGAAGCACTTCCTCCTCTCTTTACCCAAAGGCATTTATGAGCAGCACCAGTCCATGCTTGCTGTTGTTGGACAACTTAGTTTTTTGCCAAAACAATTCCAAAGTTATGATGTATTGGGAAAACAAAGAAACAAAGAAAACCCACACTTGTACAAGTGTTTTCTGCTGGTACAAGTAGAGAGCCCTGGGGAGAAAAACAAAAACAAAAACAAAAACTTCTACACTTATAATTAAAAAAAAAAAACAAGACAAAAAGCTTGGTTTTTCTTAAACTCCACTGAATGTGCCAATTGCAGGAAAAATTCATGGAGGTGAAGGTACTCTCAGGAAAAAAATGATGTAATAACCAGGTTATATTCTTTTAGATGTATATTGAAGCCAGTAAAATGTTGGGTTGTTTGCTATCTAGTAATAGCCAAGTATACAACAACAAGAAAGCATGAAGCTCATAGAGACCAACTTTTGATGGTGGGTGAAGGAAAAAAAATCATAATTAAGTTTAAAAGTAGGAAATAGGAAAGATGCCCAGAGAACAAGTTCCCTTCTATGAATGGATTCATCTTGAGAAAACTCAACTTCATTGGAAGAAAGTCTGAATTGAGAATCCCTGTGACAGAATTTCTTTTCAAATGCAATTGTCTGGGGAAATGTTTCCTCAAGGTCACCATGGAAGACATACAATGGCCTATGGCATTGTAGTCCAGTGGGGGAGCCTGTGATATCTCTAAATGGCACAGAAATCAGCACTATTCTCTTTGTTGCACTTTCTTAGTAAGGATGAATGTTGAAAGGTTCATTTAGTCTTGCTCCATGCTTTCTGAGAGCTACTGAGAATGGGCAATATATGGAAAGGTTAGAAGACTTAACTGGAGGCCTTGAGAAGTAATTGCATGAGACTGAAGAAAAAGCCTAGGTTACTACAGAGCTCATATTTAAGCGACTGCCTGAGTCTCAGAAGAATCTTGATTCTTACACATTTTAAAATGTTAGATGTTAAAAACTGGTTATTTTTCATGTTAGTCTGAATACATTTTGTAATATAAAACAATTATGTAACTTGGAGTAAAAAAGTAGATGATAATGACTTAAATGTAATTATGACTGTGTGACAAGTTGGCAAGAGTTGGAGATATGATGTTTGCTATTGATTGTCAGCTTGACGGAGACTAAAATCATCTAGGGAATATGTTTGTGGACACAGCTTTGAAGAATTATGTAGATTAGTTTAATTAAGGTAGGGAAAAAAAAGCATCTTGTATCACCATTCCATGGACTATGACAAAAAGGCATAGTGAGAACCAGTAGTCATTGTTTTCTGTTTTTGGACTACAAATGCAGTATGATGAACCACCACCTCTTTCTGCTATCATTCCTTTCTTGCTGTGCTGTACTGCATCTCCTGGAACTGTACGAAATTGTCTGTGCCTTAAATTGTTCCATTAAGGAGTCCGTTAATGGCTACAACTTGTCAGGGTTACATTTCACTGAGAATTTCTAGTGACATTAGTGAGCATGAAATAAATGCTAGACACTGACAGATAAAATCCTTCAGAATAATTTGATGTCCAGTGAATGGAATTTATCTCCATCACTAATTGACTTATCCATTGTTACTGTCAGTGTCTAGCAAGTTACTATTATCAGAGCAAATATTACACTGCATACAGTTCATATAATAATAGAAGCAAATTACTTTTATTGAAAAACCTGGGTTCCTAACCTGGTGGTTGCAGCAGCACTGAGCTGGCAAAGCTCTTCAGTTCTCCTGCATATGACTAAGCAGGTCCAAAACAGAGAGTAGAGAGCCTGGATACCTTGATCCTTGCCGATGTGATCTGCTTGAGAGTGAGTGCACCCTTAAGTGCCTGCAGAGCCCCAGATCCAGGGTCCTTCTAAACTAGCAGCCAGACATCAGAGCCCTCCCACCCACACACCCATTGTGGGAAACAGAGGGACTCTTGAAACATCGAAACACCTGCGCTGCAGGCCTAACAGTGCAGTTCAGGCAAATTATTGCTGGGAGCTCAGACAGAGCTGAATACCAGTAGCCTGTATGCCACTGAGGTATTCAGGGAATTTGCACAAGGAAATTGTGCCACGATTATCAACAGTGCCTGCTACATCTACAGCGCATGCACAAGTAACCCTTTAGATGTCTGCAGAGGCCCTCCCACATACTCAAGGGTTCAACATTTTCTATCACTCTGTCCCTCAAGGCACACTTCCACACACACTTCCATCTACACACTTGTTTGTATTTGTCCTTCTGCACCCCTGGACTTTCCTCCCACAGGTTCAGCTGAAACACCAACACACATGCTGAAACAACAGTACATCTCTCAACTTCCTGAAGAATTCTCCAGACACAAGAGAAAGACAGTACCAGTCTGAACTGCAGAATCCAGGAACAAACAGGGAAGTTTACGGATAAGGCAATGGCCAAGGGCTATCGAAAAAACACATCCAACATAAATCAGGACATAATGGCTTCACCAGCAATCCCCAAAATTGATGGATACTCCAATTCATTGGAAACACAGGAAAATGACTTTAAAGTTATGATTAAGCAATTATTTGAGGCACATAAGAAGAAACAAACAATTCTTTCAGAGCAATAGCCATACAAATACAGACAGTTAAAGAGAAAATGAACAAATCTCTCAAAGATTTGGCATCCAGGTGGAGGCAAAGAAAGAGGAAATTAACAAAATTCTCAAAAATACAGGCAAATACATCCAAACAGAGGAACAAGTACAGACAAAATTAGTGGCATATAGAGAGGGAATGAATGAAACAATAGAGACTGTCATAGAAAGACAGGAATTCACATTCAAACAGATGAAGGAAATGGTGCAAGGCATGAAAGCAGAATTAGAACCAATAAAGAAGACACAAATTGAGAAAACCCTGGAGCTGGAGAACTTAAAGAAAAAATCAGGAACCACAAAGGTAAGCACCACCAACAGAATATAAGAGATGGAAGAGAGAATATCTGGTACTGAAGATACACTAATAGAAATTGATACTTCTCTTAAAGAAAAGGTAAAATCGGAAAAGTTTCAAACAAAAAATATCCAAGAAATCAAAGACACCATGAAAAGGCAAAAGTTAAGAATACTATGAATTGATGAAAAAGAAGATTCCAAGCTCCAAGGTTCAGAAAATATTTTCAAGAAAATCATAGAAGAAAATTTTCCCAACCTAAACAAATAGATGCCCATAAACATACAAGAAGCCTACAGAATACCAAATAAACTAGATCAGAAAAGAAACTCCTAATGTCACATCATAGTCAAAACACTAAATCTACAGAACAAAGAAAAGATATTAAAAGCAGCAAGGAAAAAAGGCCAAGTAACATATAAAGGTAGACCTATCAAAATCACACTGGACTTCTCATCAGAAACTGTGAAAGTCAGAAGGGCTTGGGCAGGTGTCATGCAGACTTTAAGAGACCAAAGATCCCAACCAAGACTACTATACCCAACAAATATTTCAAACAACATAGATGGAGAAAAAAATATTTCATGACAAAACTAAATTTAAGCAATATCTACACAGCAAACCAGCCCTACAGAAGATACTAGAAGGAAAACTCCAATCAAAGGAAAACAAATATACCCAAGAAAACATAGAATAGAGATAATTTCCCAACAAAAATTAAAAGAAGTAATTTAATTAATTTTAAAAATTTAAAAAATTTAAAAAATTAAAAAAAAGTAATTTTAAAAATTAAAAGTAGTAAGTCCACCAACTCCACAATAAAAGAAACTAATGTTCGTTGGTCACTGTTCTCTATCAACATCAAAGGATTCAACTATCCAATCAAAGGACACAGACTAACAGACTGGGTGTGGAAACAGGATCCAACATTCTGCTGCATGCAAGAAACACACTTATGCAGCAAATATAAACAGGACCTCAGAGTAAATCGCTGGAAAAATGTTTTTCATGCAAATGGACCCAGAAAAGAACTTGGGGTAGCTATCCTAATATCTAATAAAATAGATTTTCAACCAAAATTAATGAAAAGATGAGGAGGGGTACTACATTCTCATCAAGGAAAAATCCACCAAGAGGACATCACAATTCTGAACATCTATGCTCCAAATGCAAGAGTACCTACATTCATAAATGAAACATTAATAAATCTTAAATAACAAATTGATCCTAACACCTTAATAGTGGGAGACTTCAAAACCCCACTCTTATCAAGGGACTGATCATCTAGAGAGAATCCAAATAGGGAAATACAGGCAATTACAGAAGCCCTAACTCAAATGGACCTAATAGATGTGTACAAAACTTTTCACCCAAACTCAAAAGAGTATACCTTCTTTTCAGCACTTCATGGAACCGTCCCCAAAATAAACCATATAGTTGGTCACAAAGCAAGCCTCAACAGATACAAGAAGACTGAAATAATCCCTTTATTCTATCCGACCACCATGGACTAAAGCTGGAACTCAACAACAATGGAAATAACAAAAAAGCTTGAATGCACACGGAAACTGAACAACTTGCTGCTCAATGACAGCTGGTTAAGGAAGAAATAAAGAAAGAAATTAAAGACTTCCTAGAATTCAATTAAAATGAAAGCATAACATACCCAAATTTATGGGACACAAATAAAACAGTGCTCAGAGGAAAATTCATAGCACTAAGTGCCTTCAAGAAGAAATTTGTAACATGACATACAAGCACCTTAATGGACCAACTGAAAACCCTAGACAAAAAAAACAAAACAAAACAAAACAAAAAACAGATACACCCAAGATGAGCAGACAGCTGGAAATAATCAAACTCAGGGCTGAAATCAATCAATTAGAAACAAATAAAACTATTCAAAGAATCAATGAAACCAAGTGCTGGTACTTTGAGAAAATCAACAAGATAGACAAACACTTAGCCAAACTAACTAAAAGGCAGAAAAAAAAAACTATCCAAATTGACAAAATCAGAAATGAAAAGGGGGACATAACAACAGACACTAAGGAATTCCAAACAATCATTAGGTCATACTACAAAAGCCTATATGCCACAAAATTAGAAAATCCAAAAGAAATGGACAATGTTCTTGATAGATTCCATCTACAAAAATTAAATTAAAAACAGGTAGAAAAAGTGAATACTCTTCTATCCCCCAAGAAAAATGAAACAGTCATCAAGAGTCTACCTTCCAAAAAAAGCACTGGGCCAGATGGTTTCAGCTCAGAATTATACCAGACCTTCAAAGAAGTCCTAAATCCAATCCTCTCCAAACTATCCCATGAAATAGAAGCAGAAGGAACATTACCAAACTCATTTTATGAAGCCACAGGCACCTTGATACCTAAACCACACAAAGACCCAACTGAAAAGGAGAATTTCAGACTTATCTATTTTATGAACATTGATGCAAAAATACTCAATAAAATACTTGCAAATCAAATCCAAGAACACATAAAAGATATCCTCTCCAGCTCTTATTATTTCTCACTTCTTACATAAGATTCCATGCACTCTGCCCAACAGCTGGCCATAAGTCTCAGCTTCTGCTTTGATTGTCTGCAGGGCAGAGGCTTTCAGAGGCCCTCTGTGGCAGGTTCCTAGGTTGTTTCCTGTTTAATTCATCCTCTGATGTCCAGCCTCTTTGCCTTTCAGGATGGGGATTGAGCATTTTAGTCAGGGTCTTCTCTCTTGCTTAGTTTCTTTAGATGTACAGTTTTTAGTAGGTATATATTATGTTATGTCTATATGAGTGAGTATATACCCTGTGTCTTTCTGCTTCTGAGACAGCTCACTCAGGATGATCCTTTCTAGGTCCCACCATTTACCTACAAATTTCATGATTTCCTTATTTTTCATTGCTGAGTAATACTCCATTGTGTATATAAGCGAGTAAATACCAAGTTTGTCTTTCTCCTTCTGGGATACTTCACTCAGAATGATCTTTTCTAGATCCCACCACTTGCCTGCAAATTTCATGATTTCCTCCTTTTTGATTGCTGAGTAGTATTCCATTGTGTAAAAATACCACAATTTCTGTATCCATTCCTCCGTTGATGGACATCTGGGTTGTTTCCAAGTTCTGGCTATTACAAATAAAGCTGCTACGACCATGGTTGAACAAATGTCCTTGTTGTGTACTTGAGCAAATTTTGGGTATAGACCTACAAGATATGATAAACATAATGAAATCTACACACCTAAAGAAAATAATCAAGAAAGTGGACACAGGCGAAGGTGATTAATCCTCATTTAGAAAGACAAATGGGATGTGCATTGAACTTATGACAGGAGTCTACCACAAAAGGCATCTGAAAGACTCTACCTAGCAGTGTTTCAAAGCAGACACTAAGACTCACAACCAAACCCTCGGCAGAGTGCAGGGAATCATATGAAAGAAGGGAAGTTAGTATGATATGGAAAGGATAGGAGCTCTACAAGGACCAAATATATCTGGGCACAGGGTCTTTTCTGAGACTGACACTCAACCAAGGACCATCTATGGATATAACCTAGAACTTCTGCTCGGATGTGGCCCGTGGTAGCTCAGTAACCAAGTAATTTTCCAAAGTAAGGGGAACACGGACTATTTCTAACAGGATCTCAAGGGCAGGCTGTTTGACCCCCCCCCCAGGGGAGGAGCAGTCTGTTAGGCCACAGAGGAGGACTTTGCAGCCAGCCATGAAGATACCTGATAAAACAGGGTCAGATGAAAGGGGAGGAGGTCCTCCCCTATCAGTGGACTTGGAAAGGGGCAGGGAGGAGACCAGGGAGGGAGTGTGGGGTTGGGGAGGGAATGAGGGAGCGGGATACAGCTGGGACACAGAGTTAACAAAATGTAACTAAAAAGAAAAAAAAAAGAAATGGAAAAAAAAATACTCCATTGTGTGGATGTACCACAATTTATGCATCCATTCTTCAGTTGAGGGGCACCTGGGCTGTTTCCAGCTTCTGGCTACTACAAATAAAGCTGCTACAAACATGGTTGAGCAAATGTCCTTTTTGTGTACTTGAGCCTCTTTTGGATATATGCCTAGAAGTGGTATGGCTGGGTCTTGAGAAACTACTATTTCTAGTTGTCTGAGAAAGCGCCAGGTTGATTTCCAGAGTGGTTGTACAAGTTTACATTCCCACCAGCAGTGGAGGAGGGTTCCCCTTTCTCCACAACCTCTCCAGCATGTGTTGTCACTTGAGTTTTTCATCTTGGCCATTCTGATGGGTGTAAGGTGAAATCTCAGAGTTGTTTTGATTTGCATTTCCCTAATGGCTAATGATGTCGAGCATTTCTTTAAGTGTTTCTCTGTCATTTGATATTCCTCTACAGAGAATGCTCTGTTTAGCTCTGTTCCCCATTTTTTAAGTGGATTACTTGGTTTGCTGCTTTTCAGCTTCTTTAGTTCTTTATATATATTGTATATTAGTCCTTTATCAGATAGAGGGTTGGTGAAGATTCTTTCCCAATCTGTAGGCAGTCGCTTTGTTTTGATGACAGTATCCTTTGCTTTACAGAAGCTTTTCAGTCTCATGAGGTCTCATTTATTGATTATTGCTCTTAGAGCTTGTGCTGTTGGTGTTCTGTTCAGGAAGTTGTGTCCTGTGCCAATGAGTTCAAGGGTATTCCCCACTGTTTTTTCTAACAGATTTAATGTGTCTGGATTTATGTTGAGGTCTTTGATCCACTTGGACTTTAGTTTTGTGCAGGGTGATAAGTATGGATTTATTTTCATTTTTCTACATGTAGACATCCAATTGTACCAGCACCATTTGTTGAAGATGCTGTCTTTTCTCCATTGTATGGTTTTGGCATCTTTGTCAAAGATCAGGTGTCCATAAGTGTGTGGGTTTATCTCTGGGTCCTCTGTTTGGTTCCATTGATCCACCGTTCTGTTTCTATACCAGTACCATGCAGTTTTTATTACTGTTGCTCTAGTACAGCTTAAGATCAGGAAATGAGATACCCCCAGAAGATCTTTTATTGTAGAGGATTGTTTTAGCAAAACTGGGTTTCTTGTTATTCCATATGAAGTTGAGAATTTTTCTTTATAGATCTGTAAAGAATTGTGTTGGTAATTTGATGGGAATTGCATTAAATCTGTAGATTGCTTTTGGTAAGATGGCCATTTTTAAAATGTTAATCCTGCCAAGCCATGAGCATGGGAGATCTTTCCATCTCCTGATATCTTCTTCTAATTCTTTCTTCAGAGACTTGAAAAAAAATTTTTTTTATACAAGTCTTTGATTTGCTTGGTTAGGGTTACTCCAAGGTACTTTATGTCGTTTGTAGCTATTGTGAAGGATGTTGTTTCCCTCGTTTCTTTCTCAGCCCTTTTGTCTTTTGTATATAGGAGGGCTACTGATTTTTTTGAATTAATTTTGTATCCAGCCACTTTGCTGAAGGTGTTTATCAGCTGTAGGAGTTCCCTGGTAGAGTTTTTGGGGTCACTCATGTATACTATCATATCATCTGCAAATAGTGATAATTTGACTTCTTTTTTTCCAATTTGTATCCCCTTGATGTCCTTCAACTGTCTTATTGCTCTAGGAAGGACTTCAGAATTATGTTGAAGAGATATGTAGAGAGTGGGCGGCCTTGTCTTGTCCCTGATTTCAGTGGGAATGCTTTAAGTTTCTCTCCGTTCAGTTTGATGTTGACTATAGGCTTGCTGTATATCACCTTTACTATGTTACCGTATGTGCCTTGTATCCCTGTTCTCTCCAATACTTTAAACATGAATGGATGTTGGATTTTTTTCAAATGCTTTTCAGCATCTAAGGAGATTATCATGTGTTTTTTTTTTCTTTCAGTTTGTTAATATGGTGGATCACATTGACAGATTTCCATATATTGAACCACCCCTGCATACCTGGGATGAAGCCAACTTCGTCATATTGGATGATATCTTTGATGTATTCTTGTATTTGGTTTTCAAGTATTTTTGCATCAATGTTCATATGGGAGATTGGCCTGAAATTCTCTTTGTTGGGTCTTTGTGTGGTTTAGGTACCAAGGTGTCTGTGGCTTTATAGAATGAGTTTGATAATGTTCCTTCTGTTTCTATTTTCTGGAATAGTTTGAAGTGAATTGGAGTTACCTCTACTTCGAAAGTGGTAGAATTCTGTACTGAATCCATCTTGTCCTGGGCTTTTTTTGGATGGGAGATTTCGATTACTGCTTCTATTTCCTTAGAGAATATAGGACTATTTAATTGATTTACCTGGTCCTGATTCAGCTTTGGTAAGTCGAATCGATCAAGAAAATTGTCCATTTTATTTAGGTTTTCATATTTTGTGGCATATAGACTTTTGAAGTAAGTCCTAAAAATTGTTTGGATTTCCTCAGTATCTGTAGTTATGTCCCCTTTTCATTTCTGATTTTTTCGATTTGGGTGGTGTCTCTCTGCCTTTTAGTTAGTTTGCCTGAGTGTATGTCGATATTGTTGATTTTCTCAAAGAACCAACTTTTGGTTTCATTGATTTTTTGAATTGTTTTCTTTGTTTCTAATTCATTGATTTCAGCCCTGAGTTTGATTATTTCCAGCCGTCTACTCCTTTTTGGTGTGTCTGTTTCTTCTTTCTCTAGGGTTTTTAGGTGAGCCATGAAGTTGCTTGAATGAACTGTCTTGAATTTCTTCTTGAAGGCACTCAGTGCTATGAACTTTCCTCTTAGCACTCCTTTCATTGTGTCCCACAAGTTTGGGTATGTTGTGTCTTCATTTTCATTGAGTTCTAGGAAGACTTTAATTTTTTTTATTTCTTCCTTAACCCAGCTGCCCTTTAGTAGCAAATTGTTGTTCAGTTTCCATGTGTGTGAAGGCTTTTTGCTATTTCTGTTTTTGTTGAGGTCCAACTTTATTCCATGGAGATCAGACAGGATACAGGGGATTATTTCAATCTTCTTGCATCTGTTGAGGCTCGCTTTGTGAGCAACTATATTGTCTATTTTGGAAAAGATTCCATGAGGTCCTGAGAAGAAGATAAATTCTTTTGTGTTTGGGTGTAAGGTTCGGTAAATGTCTGCCAGGTCCTTTTGATTCATGACCTCTGTTAGAGACATTGTTTCTTTGTCTAATTTCTGTTTTGTTGACCTGTCCTTTGTTGAGAGTGGGGTGTTGAAGTCTCCTAATATTAATGTGTGGGGATCTATGTGCGGTTTAAATTTTATCAATATCTCTTTTACAAATGTGATTGCCCTTGTATTTGGGACATAGATGTTTAGGATTGTGATGTCTTCTTGTTGAAGTTTTCCCTTGATGAGTATGAAGTGTCCTTCCTCATATCTTTTGATTAATTTTGGTTGAAAGTCTATTTTATCAGCTATTAGAATGGCTACTCCTGCTTGCTTCTTGGGTCTATTTGCTTGGAAAGCCATCTTCCAACTCTTTACCCTCAGGTAATGTCTATCTTTGTGACTTAGGTGAGTTTCTTGTATGCATCAGATTACTGGGTTTTGTTTACGCATCCATTCTCTTAGTCTGTGTCTTTTTTTTTTGAATATTTATTTTTTTAATTTTATTTTTCTTTTTAGTTACATTTTGTTAACTCTATGTCCCAGCTGTATCCTGCTCCCTCATTCCCTCCCCAACCCCACACTCCCTCCCTGGTCTCCTCCCTGCCCCTTTCCAAGTCCACTGATGGGGGGGGACCTCCTCCCCTTTCATTTGACCCTGTTTTATCAGGTATCTTCAGGGCTGGCTGAAAAGTCCTCCTCTGTGGCCTAACAGACTGCTCCTCCCCTGGGGCGAGGGGGTCAAACAGCCTGCATTGAACATATGACAGGAGTCTACCACAAAAGGCATCTGAAAGACTCTACCTAGCAGTGTTTCAAAGCAGACACTAAGACTCATAAACAGATCCTCGGCAGAGTGCAGGGAATCATATGAAAGAAGGGAAGTTAGTATGATATGGAAAGGATAGGAGCTCTACAAGGACCAAATATATCCGGGCACAGGGTCTTTTCTGAGACTGACACTCAACCAAGGACCATCTATGGATAGAACTTAAAACTTCTGCTCGGATGTGGCCCGTGGTAGCTCAGTAACCAAGTAGTTTTCCAAAGTAAGGGGAACACAGACTATTTCTAACAGTCTGTGTCTTTTTTTGGAGAATTGAGTCCATTGATTTTGAGAGAGATTAATGTCCAGTGGCTGTTATATACTTTGATTTTGATGTTGGCTGTGGTCATAAGGTTGTGTGTTTGGTTGCTTTTTGTTTTACTGTAGTGAGGTCATTTATTTCCTGTGTTTTCCTGAAAGTAGCTAGTTTTCTTGGGTTGTATTTTCCCTTCTAGTGTCTTCTGTAATGCTGGATTTGTGTCTACCTATTGTTGAAATTTGTTTTTGTCATTGAATATCTTGTTTTCTCCGTCTATGTGGACTGAGTTTTGCTGGGTATAGTAGTCTGGGCTGACATCTGTGTTCTCTTAGGGTCTGCATGATATCTGTCCAGGCCCTTCTGACTTTCATAGTCTCTGTTGAGAAGTCAGGTGTGATTCTAATGGGTTTGCCATTATATTACTTGGCCTTTTTCCCTTGCAGCTTTTAGTATTTTTTCTTTGTTCTGTATACTTACTGTTTTGATTATTATGTGGCAGGAGGATTTCCTTTTTTGGTCTAATTTATTGTGTGTTCTGTAGGCTTCTTGTATTCTTATTGGCTCTCCTTTAAGTTGGGGAAATTTTCTTCAATGATTTTGTTGAAGATATTTTCTGATCCTTGGAGCAGGGAACCACACAAGTAGAGCAACAGAACCAGAAAACTTGAAAACAGGGAACTTCCCAGAGACTCATACTCCAACCAAGGACTATTCATGGAGATAACCTAGAACCCCTGTACAGATGTTGCACATGATAGATCAGTGTGTGTTACATAGTAAAGGGAAGAGAGACTGCCTCTGACATAATCTGATTGGCCTGCTCTTTGATCACCTCTCCCTGAGGGGGGAGCAGCCATACCAGGCCACAGATGATGACAGTGCAGCCACTCCTGAGGTGATCTGATAGACTAAGATCAGAAGGAAGGAGAGGAGGACCTCCCCTATCAGTGGACTTGGGGAGGGGCACGCATGAGGAAGGCAGAGGTAGGGTGGAATCGGGAGGGGAGGAGGGAGGGGCTTATGGGGGAATACAAAATGAATAAAGTGTAATTAATAGTAAAAAAAAATTAAAAAAAGTTAAAAAAAGATATCATCCACCATGACCAAGTAAGCTTCATCCCAGGCATGCAAGGGTGGTTCCACATACAGAAATCCATCATTGTAATCCACCATATAAACAAATTGAAAGAGAAAAACCACATGATCATCTCCTTAGATGCCAGAAAAACATTTATCAAAATCCAACAGCCATTCATGTTTAAAGTCTTGGAGAGATCAGGGATAGAAACACATACCTAAACATAGTAAAGGCAATATTGAGCAAGTGTATAGGCAACATCAAACATCAAACTCAGTGGAGGAAACTTAAATCAATCCCACTGAAATCAGGGACAAGAAAAGATTACCCACTCTCTCCATATCTCTTCAACATGGTACTTGAAATCCTCGCTAAAGCAATAAGACAAGTAAAGGATTTCAAGGGGATACAAACCCGAAAGGAAGAAGTCAAAGTATCACTATTCACAGATGATATGTTAGTATACACTAGCGATCCCAAAAAATTCAACCAGAGAACTCTTTCAAATGATAAACAGCTTCAGCAAAGAGGCTGGGTACAAAATCAACTCAAAAAAATCAGAAGCCCTCCTGTATGCCAAAGACAAATTGGCCAAGAAAGAAATCATGTCAACAACACCCTTCACAATACCCACTAATAACATAAAGTACCTTGGTGTGACTCTAACCAAGCAAGTGAAAGATCTGTTTGAAAACAAAACAAAACAAAACAAAACAAAACAAAACAAAACAAAAAATCTTTAATTCTCTGAAGAAAGAAATTGAAGAAGATATCAGAAAATGGAAAGATCTCCCATGCTCATGGATTGGTAGGATTAATACAGTATAAATGGCCATCCTGCCAAAAGCATCCACAGATTCAACGCAATTCCCATCAAAATACTAACACAATACTTTACAGACTTTCAAAGAAAGATTCATATGGAAAAACAAAAAAATCCACATTTTCCAAAATGATCCTGAACAACAGATTGTCAGGAGGTATCTCCATCCCTGACCTCAAGCTGTACTAGAGAGCAATAGTAATAAAACACACATGGTATTGACATAGAAACAGAAAGGAGGATCAATGGAACCGAATAGAAGACCCAATAATATACCCACACAGCTATGAATACTTGATTTTTTACAAAGAAGCCAAAACCATTCAATAGAAAAAAGACAGTATCTTCAACAAATGGTGCTGGTCCAACTGGATGACTACATGCAGAAAAATGAAAATAGATCTATATTTATCACCGTGCTCAAACCTAAATTCCAAGTGGATCAAACACCTCAACATAAAACCAGATACTCTAAATCAGTTAGAAGAAAAAGTGGGGAAGAGCCTAGAACTCATTGGCACAGGAGACACCTTCCTAAACAGAACACCAACAGCACAGGCTCTAAGAGTGTCAATAAATAAATGGGATCTCATGAAACTGAAAAACATCTGTAAAGCAAAAGACAATGTCATGAGAACAAAATGACAGCCTACAGACTGGGAAAACATCTTCTCCAATCCTATATCTGACAGAGGGCTGATATACAGAATATATAAAGAACTAAAGAAGGTAAAATACAGCAAATCAAGCAATCCAATTAAAAATGGGGTACAGAGCTAAATAGAGAAGTCTCCGTAGAGGAATATAGAATGGCAGAGAAACACTTAAAGATATGTTCAATGTCCTTAGCCATCAGAGAGATGCATTTCAAATCGACCCTGAGATTTCAGCTTACATACATCAAAATATCTAAAATCAAACTTAAGTGACAATGCACGAAGGAGAGGTTTTGGAGAAAGGGGAACTTTCCTCCATTGATGGTGGGAATCTAAGCTGGTATAACCGCTTTGGAAATCAATCAGGTGCTTTCTCAGGTAATTAGGAATAGTGTTTCCTCAAGATCCAGCTATACCACTCCTAGGCATATATCCAAAATATGCTCAAGTACACAACAAGGACATTTGCTCAACCATGTTTTTAGCAGCTTTATTTGTAATAGCCAGAACTTGGAAATAACCCAGATATCCATCAATGGAGGAATGGTTACAGAAATTGTGGTATTTTTACACAATGGAATACTACTCAGCAATTAAAAACAAGGAAATCTTGAAATTTGAAGCCACATGGTGAGATCTAGAAAAGATCATTCTGAGTGAGGTATCCCAGAAGGAGAAAGACACATATGGTATATACTCACTTATATAGACCTATAAGATATGGTAAACATACTGAAATCTATACACATAAAGAAGATAAACAAGAAATAAGACATTGGGTAAGATGATCAATCCTCCCTTAGAAAGATAAATGGGATGTAGGAGAAAACAAGGAACATTACAGGAGCCTACCGCAGAGGGCCTCTGAGAGACTCTACCTAGCAATGTATCGAAGCAGATACTGACACTCATAACCAAACCTTGGGCAAAGTGCAGGGAATCCTATGAAAGAAGGAGGAGTCAGTGTGACCTGGAGAGAACAGGAGCTCCACAAAGACCAAATATATCTGGACACAGGGGTCTTTTATGAGACTGTTTCTCCAACCAATGACCATGTATGGATATAACCTAGAACCTCTCGTTGGATGTTGGATGTAGCCCATGGTAGCTCAGTATCCAAGTGGGTACCTTAGTAAGGTAACAGGGACTATTTCTGACATGAACTCAATGGTTGGCTCTTTGACCTCCCCACCCCGCTGAGGTAGGAGCAGCCCTGCTAGGCCACAGAGGAGGACTTGGCAGCCAGTCGTGAAGATTCCTGATAAACCAGGGTCAGATGAAAGGGGAGAAGTTCCTCCCCTATCAGTGGACTTGGAAAGAGGCAAGGAGATGAGGGAGTGAAGTTGGGATTGGGAGCGAATGAGGGGGCAGGATACAGTTGGGATACAAAGTTAATAAACTAACTAATATTAAAAAAAATAACAGAAATAAAGAAAAACCTGGCTTCCAAATTAGGAGAAGTACTTTTATCAAATACCATAAACCATATACACAAACAATGATAAATATGCAAAGTTCCCAATTAGCTTGATTTTTTAGGAGATTATTGTAGAAGGCACATATAAACCAAATTACCACATTCATTTTACATGAATATAATTTTATTTGGCAGTTATAATTCAAGGTGGAAAAGTGAAAATTGTGTAATTGCAAAAAGTGAGATTTCTGTTTTATTAGTATGTGAAGTGGTGTTTTTCAGAGTTGCTCATGTACCAGTAAGATCTAACCTGCAGTTAGTTTTAGGTTGTACGGAGATATTTCATAGTGCTTTAGTGCTTTTGTTTTATTTTTGTTGCCATGATAGAATACTTTGACTAAAAGCAACTTAGAGATAAAGAAGATTTATTTCAGCTTATAATAGTGAGTTACAGTTTATATTGTAGGGAAGTCAACTTGGGAGCTTCAAACAGCAACTCACATTACTTCTGTAGCCAAGATCTGAGAGAAATGAGTACATACACAACTTGCTCACTTTTCCCACTCAAACACAGTTCAGCACTCTACCGAGAGATTGCTGTCCGCCATAACTGACCAGTTGTTTCTACTTCAGTTAATATAATTAAGATAGTACCACTTGCATACATATTCTCATAGCCAATCCAGTGTACACAGTCTCCTGTTGAGACTGTTCCCAGGTAACTCTAGTTGTATTAGGTTGCCAAAGATAACCATCATACCTATTATTCATGAAAATCATATTTTTTTCTTTTTTTAATTTTTTATTAATTACACTTTATTCATTTTGTATCCCCCCAGAAGCCCCTCCCTCCTCCCCTCCCGATCCCACCCTCCCTCCCCTTTCTGCATGCATGCCACTCCCCAAGTCCACTGATAGGGGAGGTTCTCCTCTCTTTTCTTATCTTAGTCTATCAGTTCTCATCAAAAGTGGCTGCATTGTCCTCTACCCTGGCCTGGTAAGGCTGCTCCCCCCTCAGGGGGAGGTGATCAATGAGCAGGCCAATCAGATTATGTCAGAGGCAGTCCCTCTTCCCATTACTATGTAACCCACTTGGACACTGAACTGCCATGTGCTACACCTGTGCAGGGGTTCCAGGTCATCTCCACGAATAGTCCTTGGTTGGAGTATGAGTCTCTGGGAAGTTCCATGTGTTCAAATTATCTTGTTCTGTTGCTCTCTTTGTGGAGTTCCTGTCCCCTCCAGCTCTTACTATTTCCCACTTCTTACATGAAATTCCATTCACTCTGCCCATCAGTTGGCCATCAGGCTCCGCTTCCTCAAGATCCAGCCATACCACTCCTAGGCATATACCCAAAAGAGGCGCAAGTACACAAAAAGGACATTTGCTCAACCATGTTTGTAGCAGCTTTATTTGTAATAGCCAGAAGCTAGAAACAACCCAGATGCCCCTCAACTGAAGAATGGATGCAGAAACTATGGTACATCTATACAATGGAGTATTACTCAGCAATGAAAAATAAGGAAATCATGAAATTTGCAGGTAAATGGTGGGACCTGGAAAGGATCATCCTGAGTGAGTTGTCCCAGAAGCAAAAAGACACGCATGGTATATACTCACTCATATAAACATACAACATAGAATAAACCCACTAAAATCTGTACATCTAAACAAACTAAGCAAAAGAGAGGACCCTAACTAAAATGTTCAATCCCCATCCTGAAAGGCAAAGAGGATGGACATCAGAAGAAAAAGAAAATAGGAAACAACCTCGGAACCTGCTACAGAGGGCCTCTGAAAGCCAGAAGAAAACAGGAAACAACCTTGAATCCTGCCACAGAGGGCCTCTGAAAGCTTCTGCAGTATAGACTGAAAATCATATTTTAAAATTATGGTTTTAGTATAAAATTAATATATAGCTTTCTTTGTTTTTTCAAATTGCTGTAAAATATATTTCAATAATTAAAATATTATATTTCTTTTCTTTCATTCAAAATAGGTGTTCCTTCTGAGAGATGGATAGTGAATTTTGAAGCAGACCTTTTTGATGGCCTTGTTTTTGCTACACAGCTAGCAGCATATTGTCCATTTTTGGTAAGAATTATTTCATTGTCCAATGGTAGTCTTCAGTCTGAGAAAAGTTAGTGACTTAGTTTTGAAGTTTATTTACTGTAAGCTGCCTTTTTAAATACCTTAATTCTGACTCAGAAACATGAATGCTATTACCTTTTTGTTTATTCTTAAGTTCTGACTGGAATATTTTGTTTCAGATGCTAAAATCCAAATGATCCTACCAAGGAAACCTACACTTACCTGTTGTTATTCCATTAATTAATTAAAGCTGTCTTTGCTTTAACTTCCAGATTGAGTCTTATCTTATAAATATGTATACACAACCAAAATATCCCGAACAGTATGTGCACAATTGCTTGATTATTACAAATAGTTTTTGTGAAATTGGCTTTGATTTAAACATACAGGTGAGTACCTTTAATCACAGATACCTTTCAAAGTTTATGTAATTGATTCATTTCTTCATTTATAATTTCCCTGCACTCATACACTTTAAATTTAAATTGAATCATATTTTCATGGGTTGAACTATGGAAATGCAAATTTGATTCTCAATAAATGCTCTGATTATCTAAAATTTAAGTAATTATGTGTTATTATATATATTACTGCTGTTTGAAATGAAAAAATACTTTGGTTTTGGAAGAACATTTTATAATATATTTGTATATATACATATAAATGTAAATTGACCTACAAATAAAAATTCTATTTGACATTTTAGCCAAAGTTTTCACTGACAATAATGAAAACATGTTATATTCTTAGTATGTGATGTACTCCCTGTTACTTTCAGGTACTGGTAGATAAAATACACAATTTGTGACTTAATCAAGTATGTAGATAACTTTGATTAGCAAACTATATGCCTACTACAAGATAATAGTCTTATATACTAAATATCAATAGAGATAGATATATGCTAAAATGATTCAGATAAAGGAAGATGTCACTATGATCAAATCTGTTCTACCTAAAACATTGTAAATATTGGATGTCTTAGATTATTCAGTTGGATTTGGGTTAGTAAAAAAGACAATATTTGTTTGTTTAGAGGTATTTGTTTGTCTAGTTGGTATGAACCAACTAGAAAGAGAAAGTATGGGAAAAATACCCACTGATACTTTTATTTTGTATATAGATGTGCCTACTTGGAGTTCTATATTCTAAATATAAGCATAGGCATATATTGGAATATTGGACATAATAGTAAAATTAAGTTAGGTATTGGCCATTGGTGTTATAGAAATAAAGGCCTGTACTAGCACAACATTGGCTAACATTTTATAATAATAAATATAGTATTCTGATGATTAGAGAAATTAAGTTGCTTTGAAAACTGTTGACCATCCAGAGGAGAAGAATCATAATAACCAACCCTGTATTTTCCATTTTTTGATCCAGGAAGATTAATGATGCTATCCCAACATGTATGGTCACTAAAAAAATTAATTTCAGAATTTCTTTTTTTTTTCCTTGTGTTAAAGTTATTTGCTTACCAAAGTCATTTTATACCAGGTCTGCTAATTACATTCATTTTTATTGGTAGACCTATAAAGAACAATTGTAAATATTCATGTCAGAGAATTATTTTGCAATGGTAAGTTTTTCAGTATAAACTATAACAATGGTAGCTATCTAATTTTTATAGTTCATATCAATTCCACCAAAAGTTAAACCTCCTTGAATATTCTTCAGATGAACCCTTCAAATGGTATAGAGGTGGCCAAATCATACTTATATATTCATAGATGGTAGCAATTCATAATAGCAAATGTATATCCCAAGATGCTTACACAAGATATGCAGTTGACTCCCACATTAGATAGAAAACTGTAGAATTAGATTCAAAGAGACAAGGGGATATTCTGATAAGGAGCCCAGCAAAAATTATATGGAATACTTGGTAATTAAGCTAGTTCTTGAGAGTATTGTTGGGATTCACTAGAAATGTCTGCCCTTAAGGAATTTAGTTAATTATCCATCTTAATTCACTCATAGTGTATTCTTTCATTAGATAGGTTTAAGCAAGTTATTGATTTCCTTGCATAGAAAAAATTATTTTAAAAATTAAATGTCTTCTAGATAAAAATGTAGAGTAGTTGTGATGAATAGAGGAATGAACAGCTGCAGTTACTATGCCTTTTTAAATATTTTTTTTTACTATTAATTACACTTTATTAATTATGTATTCCCCCATAAGCCTCTCCCTTTTCCCCTCCCGATTTCACCCTCCATCCCCCTTCCTCATGCATGCCCCTCCCCAAGTCTACTGATAGGGGAAGTCCTCTTCTACTATGCCTTTTTTTTCCACCTTGTTTCAATGCATGACTCTGGATAAGCACTAATTTAATAATTTAGAAGGCACGTTTCAAAATGGCCCTGTCAAGTTAACAAACCAGTAATGAATTATTTTTGGTGCTTATACTAGAGCACATTTTGATCCTATGAAATTAATCCCTGGAATTGGTTATTGATTTTGTATTTATTCATTGCATTTTTGTTACAGATGAAAAATCAATTGGACAAGTTGCAGTTCTCAAGTCATACCTTCTGTTGGAATCCTACTAGCCAATTTTTTCTCTCTCTCTCTCATTATTTTTCTCTCTCTCCCTACCTTTCTCCCTCCCTCTATCTTTCTCTGTTTGTATGTGTGATATTTATATATAATTTATAAAATAGAAATAGATCTATGATTTGTATTTGAGGCAAAATTACTATAATTGTTCAATGTCCACTAAGAAGAACACAAGAGTTAAGTCTAATAAAATGTGTGCAAGGTTGTATATAACTAAACACTTAATTATGACAGTAAAGATGAACAATTAGGGTAGCTTTGTCACTAAATTTTTGCTAGCTTTTTTTTTCATAGATGTTTAGTCTTATCTCAGAAAGTTGACGAACATAAAGTTATATTAAAATAAGAAATTTCAGCATTTTGAGTGAGATAAAGTCAAACAAAAATTCTAGAGCCAGCTGTTGAGTATTTTAGCAAAGTTCTCCAGGTTTATTGTTTGCGGTCATTCTTAGAAAGCTGATTCATCAAACATGCACCCTAAGAACTTCAGTTGTTTTGCTGGTATTCTCATCAAAGATCATTATTTAAACACCTAGACCTAAATACCACTTCTTGTTTTTATACTATTTTTACAAAAGAATAAGAAGAGGAGGAGGAGGAGGAGGAGGAGGAGGTTGAGGAGATTTTCTAATAGATCCACAGCATATTTCTCATTGCTTGTCATTTTATAAAATTAAACCAGTCTTTTGGATAAGCCACTGCTTATCCAATGAAATATTGACCAAATTTGTAGTGAACATGAAAGGGTGAAATAACTGATGTTGTCAGTTTGAGTGCTCATGGCCCAGATTTAGGTTACCCCAAATTCTCATGTTACAAGCAGCAGTCTCTATGGGGCTGAAATATGTTACAGGAGCCTTCTAAAACTGGTTGTTATCTAGCATGAAAGCTTTTTATAACCTAAACATTTTGACATATTAAATTAATCTTGAACAAAGACAGCATCCCATCTAGTTGCTGATCATGAAGCATAGTCCCAGGAAATCCACTTGAGTTTGTTAATAACATAGCAATGTGCAGAACAACTTGAAATCTTTCTGTGGTATTGTATCTTTCATATATTTTAATAATTTCTTGTTATTGAGATAGCCAATTTTTCACCAATGAGAAACGATATAATTACAATGAGAAAGTATTTATTTAGGGTCATGCTGCTGGAGGTCACAGTCTGTAACTGAGTGGATCCATTAACCCAAGCCTCTAGAAAGGTGGGCACATATGTATCAGTCCCAGAAACTGCTATGACACTCTGATCAGTAGAGTCTTTCAGAGGCCCTCTGTAATAGGCTCCTGTCCAGTCCCCTGTATTCTCCTACTTCAGATGTCTATCCTTTTTGCCCTTTTGAGTGAGGATTAAGCCTCTTCCCTAGGCAACTCCTTGTTGTTTAGCTTCTTTAGGACTATGTATTTTAGTATATTTATCCTATATTATATGGCTAATATCCACTTATAAGTGAGCATATACCATGTGTGTCTTTCTGCCTTTGGGTTACCTCACTCAGGAGGATCTTTTCTAGATCTAGCCATTTGCCCTCAAATTTCATGGTTTCCTTGTTTTTGATTTCTGAGTAGTGTTCCATTGTTTACATGTGCCATGATTTCTGTATTCATTCTTCAGTTGAGGGGCATCTAGGATGTTTCCAGATTCTGGCTATAATGAAAAAAACCGCTATGAACATAGTTGAGCAAATGTCCTTGTTGTATGGTTGAGCATCTTTCAGAAATATGCCCAGGAGTGGTATAGATGGATCTTGAGGTAGCACTATTTCTAATTTTCTGAGAGAACACGATTGATTTCCAAAGTGGTTGTAAAAGTTTACATTTCCACCAGCAATGGAGGAGTGTTCCCTTTTCTCCACAACTTCTCCAGTATGTTTCATCCCCCTTGGGTTTTTTATCTTAGTCATTCTGATGGGTGTGAGGTGGAATCTCATAGTCATTTTAATTTGCATTTCCCTGGTGACTAAGGGCATTGAGCATTTCTTTAAATGTTTCTCTGACATTCTCTGACATTATCTTTTGAGATAATATGTTTAGCTCTGTACCTCATTTTCTAATTGAATTACTTGGTTTGTTGGTGTTTGACTTCTTGTGTTCTTTATATATTCTGGATATTAGCCCTCTGTCATATGCAGAGTGGGTGAAGATATTTTCCCAATCTCTAAGCTGTCCTTTTCTTCTATTGACAGTGCCCTTTGTTTTACAGAAACTTTTCAATTTCATACATGAGCTGTTATATAGATGTATATGTTGGGGCTTAGCTCTTCACAATTCCGTTTTGTTTTAAAAATTAATATCTTATTTCATATATTTTACCATATATATAATCATTTCCATTTACCAAATTGCTCATTTCTATTGTTATACATGTATAAAAGAATAATTTTTTTGTAATAATATTTATATTTCTACCTATATAGTTAGTGTTGTTAAAAGTGAAATATTATCCTCTTGGGCAACTTTCTATCCAGTTCTTATTATATTATGTTTTTCATCATATCATTATAATTTCCAAAACCACAGCCCTTGCATTAAAAGTTATGAGACTGTTTATTCTGTTGTCAGTTTGAGTGATGATGGCCCAGATTTAGGTTACCCCAAATTCTCATGTTACAAAGTGAAATCAATTTTATGAAGTTTCATTATTCTACAGAGCAACAAATGTATAAATCAAGGCAAAATTTAAATACATTGATAGGTACATGAGAGTGGTGGATTCAGTAAAATTAGGCAAGCTTTTCTATAGGCCTAAGATTCTGTCTAAGATTTTTGGTTCATGAAAGCAGTGGTCTTCCAGATTAAATGATTCCACAGTTTTCTGTCTATTAGTCACAAGTTGTTAGTTCTGACACAAAGGTGTGTAAGAAATCTGGAGGACAGCAACTCAGCCTAAGATCAGGTAATTGACCTCTGGACCTGCAACATTCCAGTCTCTCCACAGTACTAAAATTCTAATTAGTCAACTAGTCTCCGTAGACACAGCTTATTTTGAGGAATTTTCACTCACACCATAAAACTTTACCCCTTCATTTTAAGTACTTCTAATTGATAAAAGAAGAAAAACCCCTTCTAAGGAAAGGATAATGGGTGTGAGGAAACTGCTCTAGCAGATAGCCATTGTTCGCTGAAAATGACTGATTTCAGTATCAGTTGCATATGTTAGATCTTGACTCATATTACTTACACTTCCAGAATAGGTCCAGATCATTTTTATTTGCTAACATGAGTTTGTGCTGAGTTATAGCATATCTACATCTCAATATTAGTTCATGTACTAAGAGGGCCATGTATACTGACATTGACCAAGTTATAAAATATGACTATATACCTCTTATCAATCCCAATTAACTCTCCTATGAATAGTATTTCATACTATCTTACCTTATTCCTAAGAAAAATAGGTGTAATTCTTCCTTATATTCTTCCTGATTCAATATTTTTGCTTTCACTTATGTCTTAACTGTGTTAATACCCTTTGTAAATTTTGGAATTTTATTTCTAATACATTCAACAGCCATGACAAATTACTTCATTTGTCAGTACAGTTTCTTTGGTTCCTTGTGACAAGGTAGTTCTCAATTGCTCTTACCTAGTCTGTCTTCTGAATTGTTGCTTCTTGAGTATGGGTTCATTTATCAAGCCCACACCATAGCATTCAGAACCTCCACAATGTAATCCTGGAAATAAAGAGGGTTTTTGTTTGTTTGTTTGTTTGCTTGTTTGTTTTATTTTGTTTGTTTCTTTATACTTTCATTTTGTTGTATATTTCCTTTCTGATAGACTGCATCTCTTTCATATTAGATATAATATACTTAAAGTCAAAACATTCTAAAAGATTCATTTCATGTAACATTGTCTCCAATCGGTAGTCCATGAAAATCCTTTGTATATTTAATATGCTCTTGTCATATTACTTTCACTGTAATATTTAATATTTTAAAACAGTTTATCCATGTGAATCATCATTTTTTGAGACAAAATTTGCTTCAGGACTATGGATCTGTTTTTATTAAGCCTTCAAAAGTATGAAGCTAGCAGTCTTATGTGTAACTTATTCTTTAATATGTTTGGTGCTTCCCATTTTTTCATATTTATTTTTTATATTAATTACAATCCATTCACTGTGTATCCCAGCTGTAGCACCCTTCCTCTTTCAGTCCCAATCTCACCCTCCCTGCCTTGTCTCCTCTCATATTTCCCTCCAAGTCTACTGACAGGGATGTTCCTCCTCTCCTCCCTTCTGATCCTAGTCTATCAGGTCTCATCAGGACTGGCTGCACTGTCTTCCTCTATGGAGTGGCAAGACTACTCTCCCCTCAGGGAGAGGTGATCAAAGAGCCAGCCACTGAGTTCATGTCCCCTGTTCCCATTACTAAGGAACCCAATTGGACACTGAGCTGCCATGGGCTACATCTGTGCATGGTTTCTAGGTTATCTGCATGAATGGTTCTTGGTTGGAGTATCAGTATCAAAAAGATCCCTGTGCCCAGATTTTTTGGTTCTGTTGATCTCCTAGAGCTCCTGTCCTCCCCAAGTCTTACTATCTCCCCATTCTTTCATAAAATATTCTGCACTCTGCTCAAAGTTTGGTTATGAGTCTCAGCATTTGCTTTGATACACTGCTGGAGAGAGTCTTTGAGGCCATCTATGGTAGGTTCCTGTCCTGATTGATGTTTTCTCCCTCTTCCTATGTCCATCCCATTTGCCTTTCTGAAAGAAAACTGATCATCGTACCCAGGGTCCTCCTTCATGTTTACCTTTTAAGGTGTACAGATTTTAGTATTTTATCATATAGTATATGTCTAATATCCACTTATAAGTGAGTATATTTGGTATGTGTCTTTCTGATTCTGGGATACCTCAGTCAAGATGCTCTTTTCTAGATTCCACCATTTGCCAGCAAATTTCAAGATTTCCTTGTTTTTAATTGCTGAGTAGTATTCCATTGTGTAAATGTACCACAATTCCTATATCTATTTCTCAGTTGAGGAACATCTGGGTTTTTTCAACGTTCTGGCTAATACAAATAAAGCTGCTATGAATATGGTTGAGCAAATGTCCTTGTTGTTGACTTGAACATATTTTGGATATATGCCTGGAGTGGTATAGCTGGGTCTTAAGGAAGCACTATTCCTACTTTTCTGAGAAGGCGCCGGATTGATTTCCAAAGTGGTTATACAATTTTATGTTCCCTGTAGCAATATAGAAGAGTTCCCCTTTATTCTCCAGCATGTTTTGTCACTTCAGATTTTGAACATAGCCATTATGATGGGTGTAAGGTGAAATCTCAGGATCATTTTGATCTGCATTTCCTTGAAGACTAAGGACGTTGAACATTTCTTTAAGTGTTTCTCTGTCATTTTATATTCCTCTACAAAGAATTCTCGGTTTAGTTCTGTACCCCATTTTTAATTGGATTTCTTGATTTGTTGCTTTTTAACTCCTTGAGTTCGTTATATATTCTGGATATTATCCCTCTGTCAGATATAGGGTTGATGAAGATCCTTTCCCAGCATGTAGGCTGTTGTTTTGTTCTGACAACAGTGTCCTTTGTTTTACAGGTTTTCAGGTTCATGAGGCCCCATTTACTGATTGTTTTTTTTTTTAATTCTATCCATCTATCTATCTATCTATCTATCTATCTATCTATCTATCTATCTATCTATTAATTATTAGTTACATTTTATTAACTTTGTATCCAAGCTGTATCCCTCTCCCTCATTCCCTCCCAAACCCTCTCTCCTTCCTTCATCTCCTCCCTGCCCCTTTCCAAGTCCACTGATTGGGGAGGACCTCCTCCCTTTTCATCTGACCCTGTTTTATCAGGTATTTTCAGGACTGGCTGCAAAGTCCTCCTCTGTGGCCTAGCAGGACTGCTCCTCCCTTGAGGGTTGGGAAGGTCAAAGAGCCTGCCATTGAGTTCCTGTCAGAAATCGTCCCTGTTCCCCTTACTATGGCAAACCAATTGGTTACTGAGATACCATGGGCTTCATCTGAGCATAGGTTCTATGTTATATCCATACATGGTCCTTGGTGGAGTGTCAGTCTCAGAAAAGACCCCTGTACCCAGAAATATTTGGTCCTGTGGAGCTCCTATCCTTTCCATGTCATACTGACTCCCCCTTCTTTCACATGATTCCATGCACTCTTCCAAAGGTTTGGTTATGAGTCTTAGTATCTGCTTTGGTACACTGCTAGGTAGAGTCTTTCAGAGGCCCTCTATGGTAGTCTTCTTTCCTGTTTCTTGTTTTCTCCTATGTCCAATGTCCATCCCATTTGTCTTTCTAAGTGAGGATTGCTCATCTTAACCCAAGATCTTCTTTCTTGTTTATCTTCTTTAGGTGTATAGATTTCATCATGTTTATCAGGTCTATATAAGTGAGTATATACCATGTGTGTCTTTCTCCTTCTGGGATACCTCACTCAGAATGTTCTTTTCTAAATCCCAACATTTGCCTGCAAATTTCATGATTTCCTTATTTTTGATTGCTGAGTTGTATTCCATTGTATAAAAATACCACAATTTCTGTATCCATTCCTACGTTGAGGGACATCTGGGTTGCTTCCAGGTTCTGGCTGTTACAAATAAAGCTGCTACAACCATGGTTGAGCAAATGTCCTTGTTGTGTACTTGAGCAAATTTTGGGTATATGCCTAGGATTGGTATAGTTGCATTTGAGGAAGCACTATTTCTAATTGTCTGATAAAACACCAGATTGACTTCCAAAGTGGTTGTACCAGTTTACATTCCCACCAGCAATGGAGAAGGGTTACACTTTCTCCACAACCTCTCCAGCATGTGTTGTCACTTGAGTTATTCATCTTAGCCATTGTGGTAGCACATACCAGTAGGATTTGCTGAAGGTGGCAGAGGCAGGAGGATCACAAGTTCGAGGCCATTTACTGATTGTTGATCTTAGAGCCTGTGCTATTGGTGTTCTGTTCAGTTACTTTTTTATTAATTACAGTTTATTCACTTTGTATCCCAGCTAAAGTACCCTCTCTCATCCCCTTCCAATCCCACCGTCCCTCCCTCTTCCTTTCCTATGCCACTCCCACAGCCCACTGAATGCTGAGTATTATATTGTATAAATGTACCTAAATTTATGTATCCATTCCTAAATTAAAGGACATCTGTATCATTTCCAGCTTCTGGCTATTACACATAAAGCTGCTATGAACATGGTTGCACAAATGTCCTTGTTATATAGTTGAGCATATATCGGATATATGCCTAGTATATATGCCTAGTATAGCTGAATCTTGAGGTAGAACTATTCCTAAATTTCTGAGAAAGCACTTGATTGACTTCCAAAGATGTTGCCCAAGTTTACATTCCAACCAACAATGGAGGAGGGTTCTACTTTCTTTACACCCTCTCCAGAATGTGTTCTCACTTAGTTGTTCTTCTTAGCCTTTCTTAAGGGGGTATAAGGAGAAATCTAAGTGTCACTTTGATTTGCATTTACCTGATAGCTAACGTTGTTGATCATTTTTTAGGTGTTTCTCTGTCATTTGATAATCTTCTATTGAGAATTTTCTGTTTAGCTCTCTACCCCATTTTTTTTCTTTTTCAAAATTCATTTATATTTTTTATAAATTTCTGTTTATTCACATTGTATCCAGCTGCAGTCCCCTTTCTCTTCCTCTGCCATTCCCACCTTTCCTCTCTCATCTCCTCCCATACTACTGCATAAGTCCACTGATAGATGAGGTCCTTGTTCCCTTCCCTCTGACCCTAGCCTATCAAGTCTCATGAGGACTGGTTGCATTGTCTTCCTCTGTGGCCTGGTAAGGCTGCTCCCCCATCAGGCAGAGGTGATCAAAGAGTCAGCCACTGAGTTCATGTTAGAGACAGTCCCTGTTCCCCTTACTAGGGAACCCACTTGGAGACTGAACTGCTATGGTCTACATCTGTGCAGGGATTCTAGTTTATCCCATGCATGCTCCATGGTTGGAGTATCAGTTTAAGAAAAGATGACTGTGCCCAGAATTTCTTCATGAGGATTGATCATGTTACCCAGGGTCCTCCTCTTTGTTTAGCATGTTTTTGTATACAGATTTTAGTGTGTTTATCCTATATTATATATCTAACACCCACTTATAAGTGAGTATGTGCCATGTGTGTCTTTCTGCTTCTGGTATACCTCACTCAGAATGTTCTTTTCTCATTTCCACCATTTGCCTACCAATTTCATGATTTCCTTGTATTTAATTACTGAGTAGAATTCCATTGTATAAATGTACCACAATTTCTGTATCCATTCCTCAGTTGAGGGACATCTGGGTTGTTTGTGGATTCTGCCTATATCAAATATAGCTGCTACTAACATGGTTGAGCAAATGTTGGTGTTGTGTACTTGAGAATGTTTTGGATATATGCCTAGGAGTGGTATAGCTGGGTCTTGAGGAAACGTTATTCATAACTGTCTGAGAAAGCACAGGATTGATTTCCAAAGTGGTTGTACAAGTTTACATTCCCAGCAGCAATGGTAGAGCATTCACCTTTCTACACATCCTCTCCAGCATGTATTGTCACTTGAGTTTTTGATCTTAACCATTCTGATGGGTATAAGGTGAAATCTCAGTATCATTTTGATTTGCATTTCCCTGATGACTAAGGATGTTGAGCATTTCTTTAAGTGTTTCTCTGCTTTTTGGTATTCCTCCATTGAGAATTCTTTGTTTAACTTTGTACTCCATTTTTTAATTAGATTACTTGATTTGTTGTTGTTTAACTTCTTGAGTTCATTATATATTGTGTATATTAGACTTCTGTCAGATATAAAGATATTGATAAAGATTCTTTCCCAATCTGTAGGATATCATTTTGTTCTGAAGACTGTTAATCTTAGAGACTGTACTGTTGGTATTTTGTTCTGGAAGTTGTCTACTGTGCCAGTGAGCTCAAGGCTCTTCCCTATTTTTTCTTCTAACGGGTTTAGTGTATATGGTTTTGTAAAGAGGTCTTTGATCCACTTGGACTTTAGTTTTGTTCAGGGTGATAAATATCGGTCTATTTGCATTTTTGTACATTTAGATATCCAGTTAGACCATAACCATTTGTTAAAGATGCTGTCTTTTTTTGCATTGTATAGTTTTGGCATCTTTTTTCAAGAATCAGTTGTCCATAAGTATGTGGGTTTATTTATGGATCTTCTGTTAGATTACATTCACACACCAGTTTGTTTCTATGCCAGTACCATGTAATTTTTAATTACTGTTGCTCTATAGTTAAGCTTGAGATCAGGGAGATGGAGATACTTCCAGAAGATCTTTTACTGTACTGGTTTGTTTTAGCGATTCTGGGTTTCTTGTTATTCCATATGAAGTTGAGAATTTTTTTTCAAAGTATGTAAAGAATTGTATTGGTAATTTGATGGGAATTGCATTGAATCTGTAGATTGCTTTTGGTAAGATGGCCATTTTTATTATGGTAATTCTGACAAGTCATGAACATGGGAGATCTGTCCATCTTCTGATATCTTCTTCTATTTCTTTCTTCAGATCCTGAAACTTTTTTTTTTTTCCCATACGAGTCTTTGATATGCTTGTTTAGTTACATCAAGGTACTTTATATCTTTTTTTACTATTGTGAACAGTGTTGTTTTGTTAAGCCTGGCACAAATCTGTTAGGCCTGGCAGGAGCCTAACTATCTGAGAGGCAACTGAAGAAAACTCTTGGAGGCTATATAGATGCAAATGCAAGAGGTTTACTCAGGCCAACGTGCAATGGGGTCAGTCTGCATGTCAGCAAAGAGAGAGAGGCAGCCAGAGACAAAAGCTTCGGTTTTTTAAGGGAGGAGGCATGGGGAAGCTCAGGGGTCCCAGTCTTGACAACTCATAATTGGATGAAGGGCTAGGGTAGTTGACTTTTAAAATAATTGGTTGGTTTTCAGGTCTGGTCAGTAGTGACCAAGGTACCTGGGGAATATCTGATCTTTAAGTCATGTTGGGAATTTCCTGCTAGTGTGGATGTGGCTGCAGTTAAAGGTGGGAGGGCTCATCCTGTATCTTCTCTGAAAATCAAGCCTGCGGGTCTTTGGTCAAAGGTCAGGGGATGTTCAGGAGAAGAATTGAGGCCATCTGAGTTAATTGCTAGGCAATGTTATCTCTCAAGGGTGGATCTGGTCATTCTTCTTTGCTTAGTGGAGGTCTTTACTTGCTCACTTCCTTATCTCTGCCTACACAGATGACCAGAGTCTGGGGCGGTTACATTCCTCCGTTCTCTGGAAAAGTACTGTGAGGCTTTAATTAACACTTTAATTAACACGGGCCTGAAACTTGAAAATATAGGTTACAAAGTTAGTCTGATTGCTCCAGTTTCCCTTATTTCTTTCTCAGGGCAACAGAATTTTTTTTTGAGTTAATTTTGTATCCAGCCACTTTGCTGAAGGTGTTTATCAGCTGTAGGAGTTCCCTGGTAGAATTTTTGGGGTCTTTCATGTATACTATCATATCATCTGTAAAGAATGATACTTTGACTTCTTCCTTTCTGAACTGAATCACCGTGATCTCCTTTAATTGTCTTATTGCTCTAGCAAGGACTTCAAGAACTATGTTGAAGAGATAGGGAGAGAGTGGGCAGCCTTGCCTTGTGATTGCAGTGAGATTGATTTAAATTTCTCTCCATTTATTTTGATGTTGTCCATAGTCCTGCTGTGTATTGTCTTTACTGTGTTCAGGTAAGAGCCTGACTTAGGTGTCTTTCTTGTATGCAACAGAAGGTTGGGCCTTGTTTACATACCCATTCTGTTAGTCTTTTTTGTTTTGTTTTGTTTTGTTTTGTTTTGTTTTTTTAGAGTTGAGTCCATTGATTTTGAGAGAGATTAATGGCCAGTGGCTGTTAGATGCTTTGATTTTACTGTTGGTTGTGGTAGTGTGTTTGTGTGCTTGGCTACTTTTAGTTTTGTTGTAGTAAGGTTATTTATTTTCTGTGTTTTCCTGAATGTAGCTAGCTTTCCTGAGTTGTATTTTTCCTTCTAGTATCTTCTGTAATGCTGGATTTGTGGGTAGGTATTGTTGAAATTTGTTTTTGTCATTGAATATCTTGTTTCCTTCATCTATGAAGACTGAGAGTTTTGCTGGGTATAGTAACCTGGTTTGATATTTGTGTTCTCTTAGGGTATATGATATCCTCCCAGGCTCTTCTGGCTTTCATAGTCTCTGTTGAGAAGTCAGGTGTGATTCTTACTCGTTTACCTTTTTATGTTACTTGACATTTTTCCTTTGCACCTTTTAATATTTTTGTCTTTGTTCTGTATACTTACTGTTTTGATTATTATGTGGTGGGAGTATCTTTTTGGTCTAATTTATTAGGTGTTCTGTAGGCCTCTTGTATGCTTATAGGTCTCTCCTTTAAATTAGGAAAATGTTATTCTATGATTTTGTTGAAAATATTTTCTGGGCCTTGGAGATGTAAATTTTCTTTTTCCTCTATTCCTATTATTCTTAGGTTTTGTCTTTTCATGTTGTCTTGAATTGCTTGGATGATCTGTCTCAGGAATTTTTTTTTCAATTTAACATTTTCTTTGATGGATACATCAATTTCTTCCATTGTACCTTCCACTCCTGGAATTCTTTTTCTATCTCCTGTAGTCTGTTGGTTTTGCTTACCTCTGTAGTTCCTATTTTATTGCCTAAGTTCTTCCTTTCCATGATTCCCCTGTGTTTTCTTTTATTTTCCCAATTCTATCTTCATATCTTAAGCCATTTTGTTGATTTTCTTCAACTTTCTGACTCTATTTTTCTGTTTTTCCTTCAATTCCTTCACCTATTTGTTTGAACATTCAACTGTTTCTTTTATATCTCTTAGTGATTTAATTATTTCCTATCTGAAGGCCACAAACTGGCTGCATCTTCTTGTGTTTCTTTATGGATCACCATAATCTATTTGTCTTCATCTTTCTCTATTTCTATACAGGTGGACATAATCTGTTTGACTTTATCTTCCTCTATTTCTTTAAGCATTTTATTTGTTCCCTTTATTATCCTTTTTATAAGCATAGATGTAAGGTCATCTTGAATTTCACTTATGATAGGGTGTCCGGGCTTGCTTGTTCCTGGATAACTGGGTTCTTGAGATTCCATATTGCTTGGTTGAGTTATATGCTGGCCTCTACCCAATGGGCTGTCTCAGTTGTTACCTGTTAGTTTATGGTGCCTGCTGGAATCCTGGGTTGGGGAGGACCCCCCTTTGTAAGAAGATGATTTTTCCTGAAGGAGGCCTCCTCAGCTTTTGGGGTATGGTAACCAAATGGCCGATGCTTTTAAGGAATTGCCAGAGCTCACCTCAGGCCTATGGACCTGAGGGGTAACTGGGGTCTTTGGTAGTATTGGGGGCTCTCTTCTCACCAGGAGAAGTCCTGGAGACAGTTGTCCTGCTGCTTGGTTTCTTGCTCTGAATTTAGTGTGCCACTGCTGCTGCTCTTACACAGTGTTTTCTGGGCACAGCCCTTTTGAAGAACGAGGAGCCCCACAGTTTGGTAAGTTTAGCTAGGGATACCTGGTTTTACCTTGTAGCAGTATCTGGGGAATGATCCCATGGATTCCAGGCTTCTGTAGGTCTGAGACTGGAGCTCTGTGCCCCAGTACCCAAATAAGAATCAGTGGCATGTAAGCACATCACTCATGTGTGCATCAGGAGGCTAGAGCCTGGAGACTGCTGGAACACAGAAACTTTTCCTGAGCTGGATTTCCTGAGGTCGGACCTGATATTTCCCATACTGAGGGGTTTCCTCCCAACAGGGAGACCCCAGTCTGTGGTCTGTGGTGTTTGGGGGTCCACAGTTCTTTCTGGGATGATGGGTATATCATGCAGGCACAGGCTAGAGGTTCCATGTTGGTGACTGGGCTCTAGCAGGAATCCAGGATCTTTTCCTGAGGATTTTATTTTTTATGGGGGGGTGGGGTGGTGGCTGAGTGCCTTGAGTTTGGACTGGTGTTTACCTCATCATGGGGTTTCCTCACAACAGAGAAACTCAGTCTCTAGTTCCCTGGGGCCCACAGTTCTGCCTGGAACAGTGAGTCAGGAGAGCAAACAGGTCTCTGGGCTTGTGGCTGAGTGCCTGCCAGAGTTGGGTGCACAGACACATCTCTGTGCTGGTGGCTGAGAGTGTGCCAGACCCCGGGTCCTTTTCCAGGGATTGTCTGGGTGATCTGAAGTCAATCCTGATTGCTTTCTTCACCATGGGGTTTTCCTTTGACTGGAAATCTCAGTCTCTGGTGTTGTGGTGCCCACAGTTCAGTCTGGGATGAGGATCAGAGCATGTAGGCATGTGTCTCTGAGCTGGCAATGGAGTGCCTGCTTGGACCTGGGAACTCTTCCGGGTTTTAGCTGGGTCACCTGAAACCGATTGTTTCCCACACCATGTAGTTTCCTCTCACCTGGGAAACACAACTGCTGATGTTTTAGGTCCCATAGTTCTGTCTGTTGATCGCTGTGCAGTCACTGCTGTCCTGCTCATCAGACATAGTGTCCTGTTGGCACTGCTATCTTGGAACACCCTCTGTCTTACCTTTTCGAACACTGCTCTGTTTTTATATCTTTATTTTATTTATGTTTTTGATTAGAAACACTTTTTAATGTTTTAAAGCTATTATATAACTATTATACTTCATTTACTCCCTGTTTTATCTGTACATCCTATAACTTATATCTTTCTCTTGTGAACCTAGGCCATCGACCTCTGTGATCCAAATCCAGTGCTGATGCTAATGCTCTGCGTCTACATGTATGAAAGGCTCCCTACATACCTCCCCAAGAAAGTGGTACCATTCTCTTGTACTCTGTATGAGTCTGTGCATGGACAGGTAAGATGGTAGTTAGGACCAAAGCTCACATGGAATGAAATATTTAAGGGAGTTTTAGATGATGTTTTCCTAAAAAATTAATAGCAAATGTCTATGTGATACAGTTTTACTGAGATTGAACAAGGTTTGTCAAATAGTTTCTTCTAACAAAAAAATAATAAAGGAGCAATTTGTGCTTAGTAATCCTCACTTGATATAAAAATTATTCCTTTCTCATTCATAACTTATAGAATATAATAATCTTCTATATGGCTGTTAATTAAACAATTTTAAAAGATTCATATTTTTTCTTTTCTCAGCTTGTTTTATGTATTCATCTTTATGTACATTTGGGATGAGGTTTAATTTAATATTCTTCTTTCCAATATCCCGGAATTTGTCTTCAAAATTATGACATTGTGACCATTAACTTTATTATCTTTTAATAAAAACCAGTATAGGTTATTGATTTGAATGATGGTTTATATTGATTTAGTTAATTATCAGGAAGATTTTAATTTTTTTTCTCAAAGTATTGAATGCTCACTTTAAGGAAAAAAACAGGGTCTTCTAAATTTTTATTAGAAAACATTAAACTGGCATTTCTTTGCTTTAATTGCATTTGTTTCATTCTTGCTGTCAAAAAATAAATATGAGTTTTATTAGGAGTGTTGATTGTAGCAATTCCCTAAATGCTATGAAAGTGAAGGATCTTGGCTAGAAACTATCATTGTACTGGAAGGCTTTTACTTGTAAAAGAAAGCATCATAATTGGAAGTGTTTTGTTTAAATTTTTAGGAGAGAGAGCCTCAACAATTCTCAGTACTTATTTTTATTTATATCATGTTTATATCTCTTTATATTTCTTGTTTCCTGTTATTTACTGATCTCTCATCCACTCTGTGTGAGTATATCTTCACATGCATGTACAATTGTGTTTACCCTTATGTACATATGGAAGTCAGAAAACAAATTGTGGGAGTTGGTTATCTATTTCCACTGTGTGGTTCTCGGGGATAAAACTCAAGCTTGCAAGTTTAGATGCAGATGTCTTTTCTTTTTGATCATGTGACCAGCTCTTGTTTCTGCTTATTCAAAGTGATCAATAACGTACTAAGCTGCTGCTCAGTGACTGTGCATGTATTTGTCAAGCATAGGACTGTAAAACTAAGGAAAATGTTAATACTAAAATAATTTTTAAAAGTATCCTTCTGTTATTATGTTTGTGAAAAAAAAAAGGGATGAAATTCAAGTCTTTATATATACCAGGCAAGAGCTGTTCCTGTCCTCTCAACCACCAATCCAACATCAGCTAAGGATTAAATGTAAGCATGTATTAATATGTTAAAAGATTTGAAGCCATTCAAATGAGAACTATGTCTCTCATTTCTATATTTATTAAAAGTTATCTTTGTCATGGAATATTTTGTTTTCTTGATCTATGTTGATTGAAAGTTTTGCTGTTCATAGTAGTCTGGATTGACACCTGTGTTCTCCTAGAGTCTGCATAACATCTTTCCAGGCCCTTCTTACTTTCATGGTTTGTGTTGAGAAATCTGGTGTGATTCTAATAGCTCTACTTTTCTATGTTACTTGACCTTTTTCCCTTGCAGTTTTAATATTTTGTCTTTTTAAAAAATTATATATTTTTATTAATTACAGTTTATTCAGTTTGTATCCTAGCTGTACCCCATCCCCCATCCCTTCCCAATCCCATCATTACTCCCTCATCTCCTTCTAAGTCCCTCTCCAAATCCACTGATAGGGGAGATCCTCCTCCTTTTCCATCTGGCCCTAGCCTCTCAGGTCTCATCAGTAATGGCTGCACCGTATTCCCCTTACTTGGGAACCCACATTGATACTGGGCTACCATGTGCTATATCTATGTAGGGGTTGTAGGTTATCTCCATGCACTGTCCCTGGTTGGAGTATCAGTCTCAGAAAAGACCCCTGTGCCCAGACGTTTTGGTTCTGTTGCTCTCTTTGTGAAGCTCCTGTCCTCTCCAGGTCTTTTTATATCCCCCTTCTTTCATAAGATTTCCTGCATTATGCCCAAAGTTTGGTTTTGAGCTTTAGCACCTGCTTTGATATGCTGCTGGGTAGAGTCTTTCAGAGTCCCTCTGTGGTAGGCCTGTTTCCTGTTTTCTCCCTCTTCTAATGTCCATCCCATTTGCCTTTCTGATTGAGGATTGATCCTCTTACCCAGCGTCCTCTTTCTTGCTTTGTTTTTTTAGGTGAACATATTTTAGTATGTTTATTCTATAGTCTATCTCTAATACCCACATATAAGTGAGTATATACCATGTGTGTCTTTCTGCTTCTGGGATACCTCATGCAGGATGGTCTTTTCTAGATTCCCCCATTTGCCTGCAAATTTAATGATTCCCTTGTTTTTAATTACTGAGTAGTATTCCATTGTGTAAATTTACCAGTATCTGTTGTTATGTCCCAATTTTTGTTACTGATTTTGCTGATTTGAACAGTTTCTCTCTGCCTTTTATTTAGTTTTTCTAAGAGTTTGTCTATGTTGTTGATTTTCTCAAAGACCCAATTCTTGGTCTTATTGATCCTTTGAATTATTCTCTTTTTTTCCTAATTCACTGATTTCAGCTCTGAGTTTGATTATTTCCAATAGTCTACTCCTCTTCTTTTTTTGTCTGCTTCCTTTTTTTTCCTAGGGCTTTTATGTGTGCTGTTAAGTTGCTTGTATGAGATGTCTTAAACTTCTTCCTAGAGGCACTTTGTGCTATGAAATTTCTTCTTAGTACTGCTTTCATTGTGTCCCTTAAGTTTTGGTAAGTTGTGCCTTAAGTTTTCTTGAATTTTAGGAAGTCTCTATTTTTTTTTTTCATTTCTTCCCTGACCAAGCTAAGTAAAGAGTTGTTTAATTTCCATGTGTATATAGGCTTTTTATTATTTATATTATTCTTGAGCTCTAGTTTGAGGCCATTGTGGTTTGATAGGATACAAGAGATTATTTCAATCTTATATCTGTTGAGCCTGACTATATTTCTTTGTGCCCGACTATAAGGTTAATTTTTGAGAAAGTTCCATGGGGTGTTGAAAAGAAGGTATAGTCTTTTTTTGAGGGGTGTAAAGTTCTGTAGGCATATATTTGATGTACATTTGATTTAGGACCTCTGAAAGTGTCATTATTTCCCTATTTAGCTTCTGTCTAAATGATATGTCTTTTGGTGAGAGTGGAGTGTTGACTTCTTTCACTATTAAAGTGTTGGAATCAATGTGTGATTTAAGCTTTAATAATGTTTCATTTACAAATGCAGGTGCTCTACTATTTGGGGTATAGATGTTCAGAATTGTGATGTCCTCCTGATAGATTTTTCCCTTGATGAGAATCAAATTTCCCTCCTCATCTTTTTTATTAATTTTGGTTGAAAGTCTATTTTATTAGATATTAGGATAGCTACTCCAGATTTTTTTCTGGGTCCATTTGCTTGAAAAACATTTTTCCAGCCCTTCACTCTGAGGTAGTGTTTATCTCTGTTGCAGAGGAGTTCCTTGGATGCAGCATAATGTTGGATCCTGTTTCTGCACCATTCTGTTTGTCTGTGCCTTTTTATTGGAGAATTGAGGCCGTTGATATTAACAGATATTACTGATCAATGAATATTAGTTCTTATTATTGTGGAGTAGGTGGTAGGCTAAAGCCTGGAGTCGAACAGTTCTTGAATCAGGGGTGAGTTGTGAAAGAAAATTCAGTAAACCAACACACTACACATGGGATCTGTTCAAGAGGGCTTTCTGTATAAACTAGTCACTCAGGATATTCCAATAATCTTTTTTTATAATAAGAGACAAGCACCTCAGTACAACGAAGGAGTACAATTTGCCTGAAAATTTTTATAATTTCCTTTGGTTTTGATTGCTAATAGTATTCCATTGTGTAAATGTTCCACAATTTCTGTATCCATTTTTCAGTTGAGGACATCTAGGTTGTTTTCAGATTCTGACTACTATGAATAAAATTTCCATGAACATAGTTGAGCAAACTTCCTTGTTGTATGGTTGAGCATATCACATATATATGTATATATGTAATATACGCATATAGCGGTATACATGGATCGTGAGGTACGACTATTCCTAATTTTGTCAGAAAGCAACAGATTGATTTCCCAAGTAGTTATAAAATTTTATGTTCCAACTGGCACTGGAGGAGGTCTCTCCTGTCTCCACAGCCCCTCTAGAATTTGTTCCTTGAGTTTTCAATCTTAGCCATTCCAATGGGTGTGAGGTAGAATCTTGGGGTCCTTTTTGTTTGTATTTCTAGATGACTAAGGACACTGAGCTCTTTTTAAATGTTTCTCTGCCTTTCAGTATTCTTCTGTTGAAAATATTCAGTTTAACATTGTACACCATTTTTTTAATGGATTACTTGGTTTGTTGGTGTTTAACTTCTTGAGTTCTTTATATATGTGTTTCTCCCTTATTTTTCTGAATTTCCGTTCTGTTTGCATATATTTAAAATTATATCAAGAAACATACCCTCAATAGTGAAGTAGCTGTGTGATTATTATTATTATTTTATTGTTATCACTGTTATTATTTATCTCCTTTTTCCTCTTCTTGTCTTCTTTCTCTTCTTACCCTGCTTCTGATCTTCTTATATCTTTGTCCTACCCAACTTCTTCCTTCTCTTCCTTCTTCTTCATACTATCCATGCTTGTAGCAAAAAGCCTACACAAACATGGAAACTGAAAATTTTGCTATTCAATTACAGGTGGGTCAGGGAAGAAATGAAAAAAAAAAAGAAATTAAAGACTTCCTTCCTAGAATTCAATGAAAATGAAACAGTGTACTCAAACTTATGGAACACAATTACAACAGTGAGGAAAGTTCATAGTAATAACTGCTTTCAGAAAGAAATTAGAGGCATCTCATACAAGAAACTTCACAGTGCACCTGAAAGCCCTAGAAAAAAAAAGTAGCAGACATACCCAAGAGGAGTAGACAGGTTGAAACCATCAAACTCAGGGCTGGAAACAGTTAGCTAGAGACAAAGAGAACAAAGAATCAATGAAACCCAGATCTGGTTCTTTGAAAAAATCAACAAGATAGACAAATCCTTGGCCAAATTAAATAAAAGGCAGAGAGACACTATCCAAATCAAGAAATTCAGAAATGGTCAAAGAGCCTGCCATTGAGTTCCTGTTAGAAATAGTCCTTGTTCCCCTTACTATGGGAAACCAGTTGGTAACTGAGCTACCATGGGCCACATCTGAGCAGAGGTTCTAGGTTATATCCATTCATGGTCTTTGGTTGAGTGTCAGTCACAGAACCACGGGCCACATCCGAGCAGAAGTTCTAGGTTATATCCATTCATGGTCTTTGGTTGAGTGTCAGTCTTAGAAAAGACCCTGTGCCCAGATATATTTGGTCCTTGTGGAGCTCCTATCCTCTTCACTCTCCAAGGGAGGAACAGTACTGTTAGGCCACAGAGGAGGACTTTGCAGCCAGTCCTGAAAATACCTGATAAAACAGGGTCAGATGAAAGGGGAGGAGGTCCTCCCCTATCAGTGGACTTGGAAAGGGGCAGGGAGGAGATGAGGGAGGGAGGAGATGAGGGATTGGGGAGGGAATGAGGGAGCAGGATACAGCTGAGATACAGAGTTAACAAAATGTAACTAATAAGAAAAATAAAATAAAAAAGAATAGGTCACTAATTCTTAAAAAAAAAGAAAATCAGAAATGAAAAGGAGGACATAAAAATATAGACACTGAGAAAATCCAAACAATAATTAGGACTTACTTCAAAAGCTTATATACCACAAAATTTGGTGATTGATTCCACTTACCAAAGCTGAATCAAGAACAGGTAAATAAATTAAATATTAAATAGTCCTATATCCCCTATGGTATATTGAAACTATCATCAAAACTCTCCCATCACACACACACACACAAAAGCCCAGTGCCACATGGTTTCAGCCCGGAATTCTACCAGGCTATCAAAGAGCTAACTCCAATACTCTTCAAACTATTTCACAAAATAAAAACAGAAGGAACATTAACAAACTCATTCTATGAATCCACAGTCACCTTGATTCCTAAACCTCACAAAGACCCAACAAAGAAAGAGAATTTCAGGCCAATCCTTCTTGTGATCATAGATGAAAAAAACTCAACATAATACTCACAAAACGAATCCAAAAACACATCAAATATATCATCCACTATGACCAATTATGTGTCATCCCAGACATGCAGGGGTGTTTCAATATATGGAATTCCAAAAAATAAAATAAAATAAAAAGGAAGGAAAAAACACCCCACATCATCATCTCCTTAGATGCTGAAAAAGCATTTGATAAAATCCAATACTTATTCAGGTTTAAAGTTCTGGAGATATCAGGGATAAAAAGCACTTACCTAAACATAGTAAATACGATACACAGCCAGCCTATAGCTAACATCAGACTAGTTAAGTAATCAAACTGATTAACTAATTAATCAAATTAATACCACCGAATTCAGGGACAAGTCAAGGCTGCCCACTCTCTCCATATCTCTTCAACATAGTGCTGGAAGTCCTTGCTAGAGAAATAAGACAGTTAAAGGAGATCAAGGAGATTCAAATCAGAAAGGAAGAAGTCAAAGTATCACTATTTGCAGATGATATGATAGTCTACATGAATGACCCCAAAATTCTAATAGGGAACTCCTACAGCTGATAAACACCTTCAGCAAGGTGGCTGAATACAAAATTAACTAAAAAAGTCAGTAGACCTCCTGTATATAAAAGACAAATGGGCTGAGAAAGAAATTAGGGAAATAACACCCTTCACAACAGCCAAAAAAAGACTTAAAGTACCTTGGTGTAACTATAACCAAGCAATTCAAAGACTTGTATGATAAAACTTTAAATCTCTGAAGAAAGAAATTGAAGAAGATATCAGAAGACAGAAAGATCTCCCATGTTCATTGCTCATCAGGATTCTGATAGTGGAAGAGAATGAGTTTCAAGCCAGCCTGGGATATGTAGTGAAGCCCTGTCCAAAATGCATGTAAAATCTAAGTCTTACACATTTCAGTTAATAGCATATATTAAGCTGAGTATTTTCATGTGCAGAATGTCTAAACTTCTGTGTTAAGGGTAAAAATTGGTGCATTTGTATAGGCTTTAATTTTCCTTATTCCATTTCTTCATCTACATAGATTTTATTGAAAAATCCAAGCTTGAAGAATTTAGTGTATACAGCTTCAATTGTTGGAAGAGATGCTGCTGACTTCTGTCTCACCCAGACTGGGAAGGTTATAACAGTTTCCCCAAAGTGAGTGTTTTAAAAATATTCTAAATTACAGAACTTGTCGGATTAAATTACAGAACAGTTAATATTTATAATAATTACTTAAATGTGAGTTTTATTTTTCTAAACTGGTAGATACATAATGAAATCCTTTCACTGAGAAATTGGACATTTGTTTTTTTCATATTCCGTTTTAATTTTGTCAAAATAATTCTACTGATATAAAAATGTTAATTTTAAGCATGTATTTAATTAATTTTAATTTAATTTATGTGTATATGGGTCATAGTGGCAACATTAAAAATTATTTGTTTATATATTACAAGTCTGTTTCATGAATGAAATGCAACTAGTACATACAAACAGTATATATAATTTCATAATATATTGCAATATGTGTAATTTCTGATTATTATGGCAACATAGTCATGATTGAAATATAGAACCTATGGAAGAAGGAAGAACAAAATAGGTAAATTCTTTAAAATTCTGCTTCCAAAAATCACTGATATAACCATATTTCTTTACCCTCTCATAATTATTTTATTGTGCATGTAAAAATGGTAAATAGATATATAGGTGATTTATATGGATATACATATGCTTCTAGTTATGATATGTGAAGTAATATATAATTACTATTTGTTTCAAATTTATTCAGTTATGTTGCATACTCATCCATGTACTGCAGAATGGACAATCCCAGAAATTATAATTGTATACTTTATCTCATTGCTATATCCCATAAGCTTAAAACAGAATACGTGAGTTAAGCATTATCTTAAAATTTCTTAATTTAATATGGTGTTCTTGCATACAATTTGAGCTCCAAAACTCAGGAATGACTCCAATATGCAAAATCCTTTATTTTCAATGAAATTTTATTTTCAATGAACTTTCACCCCATGAGTCTTTCATAGTGTTCCTTTTACACAAAATTTAGGTAACAAATGACACATCTGAATATAAGCCCACCTGTTGTATGTGGCATGTGATTTTCCCTACAAAAATATTGTTTGTACATTTCTGATAATTTCCTTGCTCTTTGCTGCTCCCTCAACAATTAAATGATGTTCTATGGACTGTGAAAATTGAGATAAGGTTTTACAGCAAGGGAATCTCTATCCATGTTCAGTATTAATATTTTTATGTTAAAGGAATTTATATTAGGTGATAATTTGTACAAAATAACTTACTATTATACAGAAAATGATAATTATTTTAAAAGTTTAAAAAAAAACAGTGGTATAAAAATGTTACTTATGATTTGGAGCCATGACAAGGTGAAGCAAGGCTGAAATATTCAGTGGTGAAAACCCAGCTTATTCTTTTACTTACATGAAAAGTCCATTACTTACATGAAAAGTGAAAGCAAGAAGTACCAGATTTCTTTTTTTTATTTATTATTCTTTATTTTTTTATTTTTCTTTTTAGTTACAATTTGTTAACTCTGTGTCCCAGTTGTATCCCGCTCCCTCATTCCCTCCCCCTCCCCAACTCCCTCCCTGGTCTCCTCCCTGCCCCTTTCCAAGTCCACTGATAGGGGAGGACCTCCTCCCCTTTCATTTGACTCTGTTGTATCAGGTATCTTTAAGGCTGGCTGTAAAGTCCTCCTCTGTGGCCTAACAGGACTGCTCCTCCCCTGGGGGGGAGGACAAAGAGCCTGCCCTTGAGATCCTGTTAAAAATAGTCCGTGTTCCCCTTGCTTTGGAAAACTACTTGGTTACTGAGCTACCACGGGCCACATCTGAGCAGAAGTTCTATGTTATATCCATAGATGGTCCTTGGTTGAGTGTCAGTCTCAGAAAAGGCCCTGTGCCCGGATATATTTGGTACTTGTAGAGCTCTGTACAAGGGAAAACCAAAGAGAACAAAGTTGACTTCATGATAGATGGGAAGAAGAAATTTCATACGACTATGATTATGTTACCATTTCATAGCCTGTAACAATTCCAAGGGTCATGAGTTAGTAAGTCTTTGAGCTAATTACAAACCAAGAGACTCAGATAGCTTCCAAGAAATGATTTTATGCTTAATCACTCTCCACTTATGTTGTTGTTTGTTTGTTTCAAAAGTATCTGTGTGCTTCATTTAAAGGTTTGTAGCAGAGCACTTAAGCTGTCAAAATGTGGCTTAGTGTCATTTTTCTATAAATTGGTGAACAGAATATGGTCCACATCTTTAGGTCTCTGCCATTAGACTACATGTTATATTAGAGTTTAAAAAAATGGAAAGAACTCTATGCTTACGAAGATGTTAATGGAGGAAATGGATAAAATGTTAAAGAAATACAGGAAGGTAAAGTCAGAGATTATGGCCATCTATAAAGAAATTTAGAAAGAAAAGGTCAAATAGATTATGGCCACATGAAAATAATAGAGGATGATACGGTCAAACAATTAATCGCCTTTAGAGAAGAAATAATTAAATCATTGAAAGAAATAAAGGAAAAAGAGGTAAGGTCAAACAAACAGGTGAAAATATTGAAGGAAAAGCAGGATAATACAAACTGGCAAGTGAAGGAAATCAACAAAATGGTTCAAGAGCTCAAGATAGAAATGGAAAAAATTAAAGAAAACAAAACTAAGGAAATCATGGAGTGGGAGAACATTGTGAAGAAAACAGGATTACAAGAGATGGAAGAAAGAATCTCAGTTGTTCATAACCAAACCTTCGGCAGAGTGCAGGGAATCAAAAAAATAAAAGGGGGGGGAGTTAATATGACCTGGAGAGGACAGTAGTTCCACAAGGACCAAATATGTCTGGGCACAGTGGCCTTTTATGAGACTGTTTCTCCAAACAAGGACCATGTATGGATGCAACCTAGAACCTCTGCTCAGATGTAGCCCTTGGTAGCTCAGTATCCAAGTGGGTACCTTAATTAGGGGAACAGGGACTACTTCAGACATGAACTCAATGGTGGGCTCTTGGACCTTTCCCCCTCCTCCCAGAAGGAGGAGCAGCCTTGCTAGGCCACAGAGGATGATTTGCAGCCAGTCCTGAAGATACCTGATAAACCAGTATCAGATGAAATGGGAGGAGGTTCTCCCTTATCAGTGGACTTGGAAAGGGGCAGGGAGGAGATGAGGGTGGGAGGGTGGGATTGGGAGGGAAAGGGGGAGGGAGATACAGCAGGAATACAAAGTTAACAAACTGTAAATAATATTAAAAATAAAAATTAAAAAAAGAATCTCAGTTGTTGAAGATACAACGGAAGACATTGATGGATCAGTCAAAGAAAATGTTAAATCTAAAAATTTCCTTATGCATCCGAGAAATCCAAGACAACATGAAAAGGCAAAATCTAAGAATAATAGGAACAGAGGGAAAAAAAGGAGATTCCCTCTCCAAAGTCAAGACTTTTTTTTTCAACAAAATCATAGAAGAAAATTTCCCCAGTTTAATGGAGAGGCATAAACATAACCCAGGATTCTGTTGCAAATACAAGAAACACACCTAAGTAAAAAAATATAGATTTTACCTGACAGTAAAGGGCTGGAAGATGATTTTCAAAGCAAATAGACCCAAGAAGCAAAAGAAGTAGTTATTTTACTACCTAATAAATTAGTCTTTCAACTGAAATTAATCAAAAGAGATGGAGAGAGATACTTCATTCTTATCAAAAGAAAAATTCACAATGAAGACATCACAATCCTGAATATTTATGCCCCCACCAAAAGGGCACCTCAGTTCATAAACATAAAATTATTAAAGCTTAAATCACACATTGTTTCAAAATAATTTGCAGTGGGAAACTTAAAACCCCACTCTCACTACAGGACAGATCATTGGGACAGAAACTAATTAGAGAAATAATGACACAGAGATCCTAAATAAAATGGAACTAATAGTTGTAAGCAGATCTTTCACTAAAACAAAAAAGAGTATATCTTCTTCTCAGCACCCCAGAGAACCTTCTCTAAAATTGAACGTATAGCTGGCCACAAAGAAAGCCTCCACAGACAGAACAAGATTGAAATGAACACTGTTATTCTATCAGACCACCATGGTTTAAAACTAGACCTCAACAACAACAGAAATAACAAAAATCCTACATGGAAACAAAGCAACTCTCTACTAAAAAACAACTGGGTCAGGGAAGAAATAAAGAAATTAAAGACTTCCTAGAATTCAATGAAAATGAAGGCACAACTTACCCAAACTTATGGGACACAATGAAAGCCATGCTAAGAGGAAGGTTCATAGCACTAAGTGCCTTCATAAAGATATTCAAGGCATCTCAAGCAACTTTACTGCACACCTGAAAGCCTTAGAAAAATAAGAAACTGTCACAGCCAATAGGAGTAGACATCCAGAAATAATCAAACACACAGCTGAAATCAATGAATTAGAAACAAAGAGAAAAATTCAAAGAATCAACGAAACCAAAAGCTGTTTTTTGAGAAAATCTATAAGATATACAAACCCTTAGCCAAACTAACTAAAAAGCAGAGAGACACTATCCCAATCAACAAAATAAGAAATATAAAGGGGGGCATAACAAAAAACACCAAGGAAATCCAAATAATTATTATGTCTTACTTCAAAAGCATATACACCACAAAATTTGAAAATCTAAATGAAATGAAGCATTTTTTTGATTGATTCTGCTTACCAAAGCTGATTCAAGAACAAATAAATAAGTTAAATAGTCCTATATCCCGTAAGGAAACATAAGCAGTCATCAAAACTCTCTCATCCAAAAAAAAAAAAAAAAAGAAAAAAAGCACAGAGCCAGATGATTTCAGTGCAGAGTTCACCCAGACCTTGAAATAAAATCTAACACTAATACTCTTCAAACTATTTCACAAAATAGAAACAGAAGAAACACACATTAGCAAACTCATTCTATGAAGCCACAGTCAACTTGATACCTAAACCTCACAAGACCCAACAAAGAACGAGAATTCAGGCAAATCTCCCTTATGTACATTGATGCAAAAATATTCAACAAAATACTGTCAAGCTTAATCAATGATCACATCCAATAGATCATCCGCTATGACCAAGTAGGCTTCATCCCAGATAGCAGTGGTGGTTCAATATATGGAAATGCATCAATGTAATCCACCATAAATACAAAATGAAAGATGCCTTAGATGCCAAAAAGAGATTTGATAAAATCCAACCCTCATTCATATTTAAAGTTCTGGATAGATCAGGGATAAAAGGCACATACTTAAATATAGTAAAGGCAATATATAACAAGCTGACAGCAAACATCAAACTAAATGGAGAGAACATTAAATCAATCCCACTCAAACCAGGGAGAAAGCAAGAATGCCTCCTCTCTCCATATATCTTCAACATAGTACTTGAAGTCCTTGCTAAAACAATAAGACAATTAAAGGAGATCAAGGGGATTCAAATCAGAAAAGAAGAAATTAAATTATCACTATTTGCAGATTATATGATAGTATGCATTGATGACCCCAAAAAATCTTCCAGGGAACACCTACACCTAAAAAACACCTTCAGTGAAGTGGCTGGATACAAATTAACTAAAAAAAACTTAATAACCCTCCTGTATACAAAAGACAAAAGGGCTGAGAACAGAATTAGAGAAATACCCTTCACAAAAGCCACACACACACACAGAAACAACGTAAAGTATATTGCTGAAACTCTAGCCAAGCAAGTGAAATACTTGTATGGAGGAAAAAAACAAACAAACAAACAAAAAAAAACAACAACAACAAAGAAGATGGCGGCGCCGGGAAGACTCTCATTCTGAGCAGCAGCAGCAGGATCAGCACAGTGACCAGCAATGAGAACTCACTGCCATAAAACACAGTCATTGTGTTTCCCAGGTGAGAGGATACTCCACGGTGGGGGATTCAATCAGCTTTTAACTCACCCAGCTAAACCACAGAAGAGATCCTGGTTCCGCCAAATGCTTGGCTGCCAGCCACCAGCCCCAGCCCCAGCCCAGAGCCATAAGCCAGTGTCTCTGTCTCTGGTTATGGTCCCAGACTGAACCGTGCGCACCACACTCTCAGAGACTGGAACTTTCAGTCGAGAGATAATCCCACGGAACAGGAAACGATTGGGACCGACTATAGGTCACCCAGACATCCCCTTGAAAAGACTCGGGTTCCACGGGCGCCCCAGGAGCCAGCCCAGAGCCAGAGCCAGGGACCCAGGCTCCTGCACAGAGCCCTGCCTGCCTGCGCACCTGATTCGCCGCCTGAGATAGAACTGTGGGTACCAGGGCACCAACGAATGAGTTTCACTGTCCGGTGCAAACACATAGGGAGGGAAACGGCTGGTCTGATCTCAGAGCACTCAGCCGAAACCCCCACCCCGAAAAGGTCTCGGGAAAATTACCCAGTTTAGCCAGACACCCAGGCTCCCAAAGGCTGGAAAGGCAGACACAGGCAGTTTCTGCGCACCAGACAGCTGGCGGAGACTGAGCCACCATCACTCAGCTGTGCTCCAGACACAGGCAGTTTCTGCGGCCAGCCAGCTGGCGGAGACTGAGCAGTGCACACCAGTGGGCAAAAAAAGAGACTGGGAGTCCCAGTCTCCAGAGAATCCACAGGGAAGGAAGAAAACTGTACTAACTTAAATAACCCAATTCTTCCCTGGAAAAAGGAGACTGGCGGGGCCGAGCCGCCATCACTCAGCTGTGCTCCAGACACAGGCACAAACAGTTGCTGCGCACCAGATGTCCAACTGGGTCACAGCAGCTGATCATTAAATTTACAGCAAGAAACTCAGAAACAGGGCAGCTGTGCTCAGGACTTCCCTGGGTGAGAGGAGAACCCTCTCGACTAACAAAGACCACAGTTAACACTCAGGTCTCTATCCCTGAGGTGAGCAGCAGCAACTCCTGAAAAAAACGCCAGCCATCCAGGGACTATACACAAAAAGCTGAGAAGACATCCTTCAGGAAAATCCAGCTTTCTGCAAAAGGGATTCTCTCCACCACAGGATCCCCAGGAACCACCAGAAAATAACCCCAAACACCTAAGATAGCACAGTGGGTAGAGGCCAGCGTAAAAGCTGAAGCAACAAAAGACAGATCAATATGGCATCTCCAGAACCCAGTTACCCAGGGGAAAGTAGCCCTGGACACCCCAGCATAACTGAAATTAAAGAGGATGACCTAACAACTATGCTCATGAAGATGATAACAGAGGAAACAAATAAGATACGTAAAGACATAGAGGAAGATAAACTCAAACAGAATATTGCCATCCGTAAAGAAATAGAGGAAGCTGCAGCCAAACAGTTTATGACCTTTAGAAAGGAAATGCTTAAAGCACTGAATGAAATAAAAGAAACAGAGTTGAAGGAACTAAAAGAAAAACAGGAAAGTACAATCAGACAGGTGAAGGAAGTAAACAAAACAACTCAAGACCTGAAGATAGAACTGGAAAAATTAAAGAAAACACAAATGGAGGAAATAATAGAGAGGAAGAATTTAGGGAAGAAAACAGGAACTACAGAGGAAAGCATAACCAATAGACTACAAGAGATGGAAGAAAAAAATCTCAGGTGTAGAAGATACAATGGAAGAAATTGATGTATCTGTCAAAGAAAATGTTAAATCCAAATAATTCCTGACACAGACCGTTCAAGAAATCCAAGACAATATGGAAAGACAAAACCTAAGAATAATAGGTATAGAGGAAAAAGAAGACTCCCTTCTCCAAGGCCCAGAAAATATTTTCAACAAAATCATTGAAGAAAATTTCCACAAGTTAAAGGAGAAGCCAATAAGAATACATGAGGCCTACAGAACACCCAACAATTTTGACCAGAAAAGAAAATCCTCCCGCCACATAATAATCAAAACATTAAGTATACAGAACAAAGAAAGAATACTAAAAGCTGCAAGGAAAAAAGGCCATGTAACATATAATGGCAAACCCATTAGCATCACACCTGACTTTTCAACAGAGACTATGAAAGCCAGAAGGGCCTGGATGGATATCATGCAGACCCTAAGAGAACACAGATGTCAGCCCAGGCTACTTTACCCCGCAAAACTCTCAGTCCTCATAGACAGAGAAAACAAGATATTCAATGACAAAAACAAATTTCAACAATACCTACACACAAATCCAGCATTACAGAAGACACTGGAAGGGAAAATACAACCCAAGAAAATTAGCTTCTTTCAAGAAAACACAGGAAATAATTAACCTTACTACAGTAAAACAAAAAGCAACCAAGCACACAACCTGATGACCACAGCCAACATCAAAATCAAGGGATCTAACAGCCACTGATCATTAATCTCTCTCAACATCAATGGACTCAACTCTACAGTAAAAAGACACAGATTAACAGAGTGGATACGTAAACAAAACCCAGCAATCTGTTGCATACAAGAAACACACCTAAGACACAAACATAGACATTACCTGAGGGTAAAGGGTTGGAAGACGACTTTCCAAGCAAACAGACCCAAGAAGCAAGCAGGAGTAGCCATTCTAATAGCTGATAAAATAGACTTTCTACCAAAATTAATAAAAAGAGATGGGGAAGGATATTTCATACTCATCAAGGGAAAATTCCACCAGGAAGACATCACAATCCTGAACATCTATGCCTCCAATACAAGAGCACCCACATATGTTAAAGAAATATTGATAAAATTTAAACCACATATAGATCCCCAAACATTAATAGTGGGAGACTTCAACACCCCACTCTCAACAAAAGACAGGTCAACAAAACAGAAATTAAAGAAACAATGTCTCTGACAGAGGTCATGAATCAAATGGACCTCACAGACATTTACAGAACTTTACACCCAAACACAAAAGAATTTACTTTCTTCTCAGCACCTCATGGAACCTTCTCCAAAATAGACCATATAGTTGGTCACAAAGCAAGCCTCAACAGATACAAGAAGATTGAAATAATCCTTTGTATCTTGTCTGATCAAAATGGAATAAAGCTGAACCTCAACAATAACAGAAATAGCAAAAAGCCTACACACATGGAAACTGAACAACTTGTTACTAAATGACAGCTGGGTCAGGGAAGAAATAAAGAAAGAAATTAAAGTCTTTCTAGAAATCAATGAAAATAAAGACACAACACACCCAAACTTGTGGGACACAATGAAAGCAGTGATAAGAGGAAAGTTCATAGCACTAAGTCTTCTTCCTTCAAGAAGAAATTCGAGACAGCTCAATCAAGCAACTTAATGGCTCACTTAAAAACCCTAGAAAAAGAAGAAGCAGACACACCAAGAAGGAGTAGATGGCTGGAAATAATCAAACTCAGGACTAAAATCAATCAATTGGAAACAAATAAAACAATTCAAAGAATCAATGAAACCAAGAGCTGGTTCTTTGAGAAAATCAAGAAGATCGACAAACCCTTAGCCAAGCTAACTGAAAGGCAGAGAGACACCACCCAAATCAACAAAATCAGAAATGAAAAGGGGGACATAACTACAGACACTGAGGAAATCCAAACAATCATTATTAGAACTTACTTCAAAAGTCTATATGCCACAAAATTTGAAAATCTAAATGAAATGGACAATTTTCTTGATCGATTTTACTTACCAAAGCAGAATCTGGACCAGGTAAATCAACTAAATAATCCTATCTCCACCAAAGAAATAGAAGCAGTCATCAAAAGTCTCCCATCCAAAAAAAGCCCAGGACCAGATGGCTTCATTGCAGAATTCTACCAGACCTTTAAAGAAGAGCTAACACCAATTCTCTTCAAACTATTCCACAAAATAGAAACAGAAGGAACATTACCAAACTCATTCTATGAAGCCACAGTCACCTTGGTACCTAAACCTCACAAAGACTCAACAAAGAAAGAGAATTTCAGGCCAATCTTTCTTATGAATACTGATGCAAAAATACTTAACAAAATACTTGCAACCCGAACCCAAGAACACATCAAAGATATTATCCACTATGACCAAGTAGTCTTCATCCGAGGTATTCATGGGTGGTTCAATATACGGAAATCCATCAATGTGATCCATCATGTTAACAAACTGAAAGAAAAAAAAACCACATGATAATCTCCTTAGATGCTGAAAAAGCATTTGACAAAATCCAACATCCATTCATGTTTAAAATACTGGAGAGATCAGGGATACAAGGCACATATCTAAACATAGTAAAGGCGATATACAGCAAGCCTATAGCCAACATCAAACTGAACGAAGAGAAACTTAAAGCAATCCCACTGAAATCAGGGACAAGACAAGGCTGCCCACTCTCTCCATATCTCTTCAACATAGTGCTGGAAGTCCTTGCTAGAGCAATAAGACAGTTGAAGGAGATCAAGGTGATACAGATTAGAAAAGAAGAATTCAAATTATCACTATTTGCAGATGATAAGATAGTATACATGAGTCACTCCAAAAACTCTACCAGGGAACTCCTACAGCTGATAAACACCTTCAGCAAAGTGGCCGGATACAAAATTAACTAAAAAAATCAGTAGCACTCCTGTATACAAAAGACAAAAGGGCTGAGAAAGAAATTAGGGAAACAACACCCTTCATAATAGCCACAAATGACATAAAGTACCTAGGTGTAACCCTAACCAAGCAAGTAAAAAACTTGTATGAAAAAAAAATTTCAAGTCTCTGAAGAAAGAACAGAAGAAGATATGAGATGGAAAGATCTCCCATGCTCATGGCTTGGCAGGATTAACATAGTAAAAATGGCCATCTTACCAAAAGCAATCTACAGATTTTATGCAATTCCCATCAAATTGCCAACACAATTCTTTACAGACCTGGAAAGAAAAATTCTCAACTTCATATGGAATAACAAGAAACCCAGAATTGCTAAAACAATCCTCTACAATAAAAGATCTTCAGGAGGTATCTCCATCCCTGATCTCAAGCTGTACTGTAGAGCAACAGTTATAAAAACAGCATGGTACTGGTATAGAAACAGAATGGTGGATCAATGGAACAGAACAGAAGATCCAGAAATAAACCCACACACTTATGGACACCTGATTTTTGACAAAGGTGCCAAAAACATACAATGGAAAAAAGATTGCATCTTCAACAAATGGTGCTGGTCTAACTGGATGTCTACATGTAGAAAAATGAAAATAGATCCATACTTATCACCCTGCACAAAACTGAAGTCCAAGTGGATCAAAGACCTCAACATAAAACCAGACACATTAAATCGGCTAGAAAAAAAGTGGGAATACCCTAGAACTCATTGGTACAGGAGAGAACTTTCTGAACAGAACACCAACAGCACAGTCTCTGAGAGCAACAATCAATAAATTGGACCTCCTGAAACGGAAAAGCTTCTGTAAAGCAAAGGATACTGTCATCAAAACAAAGCGACTGCCTACACATTGGGAAAGAATCTTCACCAACCCTTTATCTGACAGAAGACTCATATCCAGTATATATAAAGAACTAAAGAAGCTGAAAAGTAGCAAACCAAGTAATCCACGTGAAAAATGGGGAACAGAGCTAAAGAGAGAATTCTCTGTAGAGGAATATCGAATGGCAGAGAAGCATTTAAAGAAATGCTCAACCTCATTAGCCATTAGGGAAATGCAAATCAAAACAACCCTGAGATTTCACCTTACAGCCATCAGAATGGCCAAGATGAAAAACTCAAGTGACAACACATGCTGGAGAGGTTGTGGAGAAAGGGGAACCCTTCTCCACTCCTGGTGGGAATGTAAACTTGTACAACCACTCTGGAAATCAATCTGGCACTTTCTCAGAAAACTAGGAATAGCTTTTCCTCAAGATCCAGCCATACCACTCCTAAGCATATACCCAAAACAGGCTTAAGTACACAATAAGGACATTTGCTCAACCATGTTTGTAGCAGCTTTATTTGTAATAGCCAGAAGCTAGAAACAGCCCAGATGCCCCTCAACTGAAGAATGGATGCAGAAATTGTGGTACATCTATACAATGTAGTATTATTCAGCAGTGAAATATAAGGAAATCATGCTATTTGCAGGTAAATGGTGGGACCTGGAAATGATCATCCTGAGTGAGTTGTCCCAGAAGCAAAAAGACACGCATGGTATATACTCACTCATATAAACATACAACATAGAATAAACCCACTAAAATCTGTACATCTAAACAAACTAAGCAAAAGAGAGGACCCTAACTAAAACGCTCAATCCCCATCCTGAAAGGCAAAGAGGATGGACATCAGAAGAAAAAGAAAACAGGAAACAACCTAGGAACCTGCTACAGAGGGCCTCTGAAAGCCAGAAGAAGAAAACAGGAAACAACTTAGGAACCTGCCACAGAGGGCATCTGAAAGCCTCTGCCCTGCAGACTATCAAAACAGATGCTGAGCCTGATGCCCAACTGGCGGGCAGAGTGAATGGAATTTTATGTAAGAAGTGGGAAATATCAAGAGCTAGAGAAAACAGGAACTCCACAAGGAGAGTAACAGAACAAGAAAATTTGAACACAGGGAACTTCCCAAAGACTCATACTCCAACCAAGGTCTATTCATGGAGATAACCTAGAACCCCTGACGTTTAGTGTCCAAGTGGCTTACATATTGATGGAAAGTGGGACTGCCTCTGACATAAACTGATTGGCCTGCTCTTTGATCACCTCCCTTTGAGGGAGGAGCAGCCTTACCAGGCTACAGAAGAAGACAATACAGCCATTCCTGATGTGATCTGACAGACTAAGATCAGAAGGAAGGAGAGGATGACCTCCCCTATCAGTGGTCGTGGGGAGGAGCATGCATGAAGAAAGGGGAGGTAGGGTGGGATCGGGAGGGGAGGAGGGAGGGTCTTATGGGGGGGATACAAAATGAATAAAGTGTAATTAATAATAATAATAATAATAATAATAATAATAATAATAAAGAAAGAAAGAAAAAAAACAAAACAAAAAAACAAACTTCAAGTGTCTGAAGAAAGAAATTAAAGAAGATATCAGAAGATGGAAATAACTCCCATGCCCATGGCTCAGTAAGATTCCTATAGTGAAAATAGCCATCTTACCAATACCAATCTACAGATTCAATGCGATTCCCATCAAATTACCATCATAATTCTTTACAGACCTTGAAAGAAGATTCTCAACTTTATATGCAATAACAACAACAAAGAAAAAAAACATAAGAGCTAAACCACTCCTTTACAATAAATGATATCCTGCAGGTATCTCTATCTCTTATCTCAAGCTGGAGTATAGAGCAACAGTTATAAAAACTGCATGGTACTTGTATGCTAACATAATGTTGGATCAATGGAATTGAATTATAAACTCAGAAATAAACACATATACCTATGGACACCTTATTTTTAATGAAGAAGTCAAAACCATACAATGGAAAAATGATAGCATCTTTAACAAATGGGTCTGGTCTAACTGAATGTCTACATGTAGAAAAATGAAAATAGACCTATATCTATCACCCTTCACAAAATTAAAGTGCAAGTGGATCAAAGATATCAACATAAAATTAGACAAACTAAATCTATTGGAAGAAAAATTGAGGAAGGGCTTGGAACTCATTGGCAAAGGAGACAATTCCCTGAACAGAACACCAACAGGTCAGACTCTTAGATCTACGTTTAATAAAAGGGACCTCATAAAATGGAAAAAAAAATTGTAAAGCAAAGAACACTGTCAACAGAATAGGACAGCCTTCAGAATTGAAAAAGATCTTCACCAACACTTCATCCAATAGAAGGCTAATATCCAGATTATATAAAGAAGTCAAGAAATTAGACACCAATATATCATATAATTCAGTTTAAATAATGCAATACTAGCTAAACAGTGAATTTTCAACAGAGGAATATCAAATGGAAAACAAACACTTAAAAATTGCTCAACATTCGTAGTCCTCAGAGAAATGCAAATCAAAACAACTCTGAAATTCCATCTTACATCAATCAGAAAGGCAAAGACCAAAAACACAAGTGACAAAACATGCTGGAGATGATGTGGAGAAAAGGGAAACCTCCTCCATTGCTGATGGGAGTACAAACTTGAAAAATTGATTGGAAATCAATCTGATGCTTTCTCAAAAATATGGGAATAGTACTACCTCCAGAGCCAGCTATACCACTCCTGAGTATATGCCTAAATGATACCCCACCATTCAGCAAGGTCACTTGCTCAAACATGTTTATAGCAGTTTTATTCATAATAGCCAAAATCTAGAAACAACCTAGATGTTCCTCAAAGGAGAAATGAATGCAAAAATTGTGGCACATTTAAACAATGGAATACTACTCTGCTATTAAAAAAAGAAAATCATGAAAATTTCAGGCAAATGGATGGAAGTGCAAAAGATTATCCTGTGTGAGGTAACCCAGAAACACAAAGACACCCTTGGTATATACTCTGTACATCTTTTTAAATTGGGATATATCATTTGTGTCTAATTTCTTAAGTTCTTTAAATATTTTATATTAGTCCTTTGTCAGATGTAGGGTTGGCGAAGATCCTTTCCCAGTGTTGACTGAATTTTCTTTTATTGACAATGTCTTTTGCCTTACAGAATATCATTGTGAGGTAAAACAGTACAGAAAGACAAGCATGGTATACAAACACTTATAAATGGATATTAGCTGTATAATATAGGATAGTTATATTAAAATCTACAGACGCAAAGAAACTAAACACCAAGGAGGAACCTAGGGAGGATGCTCAAATCTCATTCAGAATGGAAAACTGGACAGACTCCACAAGATGTGAAAGAGAGGAAAAAAAATGGGAGCCTACTATAGAGGTTCTTCTGAAAGGCTACACCTAACAGGGGATAGAAGCAGATGCTGAGGCTCACAGTGAAACTTTGGGCACAGCACAGGGAGTCTTATGAAAAAAGAGGGAGACAAGAATAGAAGGATATGGACGGGATAGGAGCCCCATAATGAGACCAAAAAACCTAAATGGTGGGATCTAGAAAAGATAATTCTGAGTGAGGTATACCAGAAGGAGAAAGACACACATGGTATATACTCACTCATATAGTCCTATAAGATATGATAAACGTAATGAAATCTGTACACCTAAAGAAGATAAACAAGAAAGAGGACCCAGGGTAAGATGATCAAGCCTCACTTAGAAAAACAAATGGTAGATGCATTGGACTTAGGAGAAAACAAGTAACAGGACAGGAGCCCACCACAGAGGGCCTCTGAAAGACTCTACCTAGCAGTGTATCAAAGCAGATACTAAGACTCATAACCAAACCTTCGGAAGAGTGCAGGGAACCATATGAAAGAAGGGGGAGTTTGTATGACATGGACAGGATAGGAGCTCCACCAAATATATCTGGGCACAGGGGGCTTTTCTGAGACTGACACTCCACCAAGGACCATGTATGGATATAACCTAGAACCTCTGTAAGGGGAACAGGGACTATTTCTGACAGGAACTCAATGGCAGACTCTTTGACCTTCCCAACCGTCAAGGGAGGAGCAGTCTTGCTAGGCCACAGAGGAGGACATTGCAGCCAGTCCTGAAGATACCTGATAAACGAGAGTCAGATGAAAGGGGAGGAGGTCCTCCCCAATCAATGGACTTGGAAAGGGGCAGGGAGGAGATGAGGGTGGGAGGGACGGTTTGGGAGGGAATGAGGGAGCGGGATACAGCCGGGATACAGAGTTAATAAAATGTAACTAATAAAAAATAATAAAGAAAGAAAAGAAAAATAATCTGAGTCCAGAGGCTCCTGCAGAGACTAATGCACTAACCAAGGACTATGCACAGAGAGGACCTAGACCCCCTGCTCAGAACTAGCTGATTGGCAGCTCAGTCTCTGTGTGGTCACCGAGTAAGGGGAGCAGGGACTGCCTCTGTCATGAGGTTGTCTTTTTGTTCTTTGATCACTTGCCATTGGCAATGCAGTCTTGCATGGCCACAGAGGAAGAGGATATAGACAGTCCTGATGAGACTTGATAAGCTATGGGCAGATGTCAGAGGAAGAGATCTCCCCCTTTGCAGTGGACTAGGGGAAGGGGATAGGTAGGGAGAGGGAGGGGGAACTGGGAGGAGTTGAGGTAGGGGACTTCAATTGTGACATATAATGAATATATTGTAAAAAAATAAAATTAAAAAATGAAAAGAACTAGGTATATTTTATTTCAGCTTTTAATTGATTTCTCTCAAATAACTAAGGTAATACTGTTCTTTATCTACCCTTATTAGATTGTACCTTCAAAATTATCTTCAGTTATTATTCTTATTCAAATGTTTTTTTTTTCAAAATTTGTTTTTCTCCACACAACCAAGAATAAGTACAGAACATGTATGCTTTACTTCATACAAAATGTGTATAGCTTCATATTGTTCCTTTCTAGAAAATCCAGTGGGTGATTATGTTAAACATATACTTGATAGTTAAATTTAATTTATATAAATGGCTTCATGCTTCAATGCTGTTTACTATTTGGTACAAGTAAATACAGTTTAGGGTGTAGGTACTAAACATAATGTGTACCTAATATATTTCTGTCTTTTATTTCATTAAAATATTTTGTCTTTTGTTTTTATTAAACAGAAACCAAATTGTCCTCGTTCTGAAATTTTTAAGTCACTTCCTCCATCCTTCTGAAGCTACACTATTGTTAATTTCAAAACATAAGGGTGGAATAGGAGGCAGTACAATGGCTTTTGCTCTAAAGGGAGAAGTACTAAATTTTAAAGCAATTGTAAGTAAGCTGTATTTATTTTGTATACTTTCCATCCTGTTCCCCAGCCCCTGAACTGTCACATCATGATTATTCTTCCCTGTTTTGTTTCTGTTCTGCTCTTAGTCCTTAGATCATAACTTTGCCATCAAACATTGTTTTCTGGTGAGGGCACTGAAATGTGATCGTTGATTCAACAATTTTTTTCTGCTATAGGCACATCACCTTTTAATATATATGTATTTAGTGTATGTGCATGAACATACACGTATTAATGCATGCACATTTATGTTGGCACACTTGTGCCACAAGCATGATGGAGGTTAGAGAAAATTTGCAGGAGACAACTCTCTCTAATATGGACCTTTCAGATTGAAAACAGGTTAAAAGGCTGGGCAACAGGTACCTTTACATGTTCAATCATCTGTCTACTTGGACACTCATCTGTTTATCTGCAGTTTTTTTTATAGAGACAATCTATTGTACAGTTCATGGTAATGCTACATTTATTGAAGAATGAGGATGTTCTTGATTGAATTATATGTGTTCATATCTCTAACGACAGGGCAGAAATTCATTAGTACTCTTCTATAAAAATCTTGTTTAAATATCTGATGGCTTGTGGTAGGGCTATAGGAGAGGAACAATTCAATTCTATTTAAGGGACAGGCCACTGAGAGTTTGACCATACTCCAGTGAATATATAGATAACACAAATTCTGTTGCAAAGGTAGGGGATGGAAAAGGAAGTACTGGAAAATGAGTGTCATCAGTGTGCATGATGTGAAATTCCCAAAGAATTACTAAAATATTATGTTGAAAAATATTATTTATTACCATGTATATATGGTAAAGTCAAGCAAACTTTTTGCCAGGATTCTGTGTAAAATAATATATAAATATATAGATATATAAATATATATTATACACAGAATATATATAAATATATAAATATATATTATACACAGAATATATATATTTAATATATATATAAGTATATATATATATATATATATATATATATTTAAAAAGATGATACATTTGAGTGTGCAAGGCCAGAGTATAAAATACAAAGAATGATTCAAAATTATGAAGTGGTAGTTATATATAAGAAGAAAACACCAAAGAAGTTCACATGGATAGACTAACTTAATAGACAGTGATGCCCCAAGGAGGTTATTATTTCTTTCTATTACATGTTGTTGTCTTTTACTTTTCTCTTTAGTAATGAACACTTGACATTTCCCAATTCTGGCACATACGTTCTCTGAAACAGTGTCACGTTCATTCTATGACATAATATCATATATATTCCTCTGAAAAAAGTGTATTACTTTATCACATGTAGTACAATGACGTGGCTGATTTTATCACTTCATTAACCTCAATACAGGGGAGAAAATCTGGAAACTGAATGCCTGAATGCTATGCAGGCTAAATACATCTCCCTCTTCCCAGGTCAATGGGAAGTAGATAACATAATAATGGAGAAAATATTTAAGACAATAACACATTTTATATCTGTAAAATTTGTAGAATTTTTATACAGAGATTTTTATTTTATATATGTACTTTCATTTACCATGCCATTGTAACCATCTCAATATGAATATGCACATTTTACAAATATACCTGCTTTTGTCTTAGGTGATAGATAAAAATCACTAATATATATATATATATATATATATATATACATATATATTACAATTCACAGATAGAGAAAATCTCTGATTCCTTATGAAATCATTAATTATTCATTCATGAAATTAGTTTGAAGGAAATCAACTTAAGAGACATTTAAAACATATTTTAATTATTATCACATTATTGTGACTTAAGTAAATACATTTTATATTATCTGAATTTTAATCATAAATTAATTTTGAGGGAAAGAATGTTATTATGTTTTATAATAATTAAGTGGACATTAGGTTTTTGACTAGTTCATAAATTTAAGATGAAATAAAAATAGATATTCTGGGTTTTGAAATTATTATATTGTGTTTTTTTAACTTTAGGAGATTCTAAAATATAAAGTTCCATGTTATCAAAGGAAAGAAGTCACAGTGGATGTGAAAAACCCCTTCCCAACGGGTGGAGAGTTTCGGTAAGTTATTGTTTTAATGTAAATTTATTACAGTTCATTATATTCAAGAAAAATGAGTAAATGTCTGTTCCTCTTTAAAAAATGATTTATCTCAGGAGAAATTGTATGTACTAAACTTTCTATGAACCTAAAAGTACCAGCAATTAAAATAGATCAAATTTAGAATTCAAAGTCATGTATATTGTGACAGAAACTATCAATATAATATAAAATGCTTTGCATTTAGCATTTGATAATTTATTAGATATTATTTGGCAGTATGCAACATTTTGAATGACAGTATGTTCAAGCTTTTAAAGGTTTATTATCAGTAATATCACTCATGATTGATTAAACAAAGCTAATTTAATTGAAATAGTTATTAAGCAATTGATGATTTTTATATCTACATAAAGTTGAATTTATTGTTGTTCTCTTCAGCAACTTTTTCATATCTTTTTTTTAGTCTCTAGATCCAGAATTTCCTCCTGGTTATTTTTAATAATCTTTATTGATGTTTTATATTTGATGCTACATTGACCTAATATTTTCTTTTATTTCTTTAATGTATTTCTGTAGTTCTTGAAAGGTATGTGTAATAACAAATTTGAATTTGTTTCCTGTTAAATCTGATATCTGGGGCATAGACAGTATCAGTCACTCATTTCCCCTTCTGTTTGTTTATATGTTTCATAGTTTTTCAATTACCAGCTTTAAATATTTTTCTTCTTTTTTATTATTATTTTTATTAATTACACTTTATTCACTTTGTATCTCCCCATAATTCCCTCCTTCCTCCCCTCCCAACCCCACCCTACCACCCCTCCTTCACGAATGCCCCTCCCCAAGTCCACTGATAGGGGAGGTCCTCCTCTCCTTCCTTTTGATCTTAGTCTATCAAATCTCATCAGGAGTGGCTGCATTGTCATCTTCTGTGGCCTGGAAAGAGTGATCCCCCCTCAGGGGGAGGTGATCAAAGATCAGGCCAATCAGATTATGTCAGAGGCAGGCCCTCTTCTCATTACTATGTAACCCACTTGGACACTAAAATGCCATGGGCTACGTCTGTGCAGGTGTTCTAAGTTATCTCCATGCATGGTACTTGGTTGGAGAATGAGTCTCTGGGAAGACCCCTGTGTTCAAATTTCTGGTTCTATTGCTCTCCTTATGGAGTTCCTGTCCTCTCCAGGTCTTAATATTTCCCACTTCTTACATAAAGTTCCATGCACATTGCCCAACAGTTGGCCATAAGTCTCAGCATCTGCTTTGATAGTATGCAGGGCAGAGCCTTTCAGAGGCCCTCCATGGCGGGTTTCTAGCTTGTTTCCTGTTTTCTTCTTCTTCTGATGTCCATCCTCTTTGCCTTTCGGAATGGCGATTGAGCATTTTAGTCAGGATCCTCTCTCTTGATTTCATGATTTCCTTATTCTTCATTGCTGAGTAATATTCCATTGTGTCGATGTACCACAATTTCTGCATCCATCCTTCAGTTGAGGGACATCTGGGCTGTCTCCAGCTTCTGGTTATTACAAGTAAAGCTGCTATAAACATGGTTGAGCAAATGTCCTCATTGTTTACTTGAGCCTCTTTTGGATATATGCATAGGAGTGGTATGGCTGGGTCTTGAGGAAGCGTTATTCCTAGTTGTCTTAGAAAGCGCCAGATTGATTTCCAGAGTGGTTGTACCAGTTTACATTCCCACCAGAAGTGAAGGAGGGTTCCCCTTTGTCCACAGCCTCTCCAGCATGTGTTGTCACTCGAGTTTTTCATCTTGGCCATTCTGATGGGTGCAAGGTAAAATCTCAGGGTTGTTTTGATTTGCATTTCCCTTATGACTAAGGATGTTGAACATTTCCTTAAGTGTTTCTCTGCTATTTGTTATTTCTCTACAGATAATTCTCTGTTTAGCTCTGTTCCCCACTTTTTAATTGTATTACTTGGTTTTGCTGCTTTTCAGCTTCTTTAGTTCTTTATATATACTGGATATTAGAGTGTAGCAGAAGTTATACAATCAAAATAGTAAAAATACACTGAAAAAATAATTTAAAGCAGAGATAGAAGTAGCTGATGGGCAGCCCAGGCTTTAATATTTTTCCCTTTTTTTATTATTTAATTATTTATTTTATTTTATTTTTCTTTTTAGTTACATTTTGTTAACTCTGTGTCCCAGCTGTATCCCGCTCCCTCATTCCCTCCCCAACCCCACACTCCCTCCCTGGTCTCCTCCCTGCCCCTTTCCAAGTCCCCTGATAGGGGAGGACCTCCTCCCCTTTCATCTGACCCTGTTTTATCAGGTATCTTCATGGCTGGCTGCAAAGTCCTCCTCTGTGGCCTAACAGACTGCTCCTCCCCTGGGGGGGGGTGTCAAACAGCCTGCCCTTGAGATCCTGTTAGAAATAGTCCGTGTTCCCCTCACTTTGGAAAACTACTTGGTTACTGAGCTACCACAGGCCACATCCGAGCAGAAGTTCTAGGTTATATCCATAGATGGTCCGTGGTTGAGTGTCAGTCTCAGAAAAGACCCTGTGCCCAGATATATTTGGTCCTTGTAGAGCTCCTATCCTTTCCATATCATACTAACTTCCCTTCTTTCATATGATTCCCTGCACTCTGCCGAGGGTTTGGTTATGAGTCTTAGTGTCTGCTTTGAAACACTGCTAGGTAGAGTCTTTCAGATGCCTTTTGTGGTAGACTCCTGTCATAAGTTCAATGCACATCCCATTTGTCTTTCTAAATGAGGATTAATCACCTTCGCCTGTGTCCACTTTCTTGATTATCTTCTATAGGTGTGTAGATTTCATTATGTTTATCATGTCTTGTAGCTCTATATAAGCGAGTATATACCAAGTTTGTCTTTCTCCTTCTGGGATACTTCACTCAGAATGATCTTTTCTAGATCCCACCACTTGCCTGCAAATTTCATGATTTCCTCCTTTTTGATTGCTGAGTAGTATTCCCTTTTTATTTATTTTTAAATTTATTACAATTTTTTCACTTTGTATCTCAGCTGTAGCCCTTTCTCTCATCCCCTACCACTCACCTTCCATCCTTCCTCTCCTCCAAAATCTCTGCCCACTGATAGGGGAGGTCCTCCTTCCTTTCCATCTGACTCTAGCCTATCAGGTATCATCAGGACTGGCCACAGTGTTTTCCTCTGTGGCCTGGTAAGGCTGCTGCCCCATCAGGGGGAGGTGATCAAAGAGCCAGCCACTGAGTTCATGTCAGAGACAGTCCCTATTCCCCTTACTACGGAACCTACTTGGTTACTGAGCTGCCATGGGCTACATCTGTGTAGGGGGTGAAAAACCACATGATCATCTTTTTTAATGTAAAAAAAAAAAAAACATTTGCCAAAATCCAAAATCCATTCCTGCTTAAAGTCTTGGAGAGATCAGGGATAAAAGGCACATACCTAAATATAGTAAAGACACTGTATGGCAAGATTATAGTCAACATCAAACTAAACAGAGAGAAACTTAAATCAATTCCACTGAAATCAGGGACAAGGTAAGACTTCCCATTCTCTTCTTATCTCTTCAACATAGTACTTGAAGACCTACCTAGAAAAACAAGACAACTAAAGGAGATCAAGGGAATACAAATCAGAGAGGAAGAAGTAATTTTTTTAAAATAGTGTATTTTCATTATTTTGATTATATACCCTCCACTCCTTTAAGTCCTCTTAAATTCTCCCTACCTACACAACTTTATGTTCTAACAACAAAAGAAAAACAAAGATTCAGATTAAAGTAAACAAAATATACCAAACTAAATCAAACCAACAAAAAACTTAAAAAGTGCAGAAAAAGAGAGTTGTGTTGGCCACTTACTTGTGACCATGATTTTATCTGGCTTGGACAAGTGCAGACATCATTGTTACAGTCTCTATGAGTTTATGTGTGCATCGTTCCTCTTTTCTCCAGAAGGCACTGTTTCAATGGTCCACCATCTCTACCTCTTGCAATTTTTCTGCCTCCTCTTCCACATAGATCCCTGAGACTTGATAAAGACATCCTGTCTAGGGCTGAGTGCTCTAGAGTCTCCTACCCTGAACATTGTGAAGTTGTGGGCCTGTGTCTTAAATCTCATCTACTGTAATGAGAAGCTTCTCTGGTAAATGCTGAGCAGTGTCCTGATGTATGAGTATAGTAATATGTCATTAGGAGTTGTTTTATTTATTTGTTCATTTTATTGCCACTATTGTGGTAGAATAATAGTAGTAGGTTTTTCCCTAGGGCTCATATCCTAATTTAGTCTCAGGTTCTTGGTTACTTTAGAAGTGCCAGCTATGGGTTCTATCTTATGCAGTGGGTCTTAAATCCAAACAAATAATGGTTGTTTACTCCAATAATATTTGTGTGACTATTGTACCAGTGTCTTTCAGGTAGTCACTCTTGTAGATTGCAGAGCTTGTAGCTGGTTAATACTGGTGTTTATTTTTCTCCTTAGGTAGCTTGGATAGTACCTTCCAGCAACATGAACACTAGTCAATAGGGGTGAAGTTCTTAACTGGGCACAAGCTTAACTTCATTGATGTAATAGTGATATCTTTAGCAATAGAGCCTTGCTGTCAGGTTCTGGAGACTAACTAATAACACTGGAAAAATGTTTTAATGTTTGGCAGAAAGATCTTTGTCACTGTTAGCCAATGTAAATGGGCTAGTAATGTGTACTTTAAACAGAATGTATATGTTTCATAGTTTCTATGAAAGATTCTGGACATATTTGAATAAGTATTATACACATTCTAAGTACTGGTTCTATCTCCCTAAGGCCTGTTTATTTATATTTCATGTTTATTAAATTTTTATTTATTTACTATTCATTATAATTTATTCACATTTTATTTTGATTAGCCTCCTCCCTCATCTCTCAGTCCCATTCTCTCTCCTTCTTCTCCCCTTAAGCCCCTTCCCTAGTCCAGTTATAGGGGAGGTCTTCTTCCCCTACTATCTGAGGCTAGCCTATCAGTTCTTATCAGGACCAGAAGCATCATCTTCCTCTGTGGCCTGATAAAGCAGCACCCACCACCCAGAAGAATGTGATCAAAGAGCTGGCTACTGAGTCCATGTCAGAGATAGCCCCAGTACCCACTACTAGGGAACCCACTAGGGAGACTGACCTGCCTTTGGGCTACATCTAAGCAGGGGTCTAAGTCCTCTCCATGCATGATAATTGGTTGGAGCATCAGTCTCTGCAGGACACCCTGCACCCAGATTTTTTTGGCTCTGTTGGTCTCCTTGCAGAGCTCCTGTCCCCTTCAGGTCTTTCTATATTCTCCTTTTTCCATAAGATTTCCTGCCCTTTGTCTAAAGTTTGTCTATGATTCTCAGTATCTGCTTCAATACCCTGCTGGGTAGAGAGGCCCTCTGTGGCAGGCGCCTGTGCCATTTGCTCTTATATTTTAATTTTAAACTAAAATATACCCTTGGTTATTTTGCCTGCCTGTATGACTGTATCTGTGGCCTGCAGAAGTGGGGAGTAAACCATTTGATTCCTGGAAAATCTAGTTACAGAAGTTTTTAAGCTATCATGTGGATGCTGGCAATTGAATCTCTGAAAGAATTGCTAACACTCTTAACCACTAATCCATTTCTTTATCCCTCCCTACACACCCACGATTTAAAATCTCTTATATCTAAGTTAACAAAATGCCTCAGTGGGTAAATGTAGTTATTGATAATCCTGACAACCTGAGTTTGATCCCTGTGTTCCACATGATAGAAGGAGAGGTTCAACTCCTTAACTGCAACCTTTAACTTCTACAGATACACATACACAAACACACACAACTCTCTCTCTCTCTCTCTCTCTCTCTCTCACACACACACACACACACACACACACACACACACACACACACATGCACACACACCCCTCACACACAGGGAGACTATGTCTCTTTTTTAAATTAAGTAACTTGTGTATATATATGTTGTAAAGGAAAAGTACTAAAATTTTTACTTCCAGCCACACATGGTGGCACATGCATTTTCTCAACACTTGGGAAGCAGAGGCTGGTCTGCAGACCAAGATATAGGACAGCCTCGGCTACACAGAGAAACCCTGTCTCAAACAACAGCAAAAACAAATGTTCACTCCCAAAGACCCTTCACCCCCTGGAAGGGTATTGTAAACTACTCTTCACACTAATTCAAATAAATTTATATGCTTTTAGATACCAGTTTTCCGTAGTAAGTGTCTGATGTTTTTTCTTACTCAGGGAGGGTGCAATTCCTTTCCTTGGGTTGATGCAGCATATCAGCAGGCCTACAACTTAATTTTTGTTCTTAGTTATTCAATCAACGTCCTCCATATGCCTTTTACCATGGCCTGAATTTGACTACAATTAGTAAAAATGAAGTTATGTCATTTTAAATATATCTGGCCTTTCTTTTCTTAAAGTCTACTTGTCTCCAGATATTTTTATCTTATATCTATCTCACAAGCTACTCATAGAGTGTACTTTTTTTTTCTGAGGAAATTACACATTTTATTTGCAGAGCTTTTAGTGGGAGAGAGCAATAATACCCTCAGAGTATGTGTACTTTTAATTTTGTTTTCTTATTTTGCTCTGATTTAATAAAGTTGTATATTTCTAAATGTACAGTCAGTTGAACTTTTTATGTATTCATCTTCATTACAGCCGAGTAATTTCCTCTCTCTGAATTTTCTTTTCCTAAATTAGGGAGTGTGGTGCTTCAAATAGGAATGGTCCCCATGGACTCATAGGGAGTGACATTATTTGAGGTGTGGTCTTGTTGGAGGAAAAGCCCACTGGTGGTGGGCTTTGAGGTCTCCTAGCTTTGCTGTCTGCTGATCCAGATGTAAAGCTCTTAGTTATCTCTCCAGCACTAGGATGACATTTTACTAAGTCCCTGAACTGTAAATCAGCCCCAATTAATTGTTTTTATTTTCTTTGTAAGAGTTGCTATGAACATAGTGTCTCTTCACGGCAATAGAAACCCTAATTAAGACAGGGGGAAAAGTGAGAAATTTTGTTTGTTTGTTTTTCTTGGTTATTTGGATTTTTATTGCTAAGCTAGCATAGACTATAGTGTCATGAAGACCATCCACAAAGAGGATAAACAGTTGTATTTTTATAATTTACTCATATTTATCTTGGGTACAGTTTAATGGAACTCAGCAGTATCATGTTGCAGTAATATTTACTTAAAATTCTGTTTCATTGGTCATTATTATAGCCAATCTACATATATTTTTTGCTATTGCTTCTTAATATCTTTTATTCACTCCATTTGTCTTTCTATCCAGTGCTTGTTTTTCTTCTTTTAACTTTATTGATCTTTTCATTTTGATTCCAATACGTAATATATTTATATCAACTCTTTTCTGACATGTGGTAAAAATTGAAGCTGGGACAATAGCTCATTTCATGAAGGTGTTGTAGTAATAGTATGAAGACCTGAGTTCAATTCCTAGAACTCTTGTAAAAAGCTATTTTGGGAGGTGCATGCTTGTACTCCAAGTGCTGTGGAGGCAGAAACATCTCTGGCTCTCACCCTCCAGCCAGCCTTCCCCTGTCGGTGAACCCATTTTCTCTGCCCTTGTCTCAGAAAAAGGTGCAGTACTCCTGAAGAACAACAGTCAAGGTTGGACTCTGATTCTCTGAGACTCTCTGGAGCTTCTTCTCTCCCAGAGATGCTCCCCCACCTATTTCCATTCTTTCTCTTTGTTCTACCCCCCTGTTCTCCTCAAACATGATCCCTATCCTCTCTACCATCCCTATCCCCTCACCCATCCAGTTTCCTCCTTCCATCTACTTCAGATTTCTAATTTATTTTCTATTCAAGAATCCTCCTCTGGGCCCTCCTGGTTAATTAGCTTCTTTGAGTCCCTGGATTATAGAACGCTTATCCTGTATTTTGTGGCTAATATTCACTTACAAGTGAGTAGACACCATTCTTGTCTTTCTGGGTTTGGTTTACCCCACTCAGGATGATCTTTTCTAGTTCCATCCATTTGCCTTCAAAATTAATGATGTCCTTGTTTTTAATAGCTGAGTAGAATTCCATTGTATATATGCACTACATTTTCTTTATCTCTTCTTCGTTTGAGGGACATCTACATTGTTTCTAGTTTCTGCCTATTATAAATAAAGCTGTTATGAACATAGTTGAACATGTGTCCATGTGGCATGAGCTTGCATATTTTGGGTACATGCTCAAGAGTGGCAGAGCTGAAGCTTGAGTTTTCTGAGAAACCTCCAGTGATTTCAGCAGTGGATTTACAAGTTTGTTTTTTTTTCAGTTTGTTTATATGGTGGATTACATTGATGGCTTTTTGCATGTCTGTTGAACCATCCCTGCATCCTTAGGATGAAACCTACTTGATCATAGTAAATGATGTTCTTAATGTGTTCTTGGATTTAGTTTGCAAGTATTTCTTTGAGTATTTTTGCATCAGTGATCATAAGGAAGACTGGTCTGAAATTTTCTTTCTGTGTTATTGCTTTGTGTGATTTATGTATCAGGGTAACTGGCTTGTGGCCTCATAGAATGAGTTTGCCAATGTTCCTTTTGCTTATTTTGTGGAACAAATTGAGACGTATTGGTATTAGTTCTTTGAAAGTCTGGTAGAATTCTGGGCTGAAAACATCTGGCCCAGGGTTTGTTTTCATTGGGAGACTTTTCATGACTGCTTCAATTTCCTTAGGGGTTATAGGTCTATTTAAATTGTTTATCTGATCTTGATTTAACATTGTTAAGTAGTATCTACAAAGAAAATCACCCATATTGTTTAGATTTTCCAATTTTGTGGAGTACTTGCCTTTGAAGGTAAGATCTAATGATTTTTCTTTTCTTTTTTTTTTTTTTTTTGGATTTCCTCAGGGTCTGTTGTTATGTCCCCCTTTTCATTTATTTTTAATTTGTATAATGTCTCTGTGTCTTTTAGTTGGCTAAGGGTTTGTTTCCCTTGTTGATTACCTCAAAGAACCAGTTCTTGGTGTTGATTCTTTGTATTGCTCTCTGTGATTCTAAAGCATTTATTTAACACCTGAGTTTGGTTATTTCCTGCCCTGTACTTCTCTTGGGTGTGTTTGCTTCCTTTTGTGCTAGAGCTTTTAGGTGTGTTTTTTAATTGCTAGTATGAGATCTCTCCAATTTCTCTTGGGTGTGTTTGCTTCCTTTTGTGCTAGAGCTTTTAGGTGTGTTTTTTAATTGCTAGTATGAGATCTCTCCAATTTCTTTATGAAGGCACTTAGTGTTATGAACTTTCCTCTTAACACTACTTTCATTGTGTCCCATAAGTTTGGGTGTGTTGTGCCTTTATTTTGATTTAATTCTTGAAAGTCTTTAATATCTTTCTGTATTTTCCTACCTGACACAGTGGTCAATGAGTAGAAAGTTGTCCTGTTTCCATGAGTTTGTTGGGTTTCTCTTGTTTTTGAGCTCCAGCTTTTATCCATGGTGATCTGATAAGATACAGGGGTTATTTCAACTCTCTTGTATCTATTGAGGCTTGCTTTTTGAATGTGCAGTCAGTTTTTGAGCTGGTTCTATGAGTTACTGAAGAGAAGGTATATAATTTTGTGTTTGGATGAAATGTTCTGTAGATGTTTACTAGGTACATTTGATTCATGATGCTAGTTAGTTTCATTATTTCTCTTTTTAGTTTCTGTTTCTATGACCTGTCCATTAGTGAGAGATGGGCATTAAAGTCTCCTACAATTTATGTTTGGAGTCAATGTGTTATTTAAGTTTAGTAATGTTTCTTTTATGAATGTGGGTGCTATCGCCTTTGTGTGCATACATGCTGTCAGTTGAGATGTCATCTTTGTAGATTTTTCCTTTGATGTATGAAGTGTTTTTCCCTATCTCTTTTGTGTCATTCATATTGAAAGTCTATTTTATTAGATATCAGAATGGCTATTCTATCTTGCTTCTTGGGTCCATTTGTTTGGAAAAACTTTCTCTAACCTTTTAATTTGAGATAATATATATCTTTGTTGCTGATGTGTTTCTTGTATGCTGCAGAGAAATGGATCCTGTTTTCACATTCATTCTGTTAGACTGTGTCTTTTTATTAGGGAATTGATTACATTAATATTTAGAGATATTAATGACCACTGATTGTTAATTCCTGTTATTTTGATGTTTGTGATGCTAGTGTGTGTGTATGTGTGTGTGTGTGGTGTTTTTGTATGCTCTCCTTGCTTTGATTTTGCTGCTGTGGAATTATTTATTTTCTATTTTTTAATTTCTTGAATGTACTAACATAACATGTCTTACCTGTTTGTACTGGGTTGGAGTTTTCCATCTTGTATTTTCTGTAGGGCTGGATTTATGAATAGATAATTCTTTTTTAAAAATTATTATTTTTTTACACTTTATTCACTTTGTATCCCCCCATAAGCCCCTCCCTCCTCCCCCCCGATCCCACCCTCCCTCCCCCTTCTTCATGCATGTCCCTCCTCAAGTCCACTGATAGGGGAGGTCCTCCTCTCTTTCCTTCTGATCTTAGTCTATCAGATCACATCAGGAGTGGCTGCATTGTCATCTTCTGTGGCCTGGTAAGACTGCTCTCCCCTCAGCGGGAGGTGATCAAAGAGTAGGCCAATCAGATTGTGTCGGAGGCAGTCCTTCTTCCCATTACTATGTAACCCACTTAGACACTAAACTGCCATGGATTACATCTGCTCAGGGGTTCTAGGTTATCCCCATGCCTGGTATTTGGTTGGTTATGGAGAGGAATAGATAATTCTTAAATTTGGTTTTGCCTTGGACTATCTTTTTTTATCCATCTATGGTGAATGAAAGTTTTTCTTGGTATAGTAATCTAGTTTGGCTTGTGTTCTCTTAAAGGTTGCAAGGTTGTCCAGTTCCTTTGAATTTTAAGAATCTCTGCTGAGAATTTTAGTGTAATTCTGATAGGTATGTTTTTGTAAATTACTTGGCCTTTTTCTCTTTCAGCTTTTAATATTCTTTCTTTGTTCCATAGTTTTAGTGTTTGAATATTATATGTTGGGAGGGTTTTCTTTCCTTGTCCAATATAATTGTTGTTCTGTATTTTTCCTGTATGTGTATTGACATTTTATTTTGTTTTGTTTTTTTAGGTTTTGGAAATTTTATTCTATGATTTCATTGAAAATATTTTCTGGTTCTTGGAGCTGAGACTCTTCAACTTCTTCTTTTCCTATTATTTGTAGATTATGTCTCTTCTTAGTATTCTAGATTCCTTGGATATTTTGTGTCAGGAATATTTTAGATTTAATATTTTCTTTGATGTACCAATTTCTTCTATATAGTCTTCTGTGCCTGATATTCTCTCTTCCATCTCTTGAATTCCATTGGTGATGTTTATGTCTGTTCCAGTTTTCTTCCCCAGGTTTTCCATCTTCAGGATTCTCTCAATTTGTATTTCCTTTATTGCTTCTATTTCTGTTTTCTTGAACAGTTTTAGTCATTTCCTTTACTTGTTTCAATGTACTTTCCGATATTTCTTTAAGGTATTTATTAGTTTCCTCTCTAAAGGCTTCTAAATTTTTTTATGTATTTTGCTATATTTCCTTAAGAGATTTATTCATTTTATTTCTTTAAATGCCTCTATCATCTTCTTAATATTGGATTTAATAATTTTATTGTTCTTCAGGTGTGTAATAATATCGTGGGTTAGCTGTAGTATGATAGCTGGGTTCTGTTCGTACCATATATTCTTGGCTCTTGTTGTTTATGCTCTTAACCTTAACCATCTTGTATTGGCAGACTTTAGGTAATACAGGCCCAGTTGTGGCCCAGAAAATGGAGTGCCAGAGAGCAGGTCTGAATTATCTCTGGTGGTCCTGATGGCCATAGAGTGCTTTCGACTCTGATTGGTCACAGGCTTTCAGGTATGTACCCTGAGCTGGTAGTCTCTGAAGGCAGCAGGTCTCTAGTGGCCCTCGAGGCCACTGGCTTCTTTGCGTACAGGTAGGGCTATAGTTCATTAGATGAAATTTGCATGGGATAAAGGATAGCACATAATTGTTGGACTTGCCCAGTGGCACCCAATAGGCAGGGGGCTGGGGCATTGAGGTCTCAACAGTTTGTCCTTGGTAGTTGTGACCCTCAGGGTTTGGAGCCTGAGCTCTGGGCTAGGAATCATATAACCTATAAAAATTGTATTCATTTTATATTCAGTATTGAGCCCTTGACTTTAAGAGAGAAATTACAGTAAAAGTTTGCTAAAATAATATATAACATTTTTATTTTATGTACTTGCTATTGTAGTTAACTTTGCTGTGGATTTTATATCTTGTGATTCTTTTTTCTTGTTTGCTTGTTTGTTTGAGACAGGGTCTTCCTATGTAGCACTCAATAGTCTTGAACTTATGATTCCCTTAATATTTTGTCTTTAGTGCAAGGTACTGGAGTTGTGCAAAGATATACCAAATCTTTCCATATATTTTCTAGATAATTTCAGCATTTCGTTTCAGTTGAAAAACAATTTTTTTCAAATATTCATACTATTTTGGGTTTCATGAAATCTCTTTTCCATGTTTAACTTGCTAAAACTAATTTTATATCCATTCTTCCAACTCCAAGCATATTGCTAATACAGATGTTGCCATGTAAAAAATCTTCCCACTAACATTTCTGCTCTTTGAGTTCTGACAGGAAATACAGGTAGTAATAGAATATTGCTATGGTGTAATAAGGCACAGTAAATATAATTCTCTCACATAATATAAGGGAATGAACTGAACTTACACCAAGAAACCAAAGGGAGTTTGTAAAAACAATGAAGAAGCAGAAGCAGGAAGAAGAAGAAGAAGAAGAAGAAGAAGAAGAAGAAGAAGAAGAAGAAGAAGAAGAAGAA